>NC_085930.1:202775000-203130000 GCF_028885625.2 Pongo pygmaeus
AAGTTCCCTCCTCATCACCCCACACGAATGCACACAAACACGTCTCTTTCAGCCAGAACAACTCTGTGTCTATTTTATATATTAATCTTCCATGAAAAATTTGTGCCTAAACAAGGGCGTGTGTAGATGAAATCATTTTGGAAATCACCATATGACCAAATCCCCTGTTGAGATAGTCTGGAACCTTTTCCATATACAGGAAGTTTATAAAAGAAGTGAGTGGAAAGCATGTTATACAGCAATGGTTCCCACCCTTCTTAGTATGAGGAGCCCTTCCTTAACATTGCTGGTGAGAGATAAATGATTAAAACTACTTTTGAAAGAAATTTGGCATTATAACTTTTAAGACATACTGCTTGCTAGGCCTGGCTTGCTAGTCCACATCATTTATGAAATGATATGGATATATCTTAGGAATATAATAATCAGAAGAATGAGAACACAAAATAATATAATCAAGTCTTTGCTATTGTAAATAGTGCTGCAATAAACATGCCCATCAATGATAGAGTGGATAAAGAAAATGTGGCACATATACACCATGGAATACTATGCAGCCATAAAAAAGAATAAGACCATGTCCTTTGCAGGGACATGGATGAAGCTGGAAGCCATCATTCTCAGCAAACTAACACAGGAACAGAAAACCAAACACCACATTTTCTCACTCATAAGTGGGAGTTGAACAATGAGAACACATGGACACAGGGAGGGGAACAACACAACACACGTCAAGGCCTGTTGCAGGTGGAGAGCAAGGGGAGGGAGAGCATTAGGACAAATACCTAATATATGCAGGGCTTAAAACCTAGATGACGGGTTGATAGGTGCAGCAAACCACTATGGCACTTGTATATCTACATAAGAAACCTGAACGTTCTTCACATGTATCCCAGAACTTAAAGTAAAATAACAAAGAATTTTAAAATAATAATAATATAATCAGTGTGATTTTGATCCTGTAAACTTCAAAAATATTGTTATGGGATACATAAGTAGTTAGAAAAAAATAATATGTTTAAAAGGCAAGGAAATAATTATTTAAAAATTCATATGTGAGATTATCTCTGGGTGGGGAGACAGCAACAGAGATGGGCTTTAGTTAGAGAGGGCTCCAGGGGAACCTCTGGAATGCCAGCAGTGTTCTGTCTTCTGACTTAGACAATGACCATACAGGTTTCACTTTATTATTAAATCGGTTGCATATAATTTTTGCACATTTTTGTGGCACTTCAAAAAAAAATGCCACATACTCTCAAATGATTGAGATCCACTTTTACTTGTGGAGATCACATCAATGCTTGTTGGTCATATGAGTCCTTGGACCCATAGCAATAACTCAAGACATCAAGAGTTGCAGCCCACAGCTTTGCAACCACTGGTATAGGAAAAAGCAAAAAGCAATGGCTCAGATTTAATCTAAACTCCACTGCTATTAAATAATCCCTTTCCCCTGTGATATGGTTTGGCTCTGTGTCTCTGCCCAAATCTCATCTAGAATTGTCGAGGGAGGGACCTGGTGGGAGGTGATTGGATCATGGGGATGGTTTCCCTTGTGCAATTCTTCTGATAGTGAGTGAGCTCTCACGAGATCTGATGGTTTAAAAGTGTGGCACTTCTTGACTGGGTGCGGTGGCTCTTGCCTGTAATCCCAGCACTATGCGGGGGCCAACGTAGGCAGATCAACTGAGGTCAGGAGTTCAAGACTAGTCTGGGCAACATGGTGAAACCCCATCTCTACTAAAAATACAAAAATTAGCTGGGCACAGTGGCATGTGTCTGTAATCCCAGCTACTTGGGAAGCTGAGGCATGGGAATCACTTGAGCCCAGAAGTCAGAGGTTGCAGTGAGCTGAGATCGCGCCACTGCACTCCAGCCTGGGTGACAGAGTGAGGCTCCGTCTCAAAAAAAAAAAAAGGGGGTGGCACTTCCCCCTCCCCCGCCTTCCTGCTGCCATGTAAGACACGCCTTGCTTCTCCTTCACCTTTCATCATGACTGTAACTTTCCCAAGGCCTCCCCAGCCATGTGGAGCTGTGAGTCAATTAAACCTCTTTTCTTTTATAAATTATCCAGTCTCAGGAAGTTGTTTATAGCAGTGTGAAACTGGACTAATACACCCTGTCTGGGCCTGTTTGTCCATCTGTAACAGAGAGGGTTGAATTATATGATCTCCTGAGTCCCTCTCTGCAGGTATTTCTCTACAGAACTACCTGTAGTTCTTGTAGCAATAGGAACCTTCTGAACATCACACATGTGACAGCTTGCAACCCCCTTACAGATGCACATCTAAGGTCATAACTCTCGTCCATCGAGATGCCTGCCTTCACTTCAAAGCTGTCCATGTAGTTCTCACTCAGGATTCAATATTCCTTTAAGGAAAAATACAAATGGTTTCTGTTGCACCATTTGTGCAAGTTGGTGCATGTTGTGCAGACTACCTGCTTAAGAACCGTCAGAGTGTCCTCTGGGAGAAGGAGCATGTCACATGCAGGAACCCCCACGCTTGGCCCCAGGAATGGGAGCTAGCCTGCCACCCCGTGACTCTGGCTGCTGTGCCATATCGATCAACTGAGTATCAGAATTATCCAGTGTGTGAAGACTATTTGATTCATTTCTATGACTGTATTTAGATTCAAGCACAGCCTTGTGGAAGGTTCCTTGAAATTCTTAAGATGGCACCATCAAGCCATGATGCATGACTCAGGTTTTGACAGACAGAAGAGGGGCCCTGGATATGCTAGAGAATTTCAAGCCAATGGGCAGAAGTAGAAATGGTGACATTAGAATATGTAAAGGGGAAATGAATGATTTGATAAGGATGGAAAATTGTTTGGGAGAATAGTGAGGCATAAAGAAGACAATAATTTCTACCTTTTTCAAATACCCTGGGATGCCATATCCAGCTGATGCAGGGAAATTCAAGACATTAACTGCTGGGCAAGATAATTATAGTGTTATCTCGGGGGATTTTTTAATGCTTTTATTACTACAGAAGCAATGCTTGCACATTTTACAAATCAGAGAATAAAAATACAAACAAAAACTTTATATTACCACACCCAGAGATCACCACAATTAACAACTCATTGCATATACTTTTTCTTCTACCAAAATGAAACCATACCGTACACATTATTTTACAATCTGCTTTTTTATTCAATGGTCTCCATTTTTGCAGGTCAGTGAGCTTTTAGCTGTTCTAATACCCAAACCGTATTCAAATATCACCAGTGGACCTACCGATGTCCTCTATAACTGGCTTTTAAAAATTGATTTGCAGGGCCGGGCACAGTGGCTCACACCTGTAACCCCAACACTTTGGGAGGCTGCGGTGGGCGGATCACGAGGTCAGGAGATCGAGACCATCCTAGCTAACATGGTGAAACCCCGTCTCTACTAAAAATACGAAAATTAGCTGGGCATGGTGGCACATGCCTGTAGTCCCACCTACTCGGGAGGCTGAGGCAGGAGAATCGCTTGAACCCAGGATGTGGAAGTTTCAGTGAGCCGAGATCATGCCACTGCAATCTAGCCTGGGAGACAGAGCAAGACTCCGTCTCAAAAAAAAAAAAAAAAAAAAAAAAATTGACTTGGCACTATTCTACTTCCTAAACTAGATGGTTAATTAGTGTGTTCAACTTATAATTATCCATTTTGTACATAAATATTTATGTACTTTTATATAGGCATACCATATAATATTAATAGGTACACTATATATGATATATAACAAGAATGTATTTCACAACAAAAGAAAAGGGAGAAATATCAGTCACTCTCATATTATTATCACTGAACTTTTGCCATTTGTTTTAATCCAGCTCCTTCCCTTTTTCATGATGATGATTTATGGAAGGGCCAGTCGTCATTGTGCAAGAGTGCCAAAATGCTAATAACGACACCTCTCACCAATTTCAGATGTTACAC
This sequence comes from Pongo pygmaeus, assembly GCF_028885625.2. Taxonomy (NCBI): domain Eukaryota; kingdom Metazoa; phylum Chordata; class Mammalia; order Primates; family Hominidae; genus Pongo; species Pongo pygmaeus. The sequence continues at coordinate 202,778,929 of NC_085930.1, forward strand.
AATTTCAGATGTTACAATTTCAGATGTTTCATTATTTGTTTATTCATTTGTTTGTTTAGGAAATTTTAATTACATTTATCCCACAGAGGAATGATAACAGTAGCCAAATTTTTTGTTTATAAGGAGGCTTATTTTTGTTTTGTTACTTTGCACTCTAATAAATTTTAGTTATAATTTTACGTCAATTTAAGTTTGGCTCTAAATCAAATGAGATTTCCTTAGCACAGTGCTTTGAAATCTTTTTCATATAATAGCACCCATAGAAAAATTTGCTTAGTGCTGATTAGGTAAATGCATAAGTCTGTTTGAAGCGGGAAGGGACCCATATCTTAACATTCCTATAAGCACTCCAGGGCCAACCATGGCACCCCAGTTGGGTTGTTCTTCCTTATCCTGCATTTGTAACAACAAAATACCTTTCCCTTCTCTCATTTTCCTCAGTTTGGTCAGTGTCAAATTGGGCAAAGTAGCACCTAAAATGAATATGTCCTATAACTACTCACCATTCCTACGGAAGCTTGCCCTATGCTTTCTCACCCCTATACCTTTATCCAAGTGGGGTTTTTTTTTTTTTCGGTTTTGTTTGTTTTTGCTTTCATTTTTGTTTCTCAAATCCTGTCTCAACCTCATTGCTTTTCCTCCTAGGGAAAAAAAAATTCTAGCAATCTTTAAAAGTACTACTCAAATGTAACTTTGTGAAACCTCCTCAGTCAGAACTAGTTACAGGTTCAAAACCAAACTCATCATCTGCACCTTCCTCTGTGTCTGAATCACCATCATCACTACAATTACACATCCAGTGGTATGATTCAGAAATCTAGACATTCCCTTTAATATTCTGCCCACGTTCCCTGAACAGCTGATGAGTCCAAGGTCTATTGATTGTCTTCTACATAGTTCTCAAATTGGTTTCCTTTGTTCCATCCATAATACTACTGCCTTATTGGTCCAACCTGTATTCTCACTGGAATCACTGCAACAGCCAATGGGTTCAGTTCCATCTCTGTCTAAGGTTGTCCACACTGCTGCAGAGTGATCTTCCTAAAACAGACATCTGATTTCACTTACCTACTAGAGTCACCAGCTGTCCTGGTTTGCCTGAGGGGTTTCTCAGGATGTTGCGATTTCAATGCTGATGTCCAGGGAGTTCAGGCAAACCAGGATGGTTAGGCACATACTTAAAATCTTCACATCTCTTTAGAGCAGCACATAAAGTTCTTCCTAATCTTCCCTACAGTATCTTTTCAGCCTCAACTCTCTGTTCTTGTCCCACCCCACCACATGCTCATATACACCCTGCACTCCAGCTTTGCCAAGGTACATTCAGTTCCCCAAATGGAATGTGCTTTGTCCCTTTACATCTCAGTACCTTTGTACATTGTCTCCTTTGCCTCATCTGGACTTGCTGTTAAACTTCTGTTCATCCACCAAGATTCCTTTCAGTTAGCACTTTTTCAATGAAGCCGTCCAGGAGTGGGTCATAGCTTCTTCTATGTTCTCACAGCACCTTGCATATACTGGTGTCAAAGCACTAGCCCATTGAACTCTGTCCCTACCAGATATTGAGACATAGAACTTTTCTTTGTGTACTAATACCTAGCACAGGGACTTGTACACAATAAGGGCTCAATAAGTGAGGGAGGGAGGGAGGGAGGGAGGGAGTAAGCAAGGAAGGGAGGGAAGGAAGGGAAAGGAAGGAAGGAAGGAAACAAGGAAGGAAGGAGGGAAGGAGGGAAGGAAGGAAGGAGGGAAGGGAAGGAAGGAAAATGTTGATAGAATTCATCTAGATCACTTTGTCTTCTGTGTAACATTGGTGGTTGAGTTAGCTAAATTAAATGTACGCTTCTCCCACTAGAATGTGAGCTCCTTGAGGCAGAAACAGAGTTGTATCTACTTTGTATCTCAACAGCATCCAGGCTGCAGGGACTCATTACATTTGTTCAGTTGACATGGTTTGGCTATTGACTAAGGCTGAGAAAAGATGGATGACATGAAGGTCTTTGCTGGGGGATATGTCAAGAGGGGTTGCATGGATGTACAAATGTGTGTGGTCCAAATGTGTTCAGTGCTACTCCTTACTGGGTGTGACTGCCATGTATTTACCTTTACAGCAGTTACTGTTTCTCTTGGGGGAAACCTCCTTATTGGTAAGTGAAAAGTCAAGAGTGTAAAAAGCTGGAGCCTCCCACATAAACTAAGCCCTAGAAACAGTTGAAGCAGCTTTACCCACTAGGTAATGAGTTATCTGGCCATTATGAGAAAATAATTCCTTGCTCAATGATCATATAGCCCCTATTTCTGATCCATAATAAACATTTATACGGATGTGCCTGAAGGTGAGACTACCAACCATATGCATCAGAATCACAGGGGCACTTGTTAAAAGCAGATTCCTGAGTCACCACCCCAAATTTCTGAGGGTCAGGACAGAGGACCAGGGCATTGCCAGCTCAGCGTCTCAGCTGATTCTTATCACAGTGGCATTTAGGAAGTGCTGACTGATAAAGAATAGGAGACTACTATTCATACAGATAATGCTTCTTCTTTCAAATAGTTAATGTAAAAATTAAATAACGTTTTCTGTAAAGTGCTTACATAATGCCTGACAAGTGGCTCCTGTTCGGTACTTATTAGACAATGCTATTCCTATACTTTGAGTTCCCTAGTGAGAACATGTCTTTTTCCTCTTTCTATTCACTGTGGCATTTTAGCATCTAGTATGCAAACTTACAGATAATGGGCCCCCAACAAACTGAATTACACCAAACTTTGATTGATTTTGAATAAGGTTGAAGGGAAAGCTAAAAACAAGATGCCATTTTTATGTATTAAATTGGTCAAGATCTTTGGCAAGTGCTGAAAGCTGACCAGAGGGCAGTTACAAGGGCATTCTTGTACAAAATTGATAGAATCATTCATAAAGTGGCACAGACTTTCTGGAAAGCAGTTCAGCACATTTACCATCAAGAGCCTTAAAAATGTTCATAATTTTTGATGCAGTAATGCAATTATTATTTCTAGGAATCCATCTTAAGGAAATAATCCAAAATGAAAATTCTGTAGATATTTTTATACAAAAGAGTAAATCATAAACATGTATCAGAACAAACTCAACTATCTGACACCAGGGGAGTAGTTAAGTAAATCATGACAGCTTCTTAAAATGGAATAGTATTCAATCAACAAATTAATGTTAATAATAAATTTTAATGGCATAAGGAAATACTGTGTCAGGGTGAACAAAGGCATTTATAGTTTGGGTCCAATAATGTAGAAAAAAAGTGTATCAGAAAAAACTTGAAGAAAATATTCCAAATGTTAACAATGATAGAACTATGAGTAATGTTTATTTATTTCCTGATACTTTTCTGTGTTTTCAAAACTTTATAAATAAAAATAAAGAAATATTTTTAAATAAGGTAAAAAAGAAAAATATTTTTTGGTATCTCTCAGAACTTTGAGACGCCAAGAGGGAAGACTGCTTGAGGCCAAGAGTTCAAGAGCAGCCTGGACTAAAGAGCAAGACCTCATCTCTAAAATATATACATTTTTTAAGTAAATAAATAAATAAGATTTCCACCTCTGGAAACAAGTAGTAGACTTACTTTTTCCAATTTCTCTCAATGAGTTCAACTGAAATCCATGGATTTTATATAGAAAACAAACATAAGAAGGCTTAGAACAGTAGAAAGAAGGCAGACAGGCTAGAGATTCTAGGAATTAAGAAATGAATGACATATTTTGCAAGCATATGTTGCTCTAAAAAATAAAAAATTAAAAAAGCAATGAATGACATAGTGGAAAGTTTCCTGAATTTTTGTTCTGTTTCATATATCCCAGGCTTAGAGCAGAAGTTGGTAATCCGGAAACAGAAGCAGACCAAAACAAAGAAAGAAACCAAACACCACAAAAAAAGCCTACTCTCTCTAGCCAGAAGTCCAGAAAAGGGGCGGCCAAGTAAGACAGAAAACTTTAAGGCAATAACCACTCTACTCTAGGTAAACACCACAGAAAAAGCATGACCTAGTCCCACCTAACCAGCAAAGACCAAATGGGGAGCCTAAACTTCCATCCTCACCAGACTGTAATGAGGTCCTTCAACCTCCCTGCAGGGATAGTGTTAGAGAAGGTCAAGCAGAAAGCTGGGATTTTCATCCCTACCAAATGGTAATGAACACCCCACTCCCTGTGGTATCAGTGGACACCATGTGGAGTCCGGACCTCCACCCCCACCAGCATTAACAAGGCTCCTCTCCATCTCCGTGCTGGAAGGGATATTGTCAGAGGAAGCCCAGTAGAGAGTCAGAACTTTCCTAACTACCCCCTTTATATAATCGGTAGAAACCATCTGGGGAACATTAGTGAGGCATTCCTAATTCTTAAAGCTAGAGAGGTATCCGTGGAAAACCAATGGAAAGTTTGAACTCCTACATGCATCCACCAGTAATAAGGACCCCTTGCCATCTTCAAATATCAGTGGAGGTTGAGTGGGCCACCTGGACTTCCACCAACAACTGGGAGTAATGAGGCAGTGCCATATTCTTCCCTGATTGAAGTTATGTCAACAGAAACTAATGATGACATTAAGTTTTAAATAAGATTCAGTCTCATAACACAATACCCAAAAGTTTCAGGTTTTAATGTTTAAAATTACTCTTATGTCAATAACCAGGAAGATCTCAAACTGAAAGAAAAAAGACAATCAATAAATGCCAACACCGAGGTAACAGAGAGATGTTAGAATTATCTGATAAGGATTTTAAAGCAGCCATTATAAAACTACTATAACAATTACATGCACACTTAAATGAAAAAAAATTAGAATATCTCAGAAAAGTGATAGAAGATATGTAAAACCAAAAGAAAATGTTAGAACTAAATAATACACTACCTGAAATTTTAAAACTCAGTGAATGGACTCAATAGCAAAATAGAGGGACAGAGCAAACAATCAGCAAAATGAAAAATAGAACAAAAATAGTTGTCCAATATGAACTACAGAGATAAAGTAGCCTTTAAAAATTTGAACAGCACCTCAGAGATCTGTGAGACTATGACAAGAGATCTGATTATTATGTCATTGGAATCCTAGAAGGAGAGGGGAGAGGGGAAATGACTAAAAAACTTAAAGAAATAATGGCTGAAAACATCTCAAATTTGGTAAAAGACATAAACCTACAAATTTGAGGAGATGAGTCAACCCCAAACAGAACAAACCTAAAGAAATCTACAAAAAGAAGCATAATAGTCAAATGTTAAAAGCAGCCGAAGAGTAATGATACCTACCTATATGGAGAAAAACAGTTTGAATGACCTGCCTCAGCCTCCCAAAGTGCTGGGGTTACAGGCATGAGCCACCACACCCAGCTGAAAGCCAAAGACCTCAACACCTCTCTCTCAATAATTCATAGAACAACTAAGCAGAAAATTAACAAGGATATAGAAGATGTAAAGAACATCATCAACCAACAGAACTTAATTGATATTTATTGAACAATCTAGCCAACAATAACAGAACATACAGTCTTTTCAAGTTCTCATGGAACATACATTAAGATGGACCATATCCTGGGCCACAAAGCAGACCTCAACTAATTTAAAAGAATTAATTAAGGTCATATAACATCTTCTCCAACCAGAATAGAACTGGAAATCAACAACAGAAATTTAACAAGAAACTCTCCAAACCATTGGAAACTAAACAACACACTTTTGAATAATTCATGGGTGACAGGGGAAGTCTCAAGAAAAAAAAAAAAATACATTGAACTGAATGAAAAAAAGGCACGGTATATCAAAATTTGTGGAACACACTCAAGGCAGTGCTGAAATTGAAATTTATAGCACTAACTGCATATATTAGAAAAAATAAAGTTTCCAATACAATAATCTAAGTTCCCCTCTCAAGAACCTAGAAGAAGAGCAAAATAGCCGAAGGTGAGCAGCACAAAGAAAATAATAAAGATAAAACAGAAATCAATGAAATTGTGAACAGAAAATCAAAACAAACAGCTGGTTCTTTAAGAAGATCAGTAATATTGACAAACCACTGGCAAGACTGAGAAAAAAAAAGAGAGAAGAGCAAATCATCAATATAGGAAAATTTAAAAACAAGAAAAGAATAAGGAAATATGAACAACTCTACACATATAAATTTGACAACTTAGATAAAATAAACCAATTGCTTGAAAACACAAACTATTACAACTCCCACTGAATGTGAAATAGATAATCTGATTAATCGTATTACTATTGAGAAAATTGAATTTGTACTTCCTAAATTTTCAAAGAAGAAATCTCTGGGCCTATATAGTTCCACTGAAAAAAAAAGTCTATCAAACATTGAAAGAAAAAATAATATTATTACCATGCAATCTCCTCCAGAAAGTGAAGAGGATGGAATATTTTCCAATTCAATTTATGAAGCTAGCATTACCCTGATAATAAAATAAGACAAAGACAGTAAAAAAATAAAAAGTATAGACCAACATCCCTCAGGAATATAGAAGCAAATTTCCTTAACAAAATACTTAGCAAATATAATTCAGCAACATATTAAAACACTTATAAGCCATTGCTAAGTAGGGTTTAATTCAGGGATGCAAAACTGCTTCAGCCACACACACACACAAAATAATCATCATTGATTTAGCAGACCACCATGTTAACAGACTAAAGAAGAAAAATCACATGGTCACACCAAAGTAGAAAAAACATTTGACAAAAACTCACACCCATTCATGATTTTAAAACTCTCAAAAATATAAATAAAAGAGAATTCTTTCAACTTAATAAGGAGCATTTTTAAAAACTTACAGTAACATATGTAATGGTGAAAAACTAAATTTATTCCCCATAATATCAGGAACAAGACAAGAATGTTCACTCTCACCACTCTTACTCAACATCGTTCTAGAATTTGTAACTAGACAAGAAAAGGAAATAAAAGGCATACAGAAATAAAACTTACTCTCTTTACATATATCATTTCTCTGTAGAAAATACCCAAAAATCTACCAAAAACTATCTTCTAGAATTAATGAGTGATTTTAGCAGTCACAGGATACAACATAGACATACAAAACTTAATTGTATTTCTGTATCCTGGTAGTAAACATATGGGTACTGAAATTAAAAATATGACTACAATCACTCCAAAGAAATGAAATACATGTAAATTTAACAAAACACCTACAGAACTTATATGCCAAAAACTATAAAAGGCTTATGAAAAAAATGAAGGAAGATCTAAACAAACAGAGAGAGATACCATGTTTATGGTTTGGAAAGCTCAACATAGTAAATAAAGATTTTAATTTTTCTCAAATTGCTATCCAGATCCAATGCAATACCTATCAAAATCCCAGTAATATTTTTCTGTATATAAACAGGATAATGCTAAAATTTATATTAAAAAGTCAATAAATTATAATAGCTAAGACAATTTTGAAAAACAACGAAGTGAAAACAATCAGTCCACCTGATTTCAATACTTATCATATAACTGTACCATAATCAAAACTGTATGGCATTGGCACATAGACTAATGAAATAGAAGAGAAAACTGAGAAACAGACATACACAGATATACCCAACTGATTTTTGACACATATGCAAAAGCAAGAAAAAATAGAATTTTCAACAAATGGTGATCAAGTAATTGGATATCCATAGGCAAAAAATGCCCTCAACCTAAGTCTTATATCTTACACAAATATTAACTCATAATGGATCACACATTTAAATATAAAACATAAAACTTTAAGAAAAAATGTTGAAGAAAATCTCAGGACATATGGCTAGGCAAAGAGTTCCTAGACTTGAAAACATCTTACACCAAAAAGACATGAAAAGTGTTATCCATAAAAGGAAAAATTGACAAATTGGACTTTGTCAAAATTAAAACTTTGCTTTGTGAAAGAGCCTGCTGAGAAGAGGAAAAGAAAAACTACTGAATGAGAGAAAACATCTGTAAACCACACCTGGAAACAGCTGAGAAGATGTCCTGCAATGAGTGAATGGTTAAATCAACCACAGCACCATGGAATACTACTCAGGAATAAAAAGGAACAAACTATTGATACACAAAACAACATGGATCAATTTCCAAAGGATTATGCTGGGTGATAAAAAAAAAAAGCCAATGTTAAAGGTTACGTCCTATTAATTACATTTATGCAACATTCTTGAAACAACAAAATTACAGAAATAGAGAGTAGATGCATGTTTATTGGGGCTTAAGAAGGAGATACAGGTGAGAAGGAAAGAGATGTAGCTATAAAAAAAACAAAATGAAGTTTCCTCGTGGTGATGGAAACATTCTGGGTCTTGACTGTATCAATGTCACTATCCTAATTATGATATTGTACTATAGTTTTGCAAGACATTGCCAATGGGGGAAACTGGGTAAAGGGTACTCAGAATCTCCCTGTATTATTTCTTACAACTGCATATGGATCTCCAAATATCTTTTTTAAGAAATAAATGAGCTGGAGTAGGTATCTCCAAGTGATTTTTTATATCTGAAATTCAACACTTTTGAAAGCCTAAGGATCCATTGGCTCTTGGTTATAAATGGCTGCACTATTTTCAGCAAATGAAACTTCTTATAGGTCTGGACAAAAATGTTTGTGCTGGTTGTGTAAAGGTCCACGTGACCTCAAAATGAAGACAGGTGAGTAACCAAATCAGACAGATCCTACAGATCTACATCTATTTTAGAGATGGAAAAAACAGAGGGCGGGCAAGGGAAAGCTCCTCACACAAACTTAATTGTTAATGGAAGAATCCACATTAAAAAAAAAAAAACAAAAAACAACAAAAAAAAACCACCTAGGCTTTAAACAGGGCCATAGCAGCTTGTAAATATCTATTGACTTCACGGACAGCCTGTGCAAATCCTTAAATGCCACTCAGCCCAGGTCCTTTCAGCACTTGTGGATGAAAGCACTTAGACAATTCTAGTAAGTAACATTTTACTAGGGGCAATAAAGGAAAGGTTAATAATAATAATAACAATATTAATAATATGAGACCAAAAAGGAAATGAGCAGGAATCAACATTTTCTGTAATGTCCCAGATAGAAAATATTTTAAGCTTTGTGGGCCATATTGTCTCTCACAACTATTCAGATCTGCTGCAAAAGCAGGCAGAAGCAATATGCAAACAAATGTAGGTGGCTATTTTTCTTTCTTTCTTTCTTTTTTCTTTTTTTTTTTTTTTTTTGAGATGGAGTTTCAGTCTTGTGCCCCAAGCTGGAGCACGGCCTCCTCCGCCTCCCAGGTTCAAGCGATTCTCCTGCCTCAGTCTCCCTAGTAGCTGAGATTACAGGCATGTGCCACCATGCCCAGCTAATTTTGTATTTTTAGTAGAGACAGGGTTTCTCCATGTTAGTCAGGCTAGTCTCGAACTCCCAACCTCAGGTGATCCACCCACCTCGGCCTCCCAAAGTGCTGGGATTACAGCCGTGAGCCATCATGCCCGGCCATAGGTGGCTATTTTTCAACGAAAGTTTACAAAAACAGTCAGTGGGCCATATGTCCCCACGGGCCATAGTTTGCAGACCTCTGCCATCAAGAAAACATGCGGGAAAACAACCTGTTCATGGCAAGAGTAACACCATCTTGAAGCAAAACCACCACAATGGCCAATGTTTGACTCCTATCTACCAAGGCGTTCCTGCAGCAAGGTCAAGAAACTATGCCTGCGGCATGGACAACTTCTCATAAAGATGCTTATCTAACTTTCCCAGTGGCCATGAGTTTCACAAGAGGGTTTGAGACAGGATAAATGCTCTACCCTAAAACTTAGCTGGAGAAAGAATACTTTCTGGAGGACTCAAGAATCCACCACCTCACAGCTGCCTAAGACATCGCTTCTGTGCCTAAGTCCCTATTAAATGTTTCTTTCTGAGAAACCAGATTTGTCAGCTTCTTTCTTCAGCCTCTCAGCACCCTGAGCCTTTGGAGATGGGTTTGTACATACCTGCTCACCATGGAACACAACAGAAACAGTTATTCTTTGCACCTGTAGTGATCGTGCCTACCTAATGGGGTTATTGTGAATTGAAAATAAAGTATCATATGAAAATGCTTAGCAATGGGTATAGGACGTAGTAGTTAGTCAATACATGTTAACTATTATTATTAGGCATATTTGCGTATTCTTTTGCTATTTTCAATTGGCCAGTTACTTTATACATGGACACTCTGTGGGCAATTATTTCAATGTTGTTAAAACTCAAAATTAATTTTTTTCCTGCACTGAGACCTTGTATAATAGTTCAGAAGGAAGATAATTGGATTTATCTCCCCATAAGGTTGAAAGCCTCCACAATCAAGCTTTTATTAAAGAACGAGTACTACCATTGTGACCACAGAAGATAGAATTCGACATCAAGGTAAGAAAAATTTTCACTTTTATTTATTCCTCATAGGGTAGGAACAGCAGGGAGAAGGTACATGGGAAATTTCTGAAATGAAATATGAAGCCCCGCAGTTTGCCGCCAGAGCCCTATTCACCCCGTAACATGTTCCGCTTGGTCATAATTGATCCTTTAAATGAACATACTGCCTTTCTTGGAAATTCCTTGAACAAAGAGAGGCTTCATGACTTGTCTGTCACATAGTTCTTCCTCATACTTCTCTGTGATGGTGAATGGCAAATGTGGCAATTCTATGCCTCAAAACCGCATCCCTCATGACAACTGAGCCACTAATGAAGAGATGAGCTCCACCTTAGAACTTTACTCCTGAGAGGAGTATTGAAAGTCAAACTGGCCTCACAAATGTGTAGACCTCCAAAGGGTAGGATTTTAGGTCACTAAGGCTCTCTGCCAAAAAAAAAAAAAACCCCTTCTAGCTTATACAAAACACAAGACAAGATTTATACACAGAAATATTCACTGTAATATTACTAGTAATGCCAAATAGAAGGCAATCAATGTATATCAGTAGGGCAATTATTAAGTACTATTATATAGCCATTAAAAGAATGTTTATTAAGTATTTTAATAACATGAGAGAAATATACGTAATTACATATGAAGAGAAACAACATAAAATCATGCAGTATGATGTTAAATTTAATTAAAAAAAGGTGGAACACAAACAAAATAAGACTGGAAAGTAAATACATCAAGCAAAATACTAATGGTATTTGCTGCGGGTGACGGCATCATTGTGATTCTTCTTTTACATTATAATTTTCTATATTTTATACATTTTATTCATTGAACATGTTTCACTTTTAAAATCAGAACAATAAATAATATGTTTTTTGAAAAGCCTTTTTCTACCTGCTCACAGATTATTTTACAAAGATATTATCTGATCACAGATTATTTATCTGTGATTATTTATCACAGATTATTAACCTGCTTACAGATTATTTCACAGAGATATTATCTCTGACAAAAAAAAATCACCTTCAAGGACCTGAAAACTTTAAACACTATTTTTTCAGTTAGTTCACCGATTATATATTGACCATCAGATTGGAAATTCTGTTTCTTTGTTTGTTTGTTTGATTGGACTACCCCACCCCATTTTTCTCACTCCAAGTAACAGTACCCAATACCCCAATATTCTTCTGGCAAACTACACCCTTCACTATTTGCAGCTGATGTGCTTCATGCAGAGTTGACTCTGACCCCAACTCTAGGAGAGGGCATGTGACAACAAGCATGGTATTCCAATGGCCACACAAATAAATTTAAAAAGCAAAAATGATTCAGTCAGAGCCAGTGAGAAGAAAGAGTATTTGGCTAAGACTATTGAAAGAAAGGCAAGTTCTTTTTTCCACTGAAGTGGTGCCTGGGGATGTGTAATCCTAGAGTTATCAGAGGGCTCCTTGTGAAGTATAACAATAAAACCCAGCTTGGAAGTTCTATCCATGGCAATCAGGCAAGAGAAAGAAATAAAGGGTATTCAAATAGGAAAAGAGGAAGTCAAACGGTCTCTGCTTGCAGATGGCATGATCCTATATCTAGAAAACCCCATCATCTCAGCCCAAAAGCTTCTTAACCTAATAAACAACTTCAGCAAAGTCTCAGGATACAAAATCAATGTGCAAAAATCAAAAGCATTCCTATACACCAACAGTAGACAAGCAGAAAGCCAAATCACGAACGCCCATTCACAATTGCTACAAAGAGAATAAAGTACTTAGGAATACAGCTAACAAGGGAAGTGGAGAATCTCTTCAAGGAGAATTACAAAACTCTGCTCAAGGAAATAAGAGAGGACTCAAACAAATGGAAAAACATTCCATGCTCATGGATAGGAAGAATCAATATCGTGAAAATGGCCACACTGCCCAAAGTAATTTATAGATTCAATGCTATTCCCATTCAACTGCCATTGACATTCTTCATAGAATTAGAAAAAAACTACTTTAAAATTCATATGGTACCAAAAAAAAAGAGTCCCCATAGCCAAGACAATCCCTAAGCAAAAAGAACAAAGCTGGAGGCATCAGGCTACCTGACTTCAAACTATACTACAAGTCTACAGTAACAAAAACAGCATGGTACTGGTACAAAAACAGACACACAGACCAATGAAACAGAATAGAGATCTCGGAAAGTACACCGCACATCTACATCCACCTGATCTTTGACAAACCTGAGAAAAACAAGCAATGGGGAAGGGATTCCCTATTTAATAAATGGTGCTGGGAAAACTGGCTAGCCATATGCAGAAAATTGAAACTGGACCCTGTCCTTACACCTTATACAAAAATTAACTCAATATGGATTAAAGACTTAAATGTAAAACCCAAAACTACAAAAAACGTAGAAGAGGCCGGGCATGGTGGCTCACGCCTGTAATCCCAGCACTTTGGGAGGCCGAGGTGGGCGGATCACAAGGTCAGGAGATCGAGACCATCCTGGCTAACATGGTGAAACCCTGTCTCTACTAAAAAATACAACAAAAATTAGCCGGGCGTGGTGGTGGGTGCCTGCAGTCCCAGCTACTGAGGAGGCTGAGGCAGGAGAATGACGTGAACCCAGGAGGCGGAGCTTGTAGTGAGCCGAGATCGCGCCACTGCACTCCAGCCTGGGCAACAGAGCGAGACTCTGTCTCAAAAAAAAAAAAAAAAAAAAGCCTAGAAGAAAATCTAGGCAATACCATTCAAAACATAGGCACAGGCAAAGATTTCATGACAAAAACTTCAAAAGCAATTGCAACAAAAGCAAAAATTCATAAATGGGATCTAATTAAGCTAAAGAGCTTCTGCACAACAAAAGAAACCATCATCGGAGTGAACAGACAATTTACAGACTGAATGAAAATTTCTGCAGTCTATCTGACAGAGGTCTAATATCCAGAAACTATAAGGAACTTGAACTTCTACAAGAGACGAACAACCCCATTGGCAAATGGGCACATGGAAAAGAACGCAGAAATCACTAAGAGTAAGTAAGCAACACTAAACTAGTCTTGCCAAACCAACCTCATATAGTCTTTTGATAGCCAATCTTAACCAACTGGTTAGGACAATCATTAACACATAGTTTATCTGATTTTCAAAAGTCTCTCTTGAGGATTTTTGCTTCTGAATGTAGAATGCTACAAAGAACATCACACTCCCCCTAACAACCAGGAAAAAATAGAGATAACCCACAAAGTCATAAATTTTCTTGAACTTATCAGATAGCTAAGGTTTCAAGGAAATCAAGTAAACCAAATTCCAAAGAACAAGTTCTTCCAAAAAGAAACAGGTTAAAACAATGTTTTTACCTTTTGCGTCTCATGAAAGTGATGTTGGCCATATGAGTGATAAGAAGAAATGAGCTAAAATTTTAACAAATTTATGAAGTCCAAGTTTGGACTACAGCATCAGTTTAGCTTGAATATCTAAAGGTCTGAGACTCAGAAAGAGGCTGGCATCCACTCAGAAACTCTTCTTCCCAAGCATCAGTTGGTGTTCATCAGACAGACGGGGGGCAGAGGAGGACATCAGAGAGAGCTCCCTTTGGCAGCATAGGTCTGAAGGAGGTGACTAATGGCTCCAGGAGACAGGCTTAACTTCCCTCTTACTTCTCTGGACTCTTCTCTCCTACTATTTAAGCTTCTGGAATGAGATAGTAATTGACAAAGGCCAATTACTTCTAAGTAAGAAACCATCTGCCAGGACACAAGCAAAAATCAATTGAAGCTGGATGAAGGATAAAGGCAAAAACTTTTACCATTCACTATTCTGAAACCAGGATTCTACATTAAAATCAAATGCAATTAATAGCTAGTGGAGAAGCAAGAAACTCTCACCTTAAGAAAACTATAAGTATAAGACAGATTTGGCTGCCACAGAGAGGGAGAATATGAATATTGACAAAGCACTACTCCCTGAAGCTAAGATACAAAGGGATTGCCTAAGACTAAGTCTGGACAAGTGCAACAGATAACACCGTCTACCTCTACTACAAGCCTAGCACTGAGTCATAAGCCCAGGAGGATACCACTGGGAGAGAAACAGGAGCACAAAGAGAGACCACTTCTGCAATACAGGAATACATAGATGACTAAAAAGTGAAGGAGTATCCAGATGATTTGATTTCAACACCTGTGATGCTAATCACTTCTAAGCCCAAAAGATCAGAGATTTAAGACTTGTACAAAAAGGGATCTGGAGGTTTTGTTTCTCACAAGTTCAAAATAAGCCCAAAGTATAAAATAACTGCTAAACTAATAAGTACTGTGTGAGGCTTATGTAGCAGTACTAGTACTTGTACTGGTAATAACATGCTACATCAAAAGCATAAAGTGCACTGAGATATGAGCAGAAGGTTTGAAGTCAATCTGCCTATGCTTAAGTTCTGTTTTTGTTGCTTCTTAGATGCCAGATTTGGGTATATTATATAGTTTCTCAGTGCCTCCTTTTGTAAGATTGAGGTTAACAACCCACTTGAGTCAGGAGAGAAGAAAGAAACTCTTATAATACATGCGCACATTTTTCAATTCATCTCATCAGAAATATATCAAATAAAGTCAATGTGACATGTTAAATATAAACATGAAATAAGATACAGTCTCAGATCTCTCCATCTACCCAAACTTAATTCTTGGATAGTTTTGTTTTAGAACTGGCCTCAAAACATGAATCATTTTTCACAATATTATCTTCTAAGTACTGATTCTGAAACTCAAGTACCAGAGTTTCAAAATCCTTCAGCCATAGTTCCCCCAAGAAGGCAACAGATTCTGGAAATGCTGAAGTGATTACAGTTTCAGCCAGGGCCCTGCATGTGTACCCACTGAAATCAGAGTGTCCTGGCCTGAGGACATTATATTTCTCTGGAAAGCATTCAGGACATTTGGGCCTCCTCTCTGTTCTTTTTCTGAGGGGCCATTTCAGGTACAGCTGTACTCACTGTCCACAAGAATAGCCTTAGGCTGAGGGAAAAGTTGAGGAGATGGTGTTCTGAGCTGCCTTTCAACTCTATCCAGCCTGTGGTTTCAGGCAGCTTACCAAGGTTTATATGAAGGGCACTCAGAAGTAGCTATGGGCCAATTTGTCAAGTCAACCTACTCTGTCTAGTCTTCACAAAGCCTTGAAATGGGCACCCAAAATGAATCTCTTCTGGATCCATCAGCAAATGACCAACTCCCTCACCAAAGTGCCAACTCAAGTTCCTGTGCTCTGTCTTCCATGGGCCTGAGGACCCTATACAGTTCAGCATTGGTTAATCATTTGCCAATAGATTTACGCCTTATTTCGTTATTTATGAGTAATTGACACAACAACTGCCATAAATTTCCAGTTCCCATTTGGTTTAATGTTTCCAGATATGCTTTTTCTTTCCTTGACCAAAAAAACTCACAGCACTTTGAAAAAAAAAAATGAGTATTACTTAAATTTCTTAAGATGTTTCACAGCGGTTTTATCTGTTTTCAAAATGTTTAAATTTTGTGTGTGTGTGTGTGTGTGTGTGTGTGTTTTGGCAAGGACCCCAAGAAATCATCTGTATTGAGCCTCGGTTCAATCCAGTAAGGTATTATTATTGAAACTGGCCCAATTGTCTCATAGAAGTGATCTTCATAGTCTTTTAAAATAAAAATATTAAAATTGACTCAGGTCTTCAAGATCGAAACTTACATTTGACCCTCCCTTAGGAAACCCACCCTCAGGACTCCTGAATAGTATCAAGGAACTGAAACTCACCAGATCATCACATTCAGACAGTGAGAAACCAGGTCCCTCGTTCCTCATGATTTCCTTACCACTCCCTAATTCCTGTTTACCCAATGTAGTTGCATTCCTTTCCTGCTACATAAATCCCAATTGTAGTCAGTCAGGATATGGATTTGAGACTGATCTCCCATCTTCTCAGCTGCAGCACCCAAATGAAAGCCATCTTCCCTGGCAATACTTGTTGTCTCAGTGATTGGCTTTCTATGCAGCCAGCAGCAGGACCTAGACTGAAACCCTGGTGTTTTGGTAACATTATCTCCACCTTGTAAATAGGCCACTGTTAAAGAGAGGTGAAGTGCTGCATGGTTGTAAGAATAAATAACGTTAGAGCCAACACAACAATGCTGGTCTCCAGCCTCCTAATGTTGTGTTTCTTTCAATTACACCCTAATGTTTTTTCTACCATCAGCAACTAAAGTAGCACATCCAAAATTTAACAAAAACCAGAGGCAACAAACCATTATTTAAGGCAAAGACTTAAGCCATGGCCTGCCATTTACTTTGCCAAATGAACCTGGTAATGTCACTTAACCTCCCTACGCCTAAATTTTCGTATTCATAAAAGAGAGATGACAATTCCTTAGTGGGTTTCTGAGAGGATTACATAAATTACTATGTGTAAAGTTCTTAGTCCAGAACTTGGCTCAGATCAATCACCATACAAGTATTTGCTCTTACTATTGCCATCCCTGCTCTCGGCTTGCTCCTACTTTTCCTTTGGGGATTAAATGGCATTATCATCTTTCCTCACTGGACAAGCTAAGAACCTTAGAGACATCCTTAATAACCACTCATCCTGTTACCTCTTCTTTCTTACTTCCCAGTCTTTGGATTATGAAGTCTTCTTAATTCTATCATTTAAATATCTATTAAATCCATTTTTTACTCAGCATCTTCTCTGACAAGGCTATATAGTTTAGTCCTATTCCTCTCACCTGGACTATTTCAAATACCTCCTCACTGTTCTCTCTTCCAATCAACTTTGCTGACTCCACGATGTAACATCCTTTAAAGTATCCTACCATATTACTCTCTGCTTCAAAACTTCTAGTGGCTTCCACATTGTGTCATCCAGGCTGGCCTCACAATCATTCTGACCAAATCCAGCTTCACCATCAAAGATTCTAATTCAGTAGGTGTAGAATGGCACCTAGGAATCTATTTTGTGTGTATTCCCCCACCTGATTCTACAGATCAATATTTGAGAATCATTGGAAAGGATACTCATTAGAATGTCTTATAAAGTTCTTCAAAATCGTACTCCCCCCTCCAGGGAAATGAAATGTCATCTTTCCCCTTGAAGTTTTCTTTGACTAAATTGTTCCTTCTTCTGTGTTCCCACAGCTCTGTATGCATAGCTCTCAAAATGATACCTATTATATCACACTTTCATTATATTTGTACCCCTGGGTTCCTAACTTGCAGGGACAACTTCATGGGCACACAACCTGTGTGGTCACACAGGGCCCACACTCAGAAGGGCCCTACACTCACAAGGTCCCTACACTTGGCTTAATGCTCTGCTATCACCATCCTGAAATTCTTAATAATTGTTGAACAAGGGACACCTCGTTTTCACTTGGCACTGGGTCGTGCAAATTATGTACTCAGCACTGCCACTCGATTGTGAGCTGCTTGAAAACAGAAGCTATTTGCTATTCTTTCAAAATCCTCCTTGGTTAGCACAGAGGACTCCTGGCAAAAAGTAGAGGTTTCTTAAATATTTGTTGAGTTTATACATGAATGGATGAAAAGATAAAGTATCTCATAGAAAAATAGTATAGTATGGCTAATTAACTCTGAAGAATAAGCTTTTGTTATTCTTGGGGGAGAGGGGGACTAATTGATAAAATCCTGAGACTATTGACCATTGACCACTCCAAATAAATAACATAACATTTTCTAGGTTTATTTTTAAATTACTCAAACCACTCCTACTTTTGAGCCCTGCTGCCTCCCTGTTCTCAGAATGCAAAATGGCAGTTAATAGAGCTTGCAATTATGCTATCATGCCCTGAGTTTTTGTGCCAGGTACTGTGTTAAATTCTAGGTGTAATGGGAAGGGGAAGGGAGAAGCCAAGAAAATGTGAATTGAGCAGGGTCCCTGTCTTCAAGAAGCAATTAAATTTCACTCCTCTAAAATTTATATCAAAGATGAGTTGACTTCATGGGAGTTCTGCAGCAATGAATCGAGAATAAAGACATTAGACTTGGCCAGTGGCCCAGCTTCCTGAACATTTCAAATGACAAAATGTCTCAGCCTGAACACAATTCCCCCACTATGAGATCTGTGGGTTCACTAGTTAACATTGGCAACTGACTCAGAGGTGCTCATGGAGCATAATAAACAAGTGGCTATTGAGGTGGGGGAGGTGCTTTTGCTCCCGGGTGTTAGAGAAGAAAAGACAAACATCAGCTATCAAAGTGAGCCAAGTAATTGGAAAAAAATGTTCCTAGCTCCTGCTGAAGGCATGACAGGACTTCCAATGTGGTAACGACCACACACCACCCTGCTGCCACATTACGTGCCCATTACTAGTTTCTCTGAAATGACATGGAAGCCCAAAAAGAGTTTATCATGCTTTTCCACTACTTGTTTTTAGTTACCCACTACTGGTTGGTATAATATCAGTTACAAAATTAAGAGATTCTAGTTGAAAACATATAAATGCCAATAAACATATAAAGATGTGTTCAACTTCAAATCAAGGAAATGTAAAAATAATACAACCACAGAATATCAATTTTGTATACTGAATGAGCCAAAGTTAAAAAGACTGATAATTTTCAATGTCGGCATGAATGGAGGAGAACGCAAGTATTCTCAAAAAAGATTGCTGGTCCGAGTATAAATTGGTACAACTATAACTTCTGAAGGATAATTTGGCATGATATGTTAATCCAAATGTAAAATGCATGCCCCCTTTGAGGCAGTAATAATAATTCTAGGCCTTTATCTTAAGAAAATAATCTGAAAAATAAATATCTAAGTACAAAGTGGTTCATCACAGCAAAAAAAAAAAAAAATTAGAAATAATACCTGTGCAACATGGGAAACCTGCTAATACAGCACAATTCATCCAAACACAACTTGAACATTGAAATAGTTATGTGACACTATAATTATCAAATATATATATATATATATATAGAGAGAGAGAGAGAGAGAGAGAGAGACAGAGAGATCCATAATGCATTTGTAAGTATAATGGAAAGGCTAGTTTTTTTTAAAGTAGAGATAGAATCACTCCATTTTTGTTAAAAAATACATATTGGCCAGGTGTGGATGCTCACGCTTATAATTCCAGCACTGTGGGAGGCCAAGGCAGGTGGATTTCTTGGGTCCAGGAGTTTGAGACCAGCCTAGGCAACATGGTGAAACCCCGTCTCTACATAAAATACTAGAAAATTAGCCAGGCGTGGTGGCATGCTCCCGTGGTCCCAGCTACTCAGGAGGCTGATGTGGGAGGATCACCTGTGCCTGGGAGGTTGAGGGTGCAGTGAGCTATGATCACACCACTGCATTTCAACCCAGACAGAGACCCTTTCTCCAAAAAAAACTAACATTAAAAAAATATATATCTCTGAGTATATGTACATTTTTTAAGAATAGAATTTTTAAATCAATAGAATAATTTTGTTTTGTCATGATGCAAACAAACGGATGATATCCAAAAACAATATTCATATTGTTTTTCAACATGTAGGGGGGAAAAGGGAGATTATGAGGCAATAATATGTTCAGTGATGTGCTGGTAAATATTTAACAGCTGGCCTTCAGGTGGGGCAGGGTGGAAGTCCTGTTGTAGTATTTACAGATTTCTGTGGGATAAATACCACCAACATTATTTATTTCAAGCTACTAATGTGATGTCACTGAGTTAGGAGTTGGGAAGAAATGGAAAGAAATACAGTTGCACCATGCTGTGTAATACCACTACCTCGTATTTCCATGATACAGATAAACTAGATGCAAATAATCTCAAAAGCATAGATAAGTATGAAGATAGAGCAAAATAGTTAGAAAGTGGTGAATTTTATGTTTTTGTTTTGTTTTGTTGGTTTTGAGAGAGTCTCACTCTATCCCCCAGGCTGGAGTACACTGATACGATCTCAGCTCACTGCAGCCTCAACCTCCTGGACCAAAGCGAGCTTCCCACCTGAGCCTCTCAAGTAGCTGGGACTACAGGTGCATACCACCACATCCAGATAATTTTTTTGTATTTTTATAGACAGAGTTTCACTATGTTGCCCAGGCTGGTCTGGAACTTCTGGGCTCAAGCAATCAGCATGCCTCAGCCTCCCAAAGTGCTGGGATTACAGGCGTGAGCCACGGCGCCCAGCCTGCATTTTTTATTGACATGTCTGGTGGTAAACTCATGAAGCATATTTACTTCATTCTTTAGATCCTTATTTGTCATTTCAATATTTTTACAATGAACAAATGTTACCTTTATAATCAGAAAAGAATTCAAAGGTTTTTATTTTTTATTTTTTTGTCTTATTTGTTAAGGCCTAGAGAAAAATATCAGGGAACTTTACTTTTTAAAAGTCTCACTGGAACAAAACACTTCCCCAAAATGATTGATTGTGTTAAGGTGTAACTAAAGAGCAATGTTAGAATCAATTAAGCCATGATACCTTTGTTCAGTCATGGTATAAGGAAATGGTTCTAAATTCCTTCAAAATAGAAATACAAAACATCAGGACTCAAAGAGATTTGTGCTCCCAGGCATTCTCATACTCTCACTTTACAAATAAGGAAGCTGAAAAAGGTAGGTGTTTTCCCAAAGTATGCACAAGGTAAGTAGAAGATAACCCAGCCCCTTTCCATTTATAAGTGGTCTCTACAGCCTATGAATAAAAGTACATATTCCTGGCCAGGTGCAGTGGCTTATGCCTGTAATCCCAGCACTTTGGGAGGCTGAGGCAGGTGGATCACGAGGTCAAGAGATTAAGACCATCCTGGCCAACACGGTGAAATACCATCTCTACTAAAAATACAAAAAATTATCCAGGCGTGGTGGCATGCAGCTGTAGTCCCAGCTACTTGGGAGGCTGAAGCAGGAGAATCACTTGAACCCGGGAGGCAGAGGTTGCAGTGAGCCGAGATCATGGCACTGCACTCCAGCCTGGCAACAGAGCAAGACTGTCTAAAAAAAAGAAAAAAAAAAAGTACATATTCCTTTTGGTATAACTGAATGGCAAGAGATGACCTCATTTTTGTGGGATAGTATTTATTCAATTGGTTAATTGCTAAGCCCCTGGCTCTTCCTACCTTTATTTAGATGATAGAAGCTCACACTTCGCCAGAACTGTATACTTCTCCAAACATGTTCATATGGATTATCTCCACTGACCTTCATGAGAGCTCTGTGAGTCTGGCAGGGGTAAGAAAGACCAGTCCTATTTTACAGGTATAAAAACCGAGGCTACAGCAGGCAAGCGGCTAGCCCAAGGCCGGTGAGAGCCAGGCCTCCCATCCTGTCCCAGTGCTCTCAGGGAGGTTCCTCCTCGAAGGCTTTCTGAGGCAGTCATTTAGGTGAACCCTCCCTGAAGGCCACTTTCTCACCTTTCCTTCCTTCTCCCTCCAAAAGCTTCTTTCTTCCTTTGGCTCCTGTCTCATTTTGCAGTTAAAGATATTACTTTCAGGTCACCTAGGGTTGCTCTTTAGTTCCTGTTTGCTTTTGGTTTGTTATTTGTTTATTCATTTATTTTTATCTATTTACTTATTTTTGAGACAGAGTCTGGCTCTGTTGCCAGGCTGGAGTGCAGTGGTGCGATCTTGGCTCACTGCAACCTCCGCCTCCCAGGTTCATGCCATTCTCCTGCCTCAGCCTCCCAAGTAGCTGGGACTACAGGCGCACGCCACCCTGCCCAGCTAATTTTTGTATTTTTAGTAGAGATGGGGTTTCACCATGTTGGCCAGGATGGTCTCAATCTCTTGACCTCGTGATCCGCCCGCCTCGGCCTCCCAAAGTGCTGAGATTACGGGTACGAGCCACCATGCCCGGCCTGTTTTTGGTTTTTTAATTCTAAAATGGAAGATAATCCCAGGCATCTTTAGGCCTCAGAATATTCTTCTTCTTTATTTGACACGAGGTCTAAACCTGGAATGTTGTTTTCTCTTGAAATTTGAAGTAATTTCTACCACAAGAGAAATTACATTTGCAAAGGTTCAAGTAAAGTATATTATAAAGCACGAAACTAAACACTTGGTGTGACACATTTCTAGACTTGGAAGTCAGAGGAGACAGGCTTATTTAAGATACTCGAATTATCTAGAAGAAAAAAGAAACTCCAATTATCTATAACAGAACAGATCCTGAGGAATCTAAGAAGACTGGATGTTGATGTTCTCCTTAGCTTTGTTTTATGAAGGAAGGGAACGCATTCTGTTAAGAGTGGAATGTTCTCCGGAAGAACTGGAAAAGGTATCAGTGGGCTATGTTCAGGTCCAGAGACAAAAGGGCTTAAACTAACCTATGTGGTGCCTCAGCTCCTGGACTTATTGGTTGATACAACCTTTGGGAAAGTCTGTGTGCATCAATTTCCTCATCTTTAAAGTTAGAATCACAGCATCTACCTCATAGGGTTGTGAGGAAAACTAAATTAGCTAGTGGCCAAGAAAATGCTGTGTATACTAAAAATCACTACAAAATATGTAGAATATATATACAGCTTGATAATTTTTAAAGTTTACTGCTCTGGGCAAGGGATGGAGGAGTGAGTTAAAAAGCAAGAGAGTGTCAGACACAGCAACAGGCAGGTGGCCAGGTTTCTGTAGGCAGAAGAGGATGGAGAGCTCAGGAGTGCATACTAATTGCTGCACCTCTGCTGAGACTACTGGCCAAATGACTGCCCACCAGAAAACACAGTGTCCCTTTCCATATTAAAGGCCCTCTCCTAATTGGGCTTTCAGCTGCATACAAAACTAGATGGACTTCTCCATGCATCTGATGGTGCTGTTATGAAGATGAACTGTTAACTAAATTGCTTTGGTGGAATATGTATGCTAGGGAAGAGGTAACAGTTTCCCTACAACCATGAATGTCTTCTGGAAAATAAATGATTCTTATTGAGACTTGAAAGACAAATTGTCCGAGAGCAGAAAGGGGTGTACTGGAAAAGAGTGAGTGTATTTCTAAATGAGAGAGAGAAAAAAAAAATGTTTCAGAGGAAGGAGCCCCTGCCTTCTGGTGGAAGAGTATTCAAGATGAAGATAAACTTTTCAACTTAATATTGAGAGTAATGAGATATTCACTTTCTAAAGAAAACTCTTTAAAGAAACAAAGATGATATCCAATGTGGGCTAGCAAGCCATTTCTGGTGACATTTGTGGAGGGGCTGAAGGCAATTCATTTGGCAGTCAAATCTGAATGAAGTAAAGGATATGGTTAAGAAAGGCACCTGAATTAATGTGCATTTTACTTCTTTATAATTTTTTCAGCTTTGATAGCAGAAGGGATCTACTCTTGAAAGTCCAAAAAATGTTGTTGCTATAGGAACAGGTAAGCAGATTAGACTTGAAAGACCAGTTTAGGAACAAAGAATGTAATAGTCAGGGCTAAAGCAATTAACCAAGAAAACATTTTAAGTAAATATCTTTCAGGTTTGTTATTTACATATTAATTCCAGGAAGACTAAATGTTATTATTGAATGAGAGCATCACATTTTAGCATTTTAAGTACATCATTACTGGCATAAAAGACTATGCTTACACAATTAGCAGAAAGACCTTATTAAACAGAAGTACACATTTCTAACCCTCTCTTGATTACATTGTAATTGAGAAATACAGTTTTAAATTCATCCTGAGCATGAAAGTCATCTTTGATTTTCCTATAGTTCTCAAGATAGAAGCACATCTAAAATCAAAGAGATACTGAACTACCGAAACTTTTCTGTAACCAATCTCTATAATGAGGAAGCCACAAAAGTAAAATTCTAGAAGAAAACAGAAATGTGTGTAGGCTGATAATTGTTAATATTGCATGTCTTCCCTGTCCAACAGACTCGGTGAACAAGACATGTGAGAAGAGAAGGTCAAAGACCCAGCTGCACTTCTGCTTCACTGCTGAACTTCTGCTTCTTCCTATCAGGGAATACACTGCTCTTCACATTAGGGATTTCCTAAAATTGTTAGGTGTTTTGAACAGAACTGGCTATACCAATGAGGCTCAAACAAGAATCATAAAGTGCATGGTGCTTCTCTCCCTCTCTGTTTTCTTTAAAAAGAAAATATTCTTGACAAGATGAATACAATATTTTCATTCTAGCAAATTTCTGCTGTCAGAGGTTATATTTACAGGATAGAGAGATTTCTTAAACATGACCTTTTCTCGTGTAATACCAGAGTGAAATTTTAGAGAAGTCTGTGTGTGTGTGATGCGTGCGTGTGCGTGTGTGTGTGTGTGTGTGTCTCGCAGGCTGAGAAGTGGGATGGGAAGAAGGGAATGTGGCTAGAATCTTACCATCTCATTCTCTTCTCCTTCATTGAGCAGAGCGTGCTGGCCCTTCTCAAAGTGTCCCATGAAAAAGTTATTCCACACCTCCTCCCTGAACTTGCTGGGCAGACGCTTCCAGGATGAACTCCAACTCGCCGAGCCACCGCAGCTTCTCAGCTGACTAAAAGAGTTAATGATCCTCCAGGTTAAAACTCCTCCTTGAGCACACACCTTCTCTCAACAAATGACAGTACTTGGCAAACTGAACTCCTCCCACGAGTCGCCCTCTGCTAGGAGGAATTTCTGGCTGCTCCCTGCTTATTGCATTCTCTCAGAGCAGCTGTCTCAAAGGAGGCTGCTCCCATGCCGATCTTTTTGTGCCCAACTTACAGGGAAAGAACTCATTGCCTGCCCAGTGCCTGCCAGCCTCAGACTTCTGACTGCAAATCCAACAGGACAATACAGAGTTGGCAGGACCCTTCTCAGGAGCGAGGAGCGGGTGCAAGAACTCCCAGGTCACTGCTTTATTCAGAGGACCTAAGGAATTGGGTTGAGCGGAAGCGCACACAGCTGCAGATTTTCTTTGATGAATGAAAGCTTCAATCTATAGGTTTCTAATAGTACTCTCATTCATTTTGCTTACAAAAGGTACAAATTATCACTAATCCTCTTCAAAAGGTATTTGTAATCACATTTCCTTGTATATGCAAAAAAAATTGTATTTAAAGTGTATGTGAAATTAAGTTTACTTTTTTGAAACACGTAGAAAAAGAACAAAGGTATCATCAAACTAGTCTATGTAGTCTCCTTTCACTAAAATATTGATGGTTCAACACTTAAGGAAGTCTAGAAATAAAATATTCGAATGACTATATGGCCAGACTCTTTTTTAATTTGTTTACACATTTATTCAATAAACAGTGCCTGAGCACAGGGACTATCTAAAAAAGTTAAGTCGTATTTGCTACCCTCGTGTTGATGTAAGGATTCAAACATCCAAACAAATATGATAGAAAGTGGACTGTTATTATAAGAGCTGGAACAGAAGTCTAAGAAAACTGTCAGAAGTCCCAGTGTGGTGTAGAGAAACACACCCCGACCCTAGCTCTGGCAAAATACCTGTATTCCAGCCGCTTGTCTGCACTGGCCTTGCCGTGTGATCATTTAACTACAGGAACCGGCTCTTCTCATCTGGTACCACCCAACAGGACTTTTGAGAGAACGGAATGAGATCATCGTGAAAGTACATTGTACGGCACTGATCAAGTGCTGTTAGGATTATTAAACTAAATGTGCAGTTGAACAGTAGGTGTTAGGACATAGCGGCTAAGGGCATATACACTAAATTTGGAAGGCCTGAGTTCAAATTTGGACTGTACTAGGTGGTCGTTGTGATACCTTGGGATATAACAAGTTATACAAATTCCATTCACCTCTATTTCCTCACATGTAACATAAAGATGATGATAATAGAACCTACGTCCTAAAACAGACTTTTAAGAAAAAGTGCCTGGGAAATAATAGGTGTTCAACAAAAGATAGTTATTTTTACCTTCACCATGTCCACTGTCTCTCCCTAAAGCTACATTGGCAATGATATCTCCAACCTGACCCAAATAACCCTAATGTGACCAAGATCAATGTGTGCATGTGTGTGTGTGTATGTGTGTGTGTGCACGTGTGTGTGCGTGTGTGTGCATGTGTGTGTGTGCATGTGTGTGTGCATGTGTGTGTATGTGTGAGTATATTGTATGTGTAAAACCTTGAGCAAATAGTAAAGTATAGGATAAACATAAAAAGTAAGCTAAGTAAACCCATTGTAATAGTAATTACAAAATATATATGCACGTGTGTGTATGTGTGTGTGTATATATATATATGTAGTTCTCTTGGTTTCAAAAATTTGCTAGCACAATTTAACAAAATAAATGAAAATAAAATTAACATTTTATCACAAGGTCAAAATGTAAGGAGTAAAGGGTTTATGGGGGGGTAATAAAAATGTTCTAGAACTACTGATGGCTTCACAAATTTGTGAACATACTAAACCTCACAGAACTGTATACTTTAAAAGGGTGAATTTTATGAAATGTGAATTATATCTCAATGAGGAGATATAACAAATTTAAAAATCATACCTCAATAAAAAAATTACACCTCAAAAAAACTTAACATTTAACAGCCTTACTAGGCAGTAATTATATATTTAGTACAGAAAAAAATATAAAACAAGCATATTCCAAATTTCATCTCAACTGATGGAGGTTGAGGAGTGTTAGTATGTGATGTGGCGAAACTATATCAGTGCTCTTGGGCAGGTGAGAAAGAAGTAATTCATTCTCCTGTTTATCACTGGCAATATTTGCAGTTTCCTTCTGGCTGGGTTCCTGAATGCACTTGGCAACTCATGCACCATTGTGGGATTGAGATGAGTGTGT
Source organism: Pongo pygmaeus (assembly GCF_028885625.2). Classification (NCBI taxonomy): domain Eukaryota; kingdom Metazoa; phylum Chordata; class Mammalia; order Primates; family Hominidae; genus Pongo; species Pongo pygmaeus. The sequence continues at coordinate 202,806,010 of NC_085930.1, forward strand.
GACTGATTAACAGCTAGAGGAGAAACTGTACACAAACTTACCCCATCAAATAAATCAGGTCATGCTGTTACAATATTTAAGCTAAACTTGAACAGGAAAATATGTAAGTCCTTACAAACATTAAAAGCTTTTATAAAACTCAGGTGTCCATGGAAAATTATTTTCCACAAACCTGGTTCAGTAGAGCTGAGGACTCCAGTAGTGAGAGAGTTTCCTCAGGTTCCTTGGGAGTTCTATTGGTAAAACATCTAGATTTTATCTATGGCAACACTGCTTATGGACAACACTCACCCTCATTTAGTGCTTTTGGTCTACAAACATAAGCATATCCAGAAACAGGGCTAGGCTGTGTGGGAAAGCAAAGAGAACATTTACCGAACACTTCCAGATATGAGGCACAATTTTAAACAGTTTACACTCACTGTTGCACACAATCCTGACAAAAGCCTCTGTGGTTGATACTATTCTGGTCATTTTTATTTGACAGACAAGGAAACACAGGTGCAGACGTTAAGTAATTTGCCTATATTCAAACCATTAGTAAGTGACAGAATGAGTATTCGGACCTAGGCAATGCAGCTCTCCCAATCCGTGATCCTAGTTACTGGACTAATACCACTTCTACACATTTATTTGGCACATCCAAAGTGCTCTGCAAAGAGGCTTGCATTTATATGACCAGAAAAGCCTCTTTGTGAAGGAAGCATTTTGAGAAAGGCCTTGGAAAGAGACAAAAAAGGCTTCAACAGGTGGAGATGCTGAGGCTCGGACAAACAGTAAGGCCGCAGAAAAGAGCATTTGAAGCAAGGGAATCATCAGAGGGAGAAACACATGTTCATGTCCAGAGCAAGCCCATCAGCCCCACTGCAGCACGGGCTGCATGAAGGAAGAAGAGGGGAGTGACATGTGGCAGGGAAATATGGACCAGCGCCATGCATGGAGGTCCCAAATGCCAGGTCTGAGTCTGACCTTAGTGCATAGAGTGACAATAACATGGAAGGCAAACTGAACTCCATAAATATCCCTATTGTTCCTGATCAGCCTGTGCTCTCGTATTATAGGAATCAGGTGCCAAAGCAACTCGGTCCTTCTATGCAATACTGTATTTATGTAGACAGTTTTCTTGAACCTTCTAAGTTAAGTCTTCTATTTCTGTTTGGAACATTGTTTGAAAAGTTATTCTTGAATTCAGCCTCTCTTTCCTTAATTGTGCCTGTTCAATATTTCTATTCTATACTCTATGTGCCTCATGGCTTGTGACGTGGCATAGTAAGCATGGCAGATGAGGATTTGGTGTGGTCTGAATTCTAATCTTGACATTTTCCTGAAGGATTCCATTCACTCATTCATTTAACACGAGTTTGATTAACTTCAGTATGCCCAGATCTGTAACAGATGAAGAACAGAGATTTAATAAATTATGCCCCAGAAAAGTTAAGTCAATTAAGAAACAAGACCAACACCAAAATATAAATTCCATATAATATGCTAATTACACAAGAGTGACAGAGGAAGTTCAAGTAGGGAGTTAGGCCAGGAAACCCTCACAAAAATAGGAGTTTTATGCTTGTCTAGATAAATACAGGTGGGAAAGGAAAGCATTATTAACAAAGGAGACGGAGAGCAACAGCACAGACGAAGGCTCGCACACAGCCCATTCTGGGGGCTACAAATTATACACATATATTGATACCTCACAATTGAGAGGAATGTCCAAAAGGAAAAGTTCCTTCGTTCATTCTCTGATTCTCTCCCTAAACTCATTTTATCTCAAATACTCTCTCCCAAATAAGAATGGGAATGGAAAATAAAAAGGATAAATACTTAGCTACCTCTGCTGACCTGGCATCTCAGTTTGCTTTTGATTATCTTAGGAGCATGCCTGTTGCTCTGAGCAGTTCTCACCTTCTGTGAGTGTCTAGAATAGATGTTCAATGGAAATAATAGCAGGACCGGTTTCTCTGCCAGGACCGTGGGGATGCTGATGCTTCACTTGTCTGGCCCATTTAGATTTTGTGATGATAAATGGTAATAATGTTTCATTATACGTTAATTTCCATCTTTCATCTGAGAACTCACAGCATATTACAAATATTGTTTTTTGCAACATCTCTGTGAAGTAGGGAGATGAGTAATATCATTGCCCCCATTTGAAAGCTGTAGGAACTGAGTCATAAAGAGGTCACAAAGAGCTGTTCAAGGTCATGTGTCTTTAGCATGGAGAGGAACCTGAAACAAGTGCAATATCTCTGCCTTGTCATCACTGGTAATAAGCTGACTCAATCTTCCTCCTCAGTCCTCATTACACAAATCTGGTATTTGTAAAGTACTTGAGACCTTTGGTTATAGAACTTTATCTAAACTCAAGGCTTTACTGTTATTATTAATTATCCTAATCTGCTCTAAAATAGTCTGTGGTAGCAAGCAAAGATGCAATATCCCAAAGAGGAATTACCTGCCTCAAGGTGGTGGTGCAAAGTCTAACTGAATTAATTAATGTTTGTAAAACATTTAGCAACCCTTAGATTAAAAGGTCTAATACAAAGATCCAGGGACTCCCCATTAATTACTGAAGAAAAGAGCAGGCTGATGCTGTCTCTGCTTCTCAGAGGACTTGCTCTCAAACATCCCCGTTCAGCACCGGGTCTGTTCTCCTCCCAGTGCCTTGCGGTAGCCTGTTGTTTCACTTTCAGAAGAGTCCTCTTTGCTTTCTGTTATTTCCAAAAATAAGAAATTAAAAGCTCCTCTCTGGAGGTAAGGCAGCTCCCCTTCTGTGAAGCTTACCTCAGTTAACAGGTGTTATAACAATTCCAGGTCATTAAGGACAACCTATAAAAAAAAAATCCAAAAGAGATGGTCCCCAGGCAGAAGCTTCATGTCAGTGTACTTAATTTTGAGAACTTCTAACCTAAAAATTTGAATATACAAAACAATACAAGTTAGGGTGCAATTATTAACAATCAGAGACTATTAGAACTAGACTGGGCCTTAGAAATTACTAAGTTACCCTCATCTTTTCTCAGGTGAGAAAAAGTTACTGGATGACTGTGTAATGATTTGTGCAAGATCACAATCTGTGAAAGCTAAAACTCTCAAGTCTTATATATGATATACTTCACACAACATCGTATTGCTACTCACTTTTTTTTTTTTTTTGAGACAGGGTCTCGCTCTGTCACCCAGGCTGGAGTGCAGAGGTGCAATCATGGCTCACTGCAGCCTCAATCTCGTAGGCCCAAGGGATCCTGCCACCTCAGCCTCTTAAGTAGTTGGGACTACAGGCAAGAGCCGCCATGACCAACTAATTTTTGTTTTTGTTATTTGTAAAGACAAAAAACATGTTGCCCAGGCTGGTCTTGAACCCTGAGCAAAAGTCATCCACCCACCTCTGTCTCCCAAAGTGCTGGGATGACAGGTGTCAGCCACCATGCCAGGCTGCTACTCACTTTTTGTAAAGGGATTAGAATAGGATACATTGAAACAGTACCTCTAGAATATTTAAGAGGACTTCATTTGCCAAGCATAGATTTAAATAGAACTTTTCCAGAACCTACCAATTGTGTAAAGCCATGGCCATATCACTGAATTGTAGAGCATATCCCATTACTTAGGCATGATCCAGAGGGCTTAGGACATAGCATTGGGCCCACCCACTGGGGTGAAAATCTGTGTTTGGGGAGCTGATGATATTGCAGGTGCTTGCAAAGGAAATTTAATCTACCAGGCAATTGAAGCTCACAGCAATTTCTGCTTACAGCTCAGGGGAGCAGTTGGCTAAGGGGGAAGGAGAGAAAGGCCATAAGACAGAAGCAGAAATGTTTCCAACAAGCTGTTAGAGTCCAGCCATGGGGCAGGTGATACTTGGAAATCCAGACAGGAAGCTGGCTCCACGGAGTCTGTCCTCTAGTGGCTAAGCTCCAATCAGAAACCTCGGGCCTGAGGCAGTGTTCCAATTCTGAGTGGGAGCCTGGCGTGGGAAAGGCTTCTTCACTCCTAGGAAAAATCTGGGGCTCAAGGCAGGCTGCCAGGCAGGAACTTAGGAACAGTAGTACCCACAGGGGACCTCAGGCTTGGGAATGAGGCAAGAGCCCAATTAACAGAATCAGGGCACTGCCTCTGGACAGACTAACCAAGAGTGTGGCTGGGTGCTGAGCTGCAGAGAGCAACGCTAGGCTGGATTCAGTGCCCTTGCCGTGGGCCTGGGATGACCCAGGAATTGGGCTGAGGCCCCTGGGGAAAATCAAGAACAGGTTCCTGCTGCGGATGAAGAAAGCAGCAAGGCTGGGGCTCCACTGGGTCTCTCTGTTTGCCATTCTTCCAAAAGTCCACTTTAGGGTTATTTATGCTGGTTACCTCTTTCATCAGCAAGTAAGATGCTCCACAAAAGGGAGGAGACTCTCAAGTGGATCAATCCATGATATTTTGAAGAGGGGTGAAGCTGAAATTAATGACAAAAGAAGTTCAGAGTTCTTATTTGTGTGCTGTACATGTCGTTCAATGTCCTAAGCAAATTGGTAATGGGGAATGTTATTTACTAATGGAAAAAAGAAAGTAATAAGATAGAACTAATGCACCTCCTAGTACTTAGACCCTCTCCCAGTTAGTGTGGCATCAGAGGGGATCTCTGAGGTTTCTCAGCTCTCCCGCAATCCATCAACCCTGCCAAAGCACTTCAAATAAGCAATCTTAATAAAACTGTGCTTACCATGCAAATGTAACTTTAAAATAAGCCCCCCAGCTTCCAGTCTAATCTCTGTCCCAATGGAGGTCTTTGGGGGCTGTCACTGTCTTTTCACATCCCTCTTTTGTGCACACCCCTATGAAACACGCAACCAGACTACCTATGTCTACCATGGGAACATCACTGTACTTCTCCCTTCGCTGGAAATGGAGTCCAACCCTCTCCCCCTTTCATCCAGCCTTTCTCTGGCACCAGGGAACTTTGCTGTTGGCTAGCTGCATGCTTTGTTGATTGCTCTGTTTGTCCATATCTCATTGACCCCAGAGTACCTGGCAGAGAATAGCAGTAGTTCCTCAACAGTGGTGTGTGTCAGTCACCCTGGAAGCTCTCCTGGACCCCACATACTCTGGTCCCGACCCAGACCTACCAAACCTGAATCCCTGGGGTGGAAACAAACAAACAAAAAAAACTACATTTTGATGAGTGTGGGTTATGTTGTACTTTAAAATACTACTTTAAAAGTACTTTAAAAACTACTTTAAAAATAAAAAGGAAAATAAAAGAATAAAGTAGATCTATTGTCATAGCAAGATGTCCACGATACATTAACTGCAAGTTGTTATAGAATGCTATTATTATATGATTAAATGCATTATATTATTAAATGCATTCATCAGGCATTTTTGTAAAAATGGGAAATATCTGTGTGTGTGATGTAATATATAGGTGGATATTTAAACAAAAGAGTCCATAGACTAGGGATTTTAGCCACTGTTCCCTGTTCTCCTTGCCATTTACCTCCCAAGCCCTAGATACAGTAAAACCAATTTCAAATATAGAATCATACTGGTTGGCCGGGTGCAGTGGCTCACGCCTGTAATCCCAGCACTTTGGGAGGCCGAGGTGCGCAGATCATGAGGTCAGGAGTTCAAGACTATCCTGGCTAACACAATGAAGCCCCATCTCTACTAAAAATACAAAAAATTAGCTGGGTGTAGTGGCAGACACTTGTATTCCCAGCTACTCGGGAGGCTGAGGCAGGAGAATCACTTGAACCCAGAAGGCAGAGGTTGCAGTGAGCTGAGATGGTGCCACTGTACTCCATCCTGGTGACAGAGTGAGACTCCATCTCAAACAAAAATAATAATAAAAATTAAAAAATCATAGTGGTTATATTATGGCTCTATCATTTGACAGCCATGAAAAATTTGGCAAGTTGCTAAATTACCCTAAGCTTCAATGTTTTCATCTTTGAAATGAGATATAATCCCATTACTCCGTGATACGGTATTGTTGGAAGAACAAATAAGATTGTATACATGCCCAGTCTCATGTCAGACAAATTATAAGACATTTTTTTAGGGAAAAAATAGTATTAGAAGTTGAACGGTACTTGAGAATTTTTTTCTTCCCCAAAAAAATATGAAATGGGGAAAAACACAATTGAACAGCTTTATATTAATCTTCCTTGTTTAAGAACAGGAAAGATTATACCTGGTTTACTGAAAGATTGCTTGACGAGTGTCAGCCCATCAGGACAAGGGAATGCAGAGAAGGCCTGGCTAACCCACAGACCTCACCAGCCTGGTCTACCTGCCAAAATGAGAGAAAATGAGAGCCAGAAACTCAGGGACCCAATTCTCCCCTCCTAGGCCTAGTATCCTTTTATTAAACTACTCCTTCCAATGTTAAGAAGTCCACAGAAACCAAAGTACCCACAAATATCAATCACTGTTTGCCTAACAGTAAATGATCAACACACACTGATTTCATCCACTTTAGCCAGGTGAGGTGGCACACGCCTGTAATCCTGGCTCCTCAGGGGGCTGAGCTGGGAGGATTGCTTGAGCCTGCAAGTCAAGGCTACAGTCAGCTGTGATTGTGTGATTGTGTGATTGTGTGATTGTGTAATTGTGCCACCGCACTCGAGCCTGGGCAAGAGACTGAGACTGTCTCAAAAAAAAGTTTGCTTTGTAAACCACAGAATATATGCCTGCAATGTGGTTTTCTTATTTCATTTCTTTAAGATTATTTATAGACTATTTCTTGTTAGGAAAAATATTTTATTTATTAATTATTTATCATCTGAACAATGTATGACATGCTAATATCAAAGAGCACTGGAAGGAGAGAGATTTACAACCAACCTCTGGCAACCTCACTGTCTAACTTGGGGCAACCCCTGCTGTTCAAATGAGAGAAAATGAGAGCCAGAAAAGTTACCTTCTAATACTTCTAAATTAGTATTAGAAGTTGAACAGTACTTGAGACATTTTTTCTTCCCTAAAAAAATATAAAATGGAGAAAAACACAATTAAACAGCATTATATTCATCTTTCTTATTTTTAGAATAAGAAAGATTATGCCTGGTTTACTGAAGGATTGCTCGAAGAGTATCAGCCTATCAGAACAAGAGCATTCAAAAAAGGCCTGGCTAACCCAGAGGCCTTGCCACCCTGGTCTACCTGCCTAGTTGGGCCTTGCTAGAAGCACTTGTGGCTGCCACCTACAGGCCTGCTTCCAGCCTATACACCTTGTGGCAAAAGCTGCATGGCATTTGGCAGACTGGAAAATCATGCAAATATTCATGATCTGGGCAAAATCCCTAAATGAGGGTAAGCAAGCTGTTAAGAGAAATTCAACTGTGTCCTATGAAATGCATTTGCAGGAACTTAAGAAGATGTTTATCTCAAGGAACAGGAGATTTAGGAAGTACAGGTTGGTCATCATCAAGTATCTGACTGTTTATCACGTAAGGTGGGATTGACACTAATCTAGTGATCCCAGGGTAAGAACTAGGATTAACAGGTGGAAACTGCTGCCTAGTAGTTAAGAGTAAAGGCTGCAGTCATCTTGACTGTGGTGATGGTTTCACAGATACACCATGACATATTTTATACTTTGGATATGTGCAGTTCATTTTATTTCAACTTCAATAAAGTAGAAAAGAGTATGAGCTATAATGGCAGATAGTTTGGGCTCTAATTATTGCTTAGCCACTTACTATCAGTGTGATCTAGATTAGGGATCCCCGATCCCTAGGCCTTGGACAGGTATTGCAGGAGGTGAGCAGCAGGTGAGCCAGCAAAGCTTCATCTGTATTTACAGCCACTCCCCATCACTCACATTACCCCCTGAGCTCCACCACCTGTCAGAGCAGCGGCAACGTTAGATTCTCATAGGAGCGCAAACCCTATTATGAACTGCACATGAGAAGGATCTAGGTTGCATGTTCCTTATGAGACTCTAATGCCTGATGATCTGTCACTGTTTCCCGTCACTCCCAGATGGCACTGTCTAGTTGCAGGTAAACAAGCTCAGGGCTCCCACTGATTCTACATTATGTTGAGTTGTAGAATTATTTCATTATATATTACAATGTAATAATAATAGAAATACAGTGCACAATAAATGTTAATGAGTTTGAATCATCCTGAAACCACCGCCCCCGACTCCAACAGTCCATGGAAAATTTGTCTTCCATGAAACTGGTTCCTTGTACCAAATGGGTTGAGGACTACTGATCTAGAACAAATTATTTAACCTTTAATAGATCTCCTGGAGTCAATATGAAGTTAGGTGAAATAATGCATATAAAGTGCTTAGCAGAGAATCAATGTGTGGCAATCATTTACTGTTAGGCAAACAATTACTGTTATTTTGGGGTACTTTTTCTTTGGTGCTCTCAAAATCGGAAGGAGTAGTTTAATATAAGGCTACTGGGCATAGGAGTGGAGAATTGGGGCCATGAATTTCTGGACCCTTTGAAAGGACATCAAAGAGCACAGGAAGGAGAGAGATTCACAACCAACCTCTGGCAACCTCACTGTCTAACTTGGGGCAACCTCTGCTGCTCAATTAAGAGAAAATGAGAGCCAGGTAATCTTGGCATTAGAAGGAGCTTTTGAGATTGACTGGTCCTATTTCCACCCAGTGGTCCCAGTCTAGCCATGAGATGTCCCTGCTTTCCTCATGTCCCTGCTCTCAGTCCCCCTGCAGAGAGCTCCTTCCCCAGCCAGCACTCTGCTGGCAGCTGACAGCCAGGGGGCTTGTAGACCAAACACTATTAAGTGGTTAAGTATTTAAAAACAGGTCATGAGAAACACATTCATTTCCTGTTTCTTGCTGTCTCACTATGTGATGTTGAACACATCATTCCACTGCTCTGAGCCTCAGTTGACTAATCTGTTCAATGGAACTGGTATTATTGTCCTACTCTTGTGATATTGTTTATTATTGTGATATTGCTTGTTTCTGCTCAGCACAGAGTTAAGTGCTCCGTTAATGCCAGGTCATGAGACTATCATGAGCATCATGAGAGGTAGTAGGTAAAATTGATAGATACAGAATGCAGTGCCCAAGTCCTCAACTCATGAACCTGTGCTGCTACTGGCAGGAGAAGGTCAAAGGGCTTTCTTTTTCCCTAGATAATTCAGGTACATTTTAGACAACGGTTCTCCTGGGGTAATGTACCTGCCCTTGTTCTCCTAACCTACTCTTTTTGCTACCTCCCTAAATTCCACTTTCCCTTATTGAATTTAATACCTCAGTAATTATCCTTAAATTTGGATCTCCAGGTTTTTCTTTGCTTTGATCTTTTTAGCCCCTATGATAGAACAGATGGTCTCCAGCTTATACCTTCCCCAGATCTGAACATTTCATATGTCCAAGCAGTAGCTGGCCTGCCTCCTTACTCAGTGTACCGGTGACCTATTGGCCCTATATTCTGCCCTCAAGAATCCATGACTGCTCCTGGGTATGCAGCCTGGAACCTTCTTTGCTGGGGCCTCTCAACCCCTGGAACATGTTAGGCATCACAAGAGCCTGGCATCCCTTTCCCTCTATCCCTAAAACATCACGCACATACGCAAACACAAACTCACACACACACTATTGGAGCATGAGTCCTGGTCACACTTCCATTAGATCCAATGGTAACAGTTGCCTCACCATTCCTTTCCACTACATTCCTCACCCCTTTCACTTACTTTTTGGAAGGTCTGTTGCTAATATCTTCAGTCCTTTTGGTTGAGGCCCTGTCTCTGACCCCAAATGTCACTCACAAAGCCTAATGTTGTGGTTAACAATATTTTCAACTACTATTAAAATACTTGATGGCACACATATGTTAAAAATGAAAAGAAGTTTTCTGGAAGATTATTTGTTAATATTTATCAAAGAGATTAAATGTATAATAATCATACCTAACATGACTGTTTGCCATGTACCAAACACTGTTGTTAACTCATCTTATTTTCCTATCTTCAACTCTATAAAACAGATACTTTCGTTATTACCACTTTATCCCACTTTCAGAATTCTCTTGTGAATCATCTCAGATTTATTCAAATTGTATGTATACAAAAATTATCACAGCATTGTTCAAAATGAATTATGTCTATATAATAGAATATTATGCAACCATTAAATATCAGAATATTCAGGAATTTTTAATATTTGAAAATGATAATTAAATATTAAATGAAAAACAAGATATGCATATTTTTATATAAAAATGAGCCCGATATTATCCATGGACGCACAAACCAAAAAAGAAAACAAAGAGAGAGATATGACAAAATCCTGACAGTGAATATCTGAGGGAGAATTCCTTGCTTTATTCCCTTGTCTCTGTCATTCAGTTTTCCACAATAAACATGCTTTAATGTTATAATCAGAAAAAGTAAATGTATTAAAAATATATTTTGCTATAGCATCATGTAGTTAAGTTCCGTTTAATTTCTGCTAGAGCCCAAGTGTCCTGCTCATCCTCGAGAGCTTCACAATCTCTCCGATGCAGTCCATGGACACGAATTAATATTATTTCCAAAGAAGAGGACCCAGAAATGTAAGAGAGTTTAAATTTACTCCAATTTACAGAAAATATTCAAATAAAGCAACCTATGGTCACTTGGTGCCAAGAAATGAATCCTCATTAAGGACCCACCAAACTTCCTGCACTGTCCTTAGAAATGGAAGTTTAGCTACCATGTGTTAGGTTTTCTCTTTCCCGCCAGGATGTTTTCTTCTTCCAGGATTTTTTATCTCAGTGATATCCTTGGTTTCTTTCCTCCCCACCAGCCCCTGTCTCTCCCAAATCTAATTGTCCCTGATTCTGTTTAAAGCCTGCCTGGAGGTGCCTCCAAACAGACTCCCCTTCTTCTGACCTGTGAGCCAGAATAGACCTGCGTGGTTGTGCCTTTGGTAAAACAGGGCCACCTGAAGCACCACCACTTTCTTTTTCTTTCTTTTCTTTTCTTTCTTTTTTTTTTTTTTAGACAGAGTTTCACTCTTATTGCCCAGATTGGAGTGCAATGGCACAGTCTCGGCTCACTGCAACCTCCATCTCCCGAGTTCAAGCGGTTCTCCTGCCTCAGCCTCCTGAGTAGCTGGGATTACAGGCACACGCCACCACACCCGGCTTATTTTTTGTATTTTTAGTAGAGATGGGTTTTCACCATGTTGGCCAGGCTGGTCTCGAACTCCTGACCTCAGGTGATCTGCCTGCCTTGGACTCCCAAATTGCTGGGATTACAGGCGTGAGCCACTGCGCCCAGCCCAAGCACCACCACTTTCTTTTAATTACCAAAGAACTTTGGCAAACAGTTGATTCCAGGAAAAAAGCTGTCACTTTCTCTAGGGGGAAAAAAAATGGAACTAAATGCAAAAGCTTTCATCTAATTGCAGTAAAAAATAGACACTTCTCTTCCACTTTAGCCATTATTTCTAGGCATATTGAAAGGAGCATGGACTTGTAGTCTCCCATAACCTGGATTTAAAGCCAGGCTCTAGAATGGGCTAGGAGAGCATGTGCGAGGCTGTGAAGGTTGTTCGTCTACAAAATAGGGCTAATAACTTTAAGGACCGTTGAAAGAATAAAAATTGTTCATAAATGAGAACATAAGTATACATAAACCTAGCACCCAGATCTTTGTTTCTAATGCCATTCTCCAACAAAAGGAACAAAAGCTTCTTGGAAAAATGGCTGAATCTAGGACTGGGGACACAAATATACAAGATGAGCCTCTTGTAGTGCCAGAACATAAAAAAGTGCTTAAAAAAATTAATGAGGATGGGTCAAATGGGTATAGGAGAAACTGAAGGAGCTCCCAATGGCCAAAGTTGGAACCATGTGAGCAACAAAATAATATTAGTATTGTTTTATAACCCAAAGTATAAAATAAATATTTGTGAACCCACACTGATATAAATAAGTTATAGAATAAACAAATGGGCGAGAAGAGATAAATCTCTCATGCAGAAGAATTCAAACAATTTATGTAGATACTACATGCTTGCTAATTGTGGGCTATACATAGTGATTTCCTTCCAAAGAGTACAATATAGAAAATAAGGAAAAGAGTAAGCTTTGCAGTGGAGAGATTTGACTGACACTATGTCAGCCAGCCAGGTGATCAAGGTCAACATCCACAGTGGCAAGTCATGCTGAGAGTATGTTATCCTTAATATAATGTGATAGGAATGGCATTTTGCCTCTGTGCACTTCCTTCCGAAAGCCCAGAATTCTAGTCTAATAGTGAGAAAAATGTTCGACAAATCCCAATAAAGGGACATGCTACAAAATACTGGTCTAGTAGTCTTTAAAATCGACAAGGTCATCAAAAACAAAAGAAGTTTAAGAAACTGTCACAGTCAAGACGAGCCTAAGGAGAAATGACAACTAAATGCAACTTAGTATCCTGGGTGAGATCCTGCACAGGATAAAAAGCATCAGATAAAAACTAAGGAATTTTGAATAAATTATCAACTCTAGTTAACAGCAACATAGCAGTATTGGGTTTTTGTTTTGGTTTTTTTTTTGTTGTTGTTGTTTTTGTTTTGTTTTTTGTTTTTTGTTTTGAGAGAGGGTCTCGTTCTGTCACCCAGGCAACCATAGCTCACTGCATCCTCAACCTCCCGGGCTCAAGCAGTCCCGCCATCTCAGCCTCCCAAGTAACTGGAATGACAGATGCACACCACCACGCTCAGCTAATTTAAAAAAAATTTTTTTTTTTGTACTGACAGGGTCTTGTTACGTTTCCAAGCTGGTCTTGAACTCCTGAGCTCAAGCAATCCTCCCACCTCAGGCTCCCAAAGTGCTGGGATTACAGGTATGAACCACTTCACCCAGCCAGTATTGGTTACTTAATTGTGATAAATAAACCACATTAATGTAAGATATTAACAATGAGGGAAATTGGGTGCGGGGTATATGAGAACTCTCTGTGCTATCATCACAATCTTTCAGTAAACCTAAAACTATTCAAAAATGGAGAGTTTATTTTTTAAAAATTACACGTACAAATATGCTTTGCCAGCAGGGCGTGGTGGCTCATGCCTGTAATCCCAGCACTTTGGGAGGCTGAGGCAGGAGGATCACTTGAGCCCAGGAGTTTGAGACCAGCCTGGGCAACAAAGCAAGACCTTCTATCTAAAGCAAAACAAACAAACAAAAAAATTAAAAATTAGCCAGGCGTGGTGGCACACACATGTAATCCTGGCTACTCAGGAGGCTGAGCTGGGAGGATTGCTTGAGTCCAGGAGGTCGAGGCTGCAGTGAGCTGTGATTGTGTAATTGCACCACTGCACTCAAGCCTGGGCAACAGATAGAGACTCTGTCTCAAAAAAATATGTTTGCTTAGTAAACCACATAATATATGCCTAAATTATTGTTTTCCTATGTTTTAACATGATTTATAGGTTATTCCTTGTTAGGAAGAGTATTTTATTTCTTAATTATTTATCATTAGAACAATGTATGACATGCTAATTATAAATTATATACTAGCAAAATCTCAATGCATTTTTATTGAATTTTTTATGTTATCATTGACAAATGGGAAGGGGAAACTATCAGGGTGACAGTGAAAAGAAGGGAAGGATAAAGGACTGGAATAGAGGCCTAATACCACCACAGTCTTTACCTTTATTTTCTCCTCATACAATTAAACTCAGCCTCTTAGCATATCCTATTCTTGAGTAAAGCAGGGAGCCAGTGTCACAGCGGTGAAACCCACAGGCTCTGAATTCTGTCAGACCAGAGCTCGCATCCTGGTTCTCTACCACGTACCAGTTGTGTGGTCAGGGGAAATTATTTATCTCTACAAGCTTCAGGCTCATCATATGGGACCAAAGGATAATAATATCTCCCATTAGGATGGTTGCTAATATTAAATGAGATGACATATATACAATGCTTAGCACAGTGGATATATAAATTCCCAATAATTGGTAGCTATTATTATTATTAAAGGGGTGTAAAATTTGGCCAGACATGGTTGTAAAAGCAAAGTAGAAAATAAATATCTGGCCAAATGTGGTGGCTCACGCCTGTAATCCCAGCACTCTGGGAAGCCAAGGCACTTGGGTCAACTGAGGTCAGGAGTTCGAAACCAGCCTGGCCAACATGGCAAAACCGCGTCTCTACTAAAAATACAAAAATTAGCCGGGCATGGTGGCATGGGCCTGTGATCCCACCTATTCAAGAGGCTGAGGCAGGAGAATCATTTGAACCTGGGAGGTGGAGGTTGCAGTTGCAGTGAGCCGAGATTGCATCACTGCGCTCCAGCCTGGGCAACAAAGCAAGACCTTGTCTCAAAAAAAAAAAAAAAAAAAAGAAATATTCATGAGTTCAGAGGGAGATGTAAATAAACAATTGAATAAATAAATGGGGAGAACAGATAAATCTTCTGTACAGAATTCCAGATAATTTATGCACACAGGGCTCCTCAGAAAGGGCTACAGAACTCTTCACTCCTTAACATTGGCTGCTGGTAGTGACTTCCTTCCACAGTGTACAGTATGCGGGGGTGAGGAGGAAGTAACTTTATGGTGGAGAAACCTACCAAACATTGCTCAGTCACGTGATGAAGGTTAATTTCAAAATTGATATGTCCTGCTGATAACATGGTGTGATAAGCATGGCACTTTACCTCTTGCGGTCTTCCTCCCAAAAACCTACAACTCCTGTCTAGCCATGAGAAAAACATCAAACAAACCCCAATTGAAGGGCATTTTATAAAACACCTAATACCCCTCAAAGCTGTCAAGGTCGGCACAAACAAGGGGAATCTGAGGAAATGTCATGGTCTAGGCGAGCGTAAGGAGACATAACGCATCAATCTAATGTGGTATCTTGAAAGGAATCCTGGTACGTGAAAAGGATATTAGGCCTGTGAAATAAAATAATAACAATAATAATAAGGACATTAGGTAAAACTAAGGAAAACTGAGTTATGGACTTTAGACTTTAGTTAATACTAACACATCAATCTTGGTTTACTTGTTGAATAAATGCACCATACTAATGTAAGATGTTAACAAAAGAGGAAGATGCCCAAGCAGGCAGATGACTTGGGCCAGGAGTTCAAGACCAGCCTCAGCAACATGGCAAAACCCCCCCCTACAAAAAATACAAAATAATAATAATAGCCAGGCAACACACACCTGTAGTCCCAGCTACTCGGGAGGCTAAAATGGGAGGATTGCCTGAGCCCCAGAGGCAGAGGTTGCAGTGAGCCGAGATCATGCCGCTGCACTCCAATCTGGGGGACAGAGTAAGACCCTGTCTGAAAAAATAGGGGAAACTGACTTTGTTTGGGGTATATGGGAACTCTCTATCACATCTTCATAATTTTTCTGTAACTCTAAAACTATTGTAAAATAAAAAGTTCATGTTTTAAAAAAGCAGTGGGAATAGAATGTTTGTTACAGTAATTGGGAACTACCTATTTTAAATTTACAGCAGTCTTGTCTTTGTTTATTAATTTGTTAAAATAACTGAAGACTCCATGATAGCAATGTGAGAATTTGGATCTAGATGGATGGTATGAACTAGTCTAGGTTTAAAAAACGAACAGAACATCCTCGGTTTAGTGGGACGCCTCTGCCCCCTAGTGGCTTAACATTCAATCTGCGTTTAGTGGCAAAGGACAGCCTGCAAGCTTCAGTCACTTGATGTTTCAAGGTCTGGACAAGAGTGGAGACATTCTCAGAGCCTCTGATCTACTAGGATCGTACTCCGGTTTGTTCATATACCCAGAATCTTTGCACCGCTGAGTGGTCCCTGAAGACGTTGGTACATGCACGTGAGGGAATCAGCTAACGGGAATGTAAAGGGCAGGAGAGCAGTTTGACATGTGACTAGGAAGCCTTACAAATGTGTATAGGCCAGGTGCAGTGTGACTCACGCCTGTAATTCTAGCACTTTGGGAGGCTGAACTGGGCAGATCGCTTGAGCTCAGGAGTTCAAGACCAGCCTGGGCAATATGGCGAAACACCTTCTTTACAAAAATAAAAAGAAAAAATTTACAAAAATTAGCTGGGCATGGTGTGCACACCTGTGGTCCCAGTTACTCGGGGTGAGGGACAGGGGTGTGGGGGAGGGGAGTAAGGGCTGAGGTGGGAGGATGGTTTGAGTCTGGGAGGTGGAGCTTGCAGTGAGCCAAGATCACCGACATGGTTTAAATGTTCATGATATAATGTTTAGCATAACTCTAAACAGTGTGATCAAAACTTTAAGGAATAGCACAGATTAATATATAAAACTTTAAGGAATACCACAGATGAACTTTAAGGAATACCACAGCCATATATATATATATATATAAAATTTGTATCTACTATGCTAGCAGCATCTGAGACATACATCTGTGGTCCCACCAGGACTTTTATCTCAGCTTTATCTCAGCCCTTCACCATCTGGTGGCAATATATATATATGACTACACACACACACACACACACACACACACACACACACACACACACACAGCGGTACATATTTCTGAGGTCACAGCGTGCAGAAAACGTAACTTTTTTTAATATATCTCAACTTAATTTTTGTTTTAATCCCTCATTTTTCCCAATGACAGAAAATGAATCTAGTGAACTCAGTCATCTCAGGACATTCCCAGTCACTTCTCTCAGCCCTTCACCATCTGGTGACAAATGACTCTCTGGAGCACCTTCCCAAGGCTCCTGGGCCACAGGCAATTGGGAGTGTGGCCTTGCCCATTTCTTCTCACTGCTGCTGCAACAGGATGGCATGAGGGGCTCCTCTGTGAACCTCCTTCCCTGCCTTCTCAGGTTGCCCCAGGAATCACAGTATAGTTTTTCTCCACTCGAGGTTCCCATCCCCACCACTCTAGGACTTCTAGCATTCCACAAGGTGTGGGATCATCTCTGAGATTTACACCAGCACCCAAATCCAGTCATACTTACCAAATCTCTCCTAGCTCAGCTGTGGAATGTTATCAAATCCCAGCTCTTATATCATTCTTCCAAAATCAATTATTTATAAAATAAAATTTAGCCTTTGTACATAAAAGTCAGACTTTAAAATTCAAAATCCTTTTTCTCTGGGTGAGGTCTCTTCCAGGAACTTCAAAAATCTATTTAGAAAAGTTAAGTGCTAATAATTGTTTTATTTCTTTCTCTTTGCATTCCCGCTATAACCTTACCCTGAATGCACATAGAAAGGCCTTGCAGGTGGTTGAATGATGAGGGGAGGGAGGAGAGTAAACAGGAACTAATCCACAGACACACACATACATATGTGCATATATGCATACATGTTTACATAAAGAATAGAGAAATTCATTCTAAAAAAGTTTTAATGATTGTCTATGCATTATTTCTTCTTTTTAAATAATTTTCCAAATTTCAGAAACAAGTTTTATATAATCAGAAAAAGAAAATTATATATAAAAAAGAAACAGATAAGATGTCTGCCTCTGGCATCACCACCCATAGTGAAGGAAGGAAAGTAGGGAACACAAGCTTTCTGTTGGCCACATCTCACGCTCTCCTCTTTGCAGTTCCTGGTACTTGATCTTTGACCCTATTGATCATTCTCTTCTTGAAACACTTTTTCCTTAAATTTTGGAACACCAAGCTATCTTAGGCTCTTTTTGTAGTTCTCTATCTGTCAAAAACCTAGATCTCAGCCAGGCACAGTGGCTCACTCCTGTAATCCCAGCACTTTGGGAGGTCAAGGTGGACAGATCACTTGAGGTCAGGAGTTCGAAGCCAGCCTGGCCAACATGGTGAAACCCTGTCTGTAATAAAAACACAAAAATCAGGCGGGTGTGGTGCACGCACCTGTAATCCTAGCTACTTGGGAGGCTGAGTCAGGAGAGTCACTTGAACCCGGGGCAGGGAGGTTGCAGTGAGCCAAGATTACGCCACTGCACTCCAGCCTGGGTGACAGAGTGAGACTCCATCAAAAAACAAACAAAACAAAAAACCTAGATCTCAAGCCTGAGTCTGATTCTGTAATGGGACAAAATGTGTGTGTGTTGAAGAGGGGTGTGTGTGGGGAGAGGGGTGGTCGGTGAGTATGAAGCAAGAGGGTAATTTGCATGCAGGAGTAATGTGATTAATTTGTAGCCAGTGGGCAGACAATGGTAAAATAAAGATGACCACACGTCCCCTTCAATCTGGAAGCCTCTGTGACTACTTTGACCAGTAGAATATGGCACCAGTGACATTTAAGGCTCAGATCTTAACAGACTGGCAGCTTCCACTTCCTGTCACTTGGAATACTTTCTCTAGGAGTCCACTTTGTCAAAAGTGAACTAGTCTGAGAATGCTCTTCCTGTCACTTGGAATACTTTCTCTAGGAGTCCACTTTGTCAAAAGTGAACTAGTCTGAGAATGCTCTGCTGTGAGGAAGCTCAAGCTAGCCCTGTGGATATGCCATTTGAAGAGAGATATAATAAAATGGTTGTTGTTCTAAGCCACTAAGTTTTGGGTTGTTAGTCATGCAGCAACAGATAATCGGAAGTTTCCTTCCTGTAAAAGGGGTTAGTACTATCCTTGTGGTTATATAAGAGGAGCTATAGTGAGAACTGCAGCCATATTAAACTTTAACTATCATCATAGATGTCTCTAGAATTACTATGGAGGAGGAGGCTTTTCTGCATAGGAAAATACTTTGAAAAGCCCATTAGGAGTAGAAGGTGAGACCCTAGGGGATGAGTTGACAAAGAGAAATAAAAGATATAATCAAACCACTTTGAATTTGAATTGCACAGGAATTTGGAGGTAGGAAAGAGCAGAGAATAGAGAAGCAAGTAGAAATAAGGGAAGAGAAATGGAGGAGAGGCAAGAAATGTGGCCAGGGAACAGAGATCAAGTTTCAAAAATAACTGAAAGACTTTTTAAAAACACAGGCATCTAACAAATTTGATGTTGATCGTATATCCATGGGGAAAATCTCTATTCGATTAGCAGTACCTGGCACAGTTGTTCTAATTAATTACTAAAATACCTGAAAATCTCTATTTCTCCAAAATTTCCATAAAGTTTGCTACCAGTATAGATAACTTTTGTGACATTTTTGTTTTGTTTTTAAATTTAGGTGGAAATTTTTTTAAGTATCTGAGTTCCACTCATAGGTTGACTTGGTAGAGAAGAAGGATAACAGATGCCATTTCCTAAACTGAATTAATTTAGACATAGTGATTTTCAACCAGAAGTGATTTTACCCCCCAAGGAATACCTGATAATTTCCTAAGGCACTTTTGATTGTCTTGACTGGGACGGGGACTGGGATGGGGCAGGGAAGAGGGACAGCAACTGGCACCAAGTGGGCAGAAGCCAGGGATGCTGTGAAGAACCCTGCAGTGCACAGGCTAGCCATCCACCAGGAAGAATTTTCCAGCCTAAAATGTCAACAGTGCCAAGATTGAGGAACCCTGATTTAGAGGAAGCCAAAGATCTGAATCAAAGGTGTCCATGAGAGTCTAAGCCCCCTGCAGAATGTACAGGAATCTTGAGGAAGACATTAGACTGTCCATGATGCATGGAATGCGGCTTGAATCAATCTTATGTAAATTATTGGGAAGAGGGTGATTCTAATTAACCTCTGGGTTACGGCATCAAATAAGAAAAACTAATCAGTTAAAGTTCTTAATTGCAAGTAACAGAAACTAATTCTGGAAAAATTGAGCAGAAAAGGAATGTATTAGGTAATAGTGGGCAGCTCATAGAATCTCTGGAAGGGTTGAAGAACCTGAACTGGAGGCTAAGCAAAAAAAAACAACTCATAAAAGCATCCTACAGAATGGTCCATGAAGATATGGGTGCCTCCACCACTGGCACAGACACAGCTGGAATAAAGGAAGGATGAATGTTCTAGCAATCAAGATAGAATGGATGCTTCCAAATAAAGAAAAGAAAAAGAAGCAGGACCTCAAAGTTTCATTTTGAAAACATATAAATATCTTTCGGCCTTAACATGAGAGAGTGAAAATTCATCCACGAAGCTCAAAACCTCAGCGTCATTGTTGACTCCATAATAGTAATCCAAGTCAAAATACACTTAGATAAATACATTGCCCTCCTAACAGGCCTCCTGGTTTTAGTCTTCCACCTATAACCAACACATCCACTGGTAGAGTAACTTCCTATTTGGATTATGGTGCTTCCCTGCAAAGAAATTATGCATACATTAGCTTTCAAAACAAATCCAAACATAATTTGACATCATTCAAAGCACTCTGTGATCTGTTCTGGACGTACATTCCAGTCGTCACTCCCACTACTCATCCAGGCAAATGATTTGCTTATTGAGCCCTAAGAATACTTGGCAAATGGTTTTCTTTCTTCTGCACCTTTATTCTCACCATTCTTTCTTCTGAGATGCCTTTTCACCTTTTCTTTATCTAAATCTCACATTCGTCCTTTAAAATCCAGCTCAAAACTCACAGAACACCTAACAATACCACCAACCCACTTTGTGATCTTGAGAAAATGAATACGAGAAATAGGGAGGAGCCAAGATGGCCGAATAGGAACAGCTCCGGTCTACAGCTCCCAGCGTGAGCGACGCAGAAGACGGGAGATTTCTGCATTTCCATCTGAGCTTTGAGGAGAGCAGTGGTTCTCCCAGCACGCAGCTGGAGATCTGAGAACGGGCTGACTGCCTCGAGTGGGTCCCTGACCCCTGACCCCCGAGCAGCCTAACTGGGAGGCACCCCCCAGCAGGGGTAGACTGACACCTCACACGGCCGGCCAGGTACTCCAACAGACCTGCAGCTGAGGGTCCTGTCTGTTAGAAGGAAAACTAACAGAAAGGACATCCACACCAAAAACCCATCTGTACATCACCATCATCAAAGACCAAAGGTAGATAAAACCACAAAGATGGGGAAAAAACAGAGCAGAAAAACTGGAAAGTCTAAAAAGCAGAGTACCTCTCCTCCTCCAAAGGAACGCAGTTCCTCACCAGCAACGGAACAAAGCTGGACGGAGAATGACTTTGACGAGCTGAGAGAAGAAGGCTTCAGACGATCAAATTACTCCAAGCTATGGGAGGATATTCAAACCAAAGGCAAAGAAGTTGAAAACTTTGAAAAAAATTTAGAAGAATGTATAACTAGAATAACCAATACAGAGAAGTGCTTAAAGGAGCTGATGGAGCTGAAAACCAAGGCTCGAGAACTACGTGAAGAATGCAGAAGCCTCAGGAGCCGATGCAATCAAATGGAAGAAAGGGTATCAGCCCTGGAAGATGAAATGAATGAAATGAAGCGAGAAGGGAAGTTTAGAGAAAAAAGAATAAAAAGAAACGAGCAAAGCCTCCAAGAAATGTGGGACTATGTGAAAAGACCAAATCTACGTCTGATTGGTGTACCTGAAAGTGACGGGGAGAATGGAAACAAGTTGGAAAACACTCTGCAGGATATTATCCAGGAGAACTTCCCCAATCTAGCAAGGCAGGCCAACATTCAGATTCAGGAAATACAGAGAATGCCACAAAGATACTCCTCGAGAAGAGCAACTCCAAGACACATTAATTGTCAGATTCACCAAAGTTGAAATGAAGGAAAAAATGTTAAGGGCAGCCAGAGAGAAAGGTCGGGTTACCATCAAAGGGAAGCCCATCAGACTAACAGCGGATCTCTCGGCAGAAACCCTACAAGCCAGAAGAGAGTGGGGGCCAATATTCAACATTCTTAAAGAAAAGAATTTTCAACCCAGAATTTCATATCCTGCCAAACTAAGCTTCATAAGTGAAGGAGAAATAAAATCCTTTACAGACAAGCAAATGCTGAGAGATTTTGTCACCACCAGGCCTGCCCTAAAAGAGCTCCTGAAGGAAGCGCTAAACATGGAAAGGCACAACCGGTACCAGCCACTGCAAAATCATACCGAAATGTAAAGACCATCGAGACTAGGAAGAGACTGCATCAACTAACGAGCAAAATAACCAGCTAACATCATAATGACAGGATCAGATTCACACATAAAAATATTAACTTTAAATGTAAATGGACTAAATGGTCCAATTAAAAGACACAAACTGGAAAATTGGATAAAGACTCAAGACCCATCAGTGTGCTGTATTCAGGAAACCCATCTCACGTGCAGAGACACACATAGGCTCAAAATAAAAGGATGGAGGAAGATCTACCAAGCAAATGGAAAACAAAAAAAGGCAGGGGTTGCAATCCTAGTCTCTGATAAAACAGACTTTAAACCAACAAAGATCAAAAGAGACAAAGAAGGCCATTACATAATGGTAAAGGGATTAATTCAACAAGAAGAGCTAACTATCCTAAATATATATGCACCCAATACAGGAGCACCCAGATTCATAAAGCAAGTCCTGAGTGACCTACAAAGAGACTTAGACTCCCACACATTAATAATGGGAGACTTTAACACCCCACTGTCAACATTAGACAGATCAACGAAACAGAAAATCAACAGGGATACCCAGGAATTGAACTCAGCTCTGCACCAAGCAGACCTAATAGACATCTACAGAACTCTCCACCCCAAATCAACAGAATATACATTTTTTTCAGCACCACACCACACCTATTCCAAAATTGACCATATACTTGGAAGTAAAGCTCTCCTCAATAAATGTAAAAGAACAGAAATTATAACAAACTATCTCTCAGATCACAGTGCAATCAAGCTAGAACTCAGGATTAAGAATCTCACTCAAAACCACTCAACTACGTGGAAACTGAACAACCTGCTCCTGAATGACTACTGGGTACATAACGAAATGAAGGCAGAAATAAAGATGTTCTTTGAAACCAACGAGAGCCAAGACACAACATACCAGAATCTCTGGGATGCATTCAAAGCAGTGTGTAGAGGGAAATTTATACCACTAAATGCCCACAAGAGAAAGCAGGAAAGATCCAAAATTGACACCCTAACATCACAATTAAAAGAACTAGAAAAGCAAGAGCAAACACATTTAAAAGCTAGCAGAAGGCAAGAAATAACTAAAATCAGAGCAGAACTGAAGGAAATAGAGACACAAAAAACCCTTCAAAAAATAAATGAATCCAGGAGCTGGTTTTTTGAAAAGATCAACAAAATTGATAGACCGCTAGCAAGATTAATAAAGAAAAAAAGAGAGAAGAATCAAATAGATGCAATAAAAAATGATAAAGGGGATATCACCACCGATCCCACAGAAATACAAACTACCATCAGAGAATATTACAAACACCTCTACGCAAATAAACTAGAAAATCTAGAAGAAATGGATAAATTCCTCAACACATACACCCTCCCAAGACTAAACCAGGAAGAAGTTGAATCTCTGAATAGACCAATAACAGGAGCTGAAATTCTGGCAATAATCAATAGCTTACCAACCAAAAAAAGTCCAGGACCAGATGGGTTCACAGCCGAATTCTACCAGAGGTACAAGGAGGAGCTGGTACCATTCCTTCTGAAACTATTCCAATCAATAGAAAAAGAGGGAATCCTCCCTAACTCATTTTATGAGGCCAGCATCATCCTGATACCAAAGCCTGGCAGAGACACAACAGAAAAAGAGAATTTTAGACCAATATCCTTGATGAACATTGATGCAAAAATCCTCAATAAAATACTGGCAAACAGAATCCAGAAGCACATCAAAAAGCTTATCCACCATGATCAAGTGGGCTTTATCCCTGGGATGCAAGGCTGGTTCAATATACGCAAATCAATAAATGTAATCCAGCATATAAACAGAACCAAAGTCAAAAACCACATGATTATCTCAATAGATGCAGAAAAGGCCTTTGACAAAATTCAACAACCTTCATGCTAAAAACTCTCAATAAATTAGGTATTGATGGGTCGTATCTCAAAATAATGAGAGCTATTTATGACAAACCCACAGCCAATATCATACTGAATGGGCAAAAACTGGAAGCATTCCCTTTGAAAACTGGCACAAGACAGGGATGCCCTCTCTCACCACTTCTATTCAACATAGTTTTGGAAGTTCTGGCCAGGGCAATTAGGCAAGAGAAGGAAATCAAGGGTATTCAATTAGGAAAAGAGGAAGTCAAATTGTCCCTGTTTGCAGATGACATGATAGTATATCTAGAAAACCCCATTGTCTCAGCCCAAAATCTCCTTAAGCTGATAAGCAACTTCAGCAAAGTCTCAGGATACAAAATCAATGTACAAAAATCACAAGCATTCTTATACATCAATAACAGACAAACAGAGAGCCAAATCATGAGTGAACTCCCATTCACAATTGCTTCAAAGAGAATAAAATATCTAGGAATCCAACTTACAAGGGATGTGAAGGACCTCTTCAAGGAGAACTACAAACCACTGCTCAAGGAAATAAAAGAGGATACAAACAAATGGAAGAACATTCCATGTTCATGGGTAGGAAGAATCAATATCATGAAAATGGCCATCCTTCCCAAGGTAATTTACAGATTCAATGCCATCCCCATCAAGTTACCAATGACTTTCTTCACAGAATTGGAAAAAACTACTTTAAAGTTCATATGGAACCAAAAAAGAGCCCGCATCGCCAAGTCAATCCTAAGCCAAAAGAACAAAGCTGGAGGCATCACGCTACCTGACTTCAAACTATACTACAAGGCTACAGTAACCAAAACAGCATGGTACTGGTACCAAAACAGAGATATAGATCAATGGAACAGAACAGAGCCGTCAGAAATAATGCCACATATCTACAACTATCTGATCTTTGACAAACCTGACAAAAACAAGAAATGTGGAAAGGATTCCCTATTTAATAAATGGTGCTGGGAAAACTGGCTAGCCATATGTAGAAAGCTGAAACTGGATCCCTTCCTTACACCTTATACAAAAATCAATTCAAGATGGATTAAAGACTTAAATGTTAGACCTAAAACCATAAAAACCCTGGAAGAAAACCTAGGCAATACCATTCAGGACATAGGCATGGGCAAGGACTTCATGTCTAAAACACCAAAAGCAATGGCAACAAAAGCCAAAATTGACAAATGGGATCTAATTAAACTAAAGAGCTTCTGCACAGCAAAGGAAACTACCATCAGAGTGAACAGGCAACCTACAAAATGGGAGAAAATTTTCACAACCTACTCATCTGACAAAGTGCTAATATCCAGAATCTACAATGAACTCCAACAAATTTACAAGAAAAAAACAAACAACCCCATCAAAAAGTGGGCAAAGGATATGAACAGACACTTCTCAAAAGAAGACATTTATGCAGCCAAAAAACACATGAAAAAATGCTCACCATCACTGGCCATCAGAGAAATGCAAATCAAAACCACAATGAGATAACATCTCACACCAGTTAGAATGGCAATCATTCAAAAGTCAGGAAACAACAGGTGCTGGAGAGGATGTGGAGAAATAGGAACACTTTTACACTGTTGGTGGGACTGTAAACTAGTTCAACCATTGTGGAAGTCAGTGTGGCGATTCCTCAGGGATCTAGAACTAGAAATTCCATTTGACCCAGCCATCCCATTACTGGGTATATACCCAAAGGACTATAAATCATGCTGCTATAAAGACACATGCACACGTATGTTTATTGCGGCATTATTCACAATAGCAAAGACTTGGAACCAACCCAAATGTCCAACAATGATAGACTGGATTAAGAAAATGTGGGACATATACACCATGGAATACTATGCAGCCACAAAAAATGATGAGTTCACGTCCTTTGTAGGGACATGGATGAAATTGGAAATCATCATTCTCAGTAAACTATCGCAAGAACAAAAAACGAAACACCGCATATTCTCACTCATAGGTGGGAATTGAACAATGAGAACACATGGACACAGGAAGGGGAACGTCACACTTCGGGGACTGTTGTGGGGTGGGGGGAGGGGGGAGGGATAGCATTGGGAGATATACCTAATGCTAGATGATGAGTTGGTGGGTGCAGCGCACCAGCATGGCACATGTATACATATGTAACTTACCTGCACGTTGCGCACATGTACCATAGAGCCTAAAGTATAATAACAATAATAATAAAAAAAGAAAAAAAAAAAAGAAAATGAATACATTTCTCTGAACTTATAAAAGTACAAATAGAACATTGTATTTTGTATTTGTATTACACAATGTATACAATTAACATTGCATTTGTACTACATTTTGCTGAAAACTTTTTATTAGGAAACCATATTGTCTACACTGTGCTATAGTGGAACTAGAAGCTCTAAACCTGTAATCCTGAGGCACCGGGAAGGTGAGTGCAAGAGCACAGTCATTCTGGTGACTTCTTTGCTGATGAAGTAGGACTCATTTTCAAGTCCACCCTTTATCAAATAGATCTCTATGTTGCAATGTAACATACAGAAGACTGCATCTCATGATAACCTTTTCTTCCAGTGCTTTCAAACAGTGAGGCTTTATTAACACTTCCATGAAACAGTTCTGAAAATCAAAAACACTTCAATCTCTTTCATTCTCTCTGAATAGAGAATATGTTTTAATGGAGTAAATTCTCAACTTTCAGACTGCAAACTCAAGTGCATAACAAATATTGCATTTCTTGGGCCAGGTGTGGTGGCTCACTCCTGTAATCCTAGCACTTTGGGAGGCTGAGGTGGGCGGATCACTTGAGGTCAGGAGTTCGAGACCAGCCTGGCCAACATGGTGTAACCCTGTCTCTACTAAAAATACAAAAAGTAGCTGGATGTGATGGTGTGTGCCTGTAATCCCAGCTACTCGGGAGGCTGAGGCAGGAACATTACTTGAATCGAGGAGGGGGAGGTTGCAGTGAGCCGAGATCACACCATTGCACTCTAGCCTGGGCAACAGGGCGAGACTCCATCTCAAAAATATCTATATATCTACATCTATCTATATAGCTATCTATATTGCATTTATTTAAATAGACTTAATTTTAACTCTACACCTTCATTTAGTTGGTTTCTGGAAAGCAATTGCTGCCATTTTGGTGGTGGTTCTCTCAGTAGGAAAAATAAAATTAGGTCATTCTCCCATTATAGAGAGTGTGGTGGTTCATTTTATGTGTCAACTTGACTGGATTAAGAGATAGCATGACAGCTGGTAAAGCATTACTTCTGGGTATATCCATGAGGATGTTTCCGAAAGAGACTGGTTTTTGAAGCAGTGACTGAGTAAGGGAGATCTGCCCTCACCCAGTGTGGGCAGGCACCATCCAGTCACCGAGTTCCTGGATAGAACAAAAAGGCAGAGGAAAGGAAAATACCCTCTGTCTCTCTCTCTCTCTCTCTCTCTCTTCCCCTCCCTCTTTCTCCCCACGGGAGCTGGACACCCATCTTCTCCTATGCTTGGACATTAGACCTCCACATTCTCCCCGCTCCAACCAGAAACTGACACAAATACTATTGTGGCTGGGTGTAGCCAGTTTTCTTAATGTACGTGTTGATTTCCTTAATCATTTCCTCCTATCTCTTCTGGCTGTAGGATGGCTCTGTGGAATCCATTTTGTTAACACCAACAACTAGTTTTTTCACACCCTGTGTGTAAGGCAGAAGGGCATGGTCACGGGTCTGTCTGTTCTTGGAGATACCAGCTTCAAAGTTGCCAACACCAGCAGCAATAGTCAGGACAACACAGCCCACCTGATATGTCCCTGTAATCATGTTTTTGATAAAGTCCTTGTGGCCTGAGGCATCAGTGGTAGTCATTTGCTGGTCTCAAATTTCCACAGGCAGGTATCAATGGTGAGTAATATCACATTCACACTCAGCATTCAGTTTATCCAATACCCAGGAATAGTTGAAGACACCCTTTCCCATCTCAGCAGTCTCCTTCTCAAATTTTTCAGTGGTTCTTTTTTGATGCTACCACTTGTGTAGATTGGATGGCCAGTAGTGGTGGACCTGCTCGAATCTACGTGTCCAATGGTGACAATGTTGATATGAGTCTTTTTCTTTCCCATTTTGGCTTTTAGGGGTAGTTTTCATGAGACCTGTGTTCTGGAAACAAACCTGCTGCAATAGGAATATATATGTATTGTAATGTGTATATATATATATATTCCCATTCTTACTATAAGTAGTGCTTTTGGTGGCAGAGTTAGGCAGTCTAAACATCACTCTGTGTTTTCCACTATTGTTCCCAGTTTTAGTTATGGTTAAATTGGCCATATGACTAGGTTCTGGCCCACAGGATGTGGGGAGAAATGAAGTAAGTCATTTCTATGCCAGCCCTTACAAATCATGTCAGACAATCCTCTGTGCTCTCCAAAGTGACCTTGGAAGCCACATGTTTCAGATGGTGTAGCTGGGAACAACCTGGGTCTTGAGTCTCCAGCTCAAGTGCATATCCCATTCTATCTCAACTGATACAATCATTGAATGCACACTATGTGCCAAGCACTACTCGAAGTACCCATACATTAACTAATTTTATAATGAGATACACATATTAGCAAATATCATAACATCATGGTAATAGAATGATACAGAAGGACATGCCTAAAATGGCATTGAACCTCAAATCTACCACACATATCCTTCCAGTATTTCTTCCCCATTCTTTCTGCTTGTCTAAATCTCACCCTAAATTTTATTTCAGTTAAGGAACAAAGTGGCAAACTGAATATGTTAAAGTAAAAAGGAAGAAGTTCTAGCGTGTGTGTTTATTTTATATAAATATGTGAATCCAATCTATTTATTAAGAGCTTCTTGAGATCTGTGGATTCCTACAACCTCTCCTGCTGATATACCCTGGTAAATTGACTACTGAAAGTGGATTAATTTTGCCT
Organism: Pongo pygmaeus; assembly: GCF_028885625.2. NCBI lineage: Eukaryota > Metazoa > Chordata > Mammalia > Primates > Hominidae > Pongo > Pongo pygmaeus. The sequence continues at coordinate 202,834,698 of NC_085930.1, forward strand.
TCTCTAAATGCAAGCACCACTGCTGTTTAGGTGGGCCTCCAAACTGGGAGATAGTAAGTCCCATTGTCCTGGTGGTGGTTGTGAGTCGGACCAGGATTATAGCAGTTGTAGCAGGATATAGCCTCAACTTGGTTTATCTTAGCCCTTCCTACCACCAAGGATTCTTAGGACCATACAAAGTAGGAGAGAGGAAGGAGACTGTCAACAGCCTGTGACAATGAGCAGCAAAGATGTGGGAAGCTGGTCCTTCCACAAGGCACACAATTCAACTCACTCTGACAGAGGAGGATGCCAGCAAGCTAGTATACGTACTACTAAGAAGAATCACCATGCAGAATTACCCAAAGCCTAGTATATATATTTTTTTATTGTACAGGCCAAGTTACAGAATAGAATGAAGGTAGGGATTATGTTTTTAGTCTAAAACAGAAGCAAAGAGGAAATGAACCAGAGTGTGGAGCAAAAAATACCTGCAAGTAGGGGGAGAAAAACCTCAGAACTGGGGAGTGGGGAGGAAAGGGAAGGTACAATTTTGAACATGACATTGGCTTAAAAGATTATAAATTGTAAGAGGCATAGAAACTTCAAAACAGAAAAAAAAAACTAAATTGCAAAAGCTTTTAATGATGGGAAGGTTGAAACAGAGTGAAGAAAAGCAGTGGTGTGCTACTCAAACAATGGTGTATGGGTAATTGTTTAACAACTGGCTCTTCCAAAAATGGTGTGTTCATATGCATAAGTTTCTTATAAATTTTACTATGAATAAATGCTTCATTACTATCAATCCTATCTATTTCAACAAAGAAGTTGCTCCCATTGTTAACCTATGAGTTTAGCTCTGACATGAATATGGGTTGTATTTTCCTATACATTAGTGAGTAAGGGAAAAGTAAAACAATGAAAATGTACATTAGGAAAATTTAAATTAATGATGATGTGCAAGACTTCTTTACTGAATTAGATAATAGTTTTCAAATACTAAAAGAATATTGTCTCAATTCTCTATGTTATTCACAATGTAAAACCACAGACAGAACACACTTTAAAATTTAATCTGTAGTGTTTTTTTCCATCACTTTCTTAAGGATAGACAATCAACAAAAAACAAATCAAGCCTTGATTTGTAGTGCGTGCTGATTTCTATGGTGGAAATACTGCCACCATGACTAGTTTCAAGCTATACCAGCAACATGTCACTGAACGCAGAGTTAGAAAGAGACGTGCAATAGCACCTCATTATATGTATAGTGTTTCCACCATACAAATGCAATGGACATAATAACCATGTGCCTAGAAAATAGTTCCTTATGCTTAGTAGTCACAGGTAGTCTCTGAAGTCCCCCAAATTCCTAGCATTCCTAATCCCTTTGAATCTGATGAATCTGATTCTGTTTAGGTGGCAGGAATTATTCAGGAGCCTGAGACCTCTCAAGAGAGTGTTAGGAAGGGACACTTAAGGGAAAACACTTACCTCTTCCTGATCTCTGGGAATGTCTCTCCTCCCAGTTTTGCTTCTCCAAGGCCCCCTCTTCTATTCCAGGCCTCCCAGCAAAACCTGGTTTTCTCATAAAACCAGAAGAGCCTTGAATTGACAGCATTTCTCCTGCTAACATCCCCAAGGCAAGGTTACAAATGCTGGCTGTCTTTTCGATGAGGACAGAAAAGAGAAGTCTGGAAAACATAACATAAACTGAGAATGCATCTCACTTCAGCAGTTGGTACAGCTGAAGCAAGGCTTCAGTGTGAATGCTGACAATGGGGTCACATGTTCTCAGTCAATAACATGTTAGATTAGCAGTCCCTGGTGCAGATTTTCTAATTAATTACTAAAATACCTGAAAAGACTTTCATATATATATATATATACATATATAAATATATATATATAAAATATACACATATATACTTACATATGTATACTTTTCTTTTCTTTTCTTCTCTTTTTTTTGACGGAGTTTTCCTCTTGTGGCCTAGGCTGGAGTGCAATGGCACGATCTCAGCTCACTGCAACCTCCCCCTCCAGGGTTCAAATGATTCTTCTGCCTCAGCCTCCAGAGTAGCTGGGATTACAGGCGCACACCACTACGCCCAGCTAATTTTTGTATTTTTGGTAGAGATGGGGTTTTACCATGTTGGCCAAGATGTTCTCCATCTCCTGACCTTGCGATGCACCCGCCTCAGCCTCCCAAAGTGTTGGGATTACAGGCTTGAGCCACCGCACCCGGCCATATGTATACTTTTATATATGTACATATAATATATACATGTATATACTTATAAGTATATATTAATAATATATGTATATATTATATATATAAAATATATATGTATAACAATGAAAACTCTCTAGCCAGAACCATAAAGGAATAATCACTATGGAGCAGAATTGAAGGGCATAGTTACGGTCAATACGTACTTTACCACATAAAAATAAAGAAGGGGCTGGGTGCGGTGGCTCAAGCCTATAATCCCAGCACTTTGGGAGGCCAAGGCAGGCAGATCACTTGAGATCAGGAGTTTGAGACCAGCCTGGCCAACATGGTGAAACCCCGTCTCTACTAAAAATACAAAAATTAGCTGGGAGTGGTGGCGGGCGCCTGTAATCCCAGCTGCTCGGGAGGCTGAGGCAGGAGAATCGCTTGAACCCAGGAGGCGGAGGTTGCAGTGAGCCGAGATCATGCCACTGCACTCCAGCCTGGGTGAGAGAGTAAGACTCCATCTCAAAAAACAAAAATAAAATAAAATAAATAAATAAATAGTAGGATGACAAGAAAAAAAAAGATGATGGCTGTAAAAAATATTGTATCAAATAATAGATCTCATATGTAGAGGAGTAGCCTAGTACTTGACACACTAAATCAGTATTTACAATGCATGTAATCATAATAGTTCTTATAATAGAAAGATCCGAAGGAAGATTGTATCTCTGAATTTATTACAGGGACAAGAAAAAAAATCAGACAATAAGTTGGCATATTCAATATAATGAAAGAAGCTTGACCTCTAAGATACAAGCACAGAAAGCAATAAAAATAAGTAAAGGAAATATTTTGAGTTTTATAATTCAAGAATAAATCCTTAAAACTACTTAAAAAGCAAGAAAAGGCAAAAGTGTCACTGCAAAACAAAACAAAATTTGTGACATGCAGTAGATTGCACAAAAGCTATAAAAATTGTTTTTTTAAAAAATGATAAATATAGAGGATTTCTAAATAAGATGAGAAGTACAATTTTAAAACTATAGCTAGTTCCAGGTGTGGCTGGATAAACTGGTTCTTTCCTCCCCTTTCCCTAACCCATCACACTCACACACTCCATATCAGAAAGAAATCATTAAAATAATTTCACTGGAGCTGTGTAGTACACAGAATAACGCTTCCCACAAAGAAGTCTGAATCCTAATCAGAAGCTGTGCAGGTGGCAAAGGGTAATTAAGTTTGCTGACCAGTTGACCCTAGAATAGGAAGATTATCCTTGATTATCTAGGTAGGCAGATCAAATTACACGGATGCTTACATGTGGAAAGTGGAGGCGGAAGGGTTAGCATTGGAGTGATGTGGTGTTAGAAAGATTTGACCAGTCACTGCTGGCTTTGAAGATAGACATGAGCCACAAGCAAAGAAATGTGGGCGGCCTCTCAAAACTGGAAAAGGAAAAATAAAAAAGGATTCTTCCCTAGAGACCCATTTCTTATTTCTGACCTTCAGAACTATAAGATAATAAATTTGTTCTGTTTTAAGCCACTAATTTGGGGTTATTTGTTACAGCAGCAATAGGAAACGAATACAAGCTGGAATAAATTCTACACAGCATACAAGGCTCTTTGCCTGTTATGCTCATTTTCTGCTCCTCATCTCTATACTAATGAGGCTGCCTTCTGTTGAGTGCATTTCATTTTTCTTCTGTATGTTTCTTTGTATCTTTTTTTTTTTACCAAAAAAAGATACATTTTAAAATGTTTAATGTAAACTTTCAATACATGCAAAGTGAACAGAAAAGTATAATGAACTCTCATATACCTACTGGCCAGCTTCCATGGTTATTAACATTTTGTGATTCTTGCTTCATCTAACCTCTACCCACTTCCCATCCTCCTCATGTAATCATTCTTCATAGCTTTTTAATGCAAAATATACATATACAAATCTAAAATTTTAAATGAACAAATCTTCACTATACATTTTGACAAATGGATGTGTTCATGTAACTGAGACTCCTATCATGATATGGAATGTTTCCATGTTTCTAGAAAGTTCCCCAATGTTCCTCCCCACTCTCCATATCTATTTTTCCTGGTCTAGAGCATCATATAAATGGATGCTCTAAATCAAGCTTGTCCATCCTGCAGCCTGCAGGCTGCATGTGGCCCAGGATGGCTTTGAATGCAGCTGAACATACATTCGCAAACTTTGTTACTGTTTCTAAAACATTATCACTTTTGACCAGGCACGGTGGCTCACGCCTGTAATCCCAGCACTTTGGGAGGCAAAGGTGCATGGCTCACTTGAGGTCAGGAGTTTAAGACCAGACTGACCAACATGGTGAAACGTCATCTCTACTAAAAATACAAAAAATCAGCTGGGTGTGGTGGCAGGCACCTATAATCCCAGCTACTCAGGAGGCCAAGGCAGGAGAATCACTTGAACCCAGGGGGCAGAGGTTGTTGCCGTGAGCTGAGATCGCGTCATTGCACTCCAGCCTGGGCAACAAGAGCAAAACTCTGTCTCAAAAGAAAACAACAACAACAACAAAAACAAAACAAAAAACATTATCAGGTTTGTTTGTGGGTTTTTTGCAATTTTTTTTTTTTAGCTCATCAGCTATCATTAGTTTATTTTATGTGTGGCAAGACAATTCTTCTTCCAATGTGGCCCAGGGAAGCCAAAAAATTGGACACCCCTAAATGTTTATATGGTACATTCTTTTTTGAGTTCAGCGCGTCTGTTAGATTCATTCGTGTTGTACATGTATCAGCAAGTCATTCTGTTTGTTGTTATTTCATTGTGTACATTTCCTTTCATTTTCTCACTGCTGCACATTTCATTTGGCTCCAGTTTTCAATTACCATGAAAAAGTCGCTATGAATATGTTTGTACAAGACTTTCCATGAACACATGTTTTTACTTCTCCTAGATAAATCCCTGCAAGTGGAATGGTTGGACCAAAGGGGAGGTGTATATTTAACTTTATAAGAAAATGCCAAATATATTTCCAAAGTGGTTGTGCCATTTTACATTCCTACCATCAGTTATTGACAGTTCTGGTTGCCCCACATCCTCGACAAAATTTTCATTTCTCTGATGACTAATAACATTGAGCACTTTGTGTTCTTTGGCCAAATATATATATAAAATATATATATATATCTGTATATGTATACACACATACACACACACACCCCCACACACATACACATACACGCACACATACACACACACACACATACACACACACATATACACACACACATATATCTTCCTTTGTGCAATGTCTGCATTTTTGCCCATTTTTAAATGGATTGTTCATCTTAGTACTGAATTATAAGAATTTCCTATATATCCTGAATATAAATCCTTTGTCAGATATACGTTCTAAAAATATTTTCTTCCAATTTGAGATTTGCCTATTTGTCTTATCATTGGTGTTATTTGGTGAGCAGGAGTATTTTAGTTTGATAAAGTCCAATTAATGATTTTTTTTAAATTTTATGGTGTTACCTTCTGTGACATAAGAAATCCTTGCCTATTCCTCTTTGCAATGATACTGTATTTTCTTCAATAAGCTTCATAGTTTTTACTTGTACATTTAGGGCTATGTCCCAGTTTATACAATTTTTGTGCATGCTTACTAATTTAGTGTATGGTATAAATTTATACTAAATTTTGTGTGTAGTATGTGTATAGTATACATTTTCTATAGGGATATCCAGTTGTTCCAGCACCATTCATTAAAAAGGCTTCTTTCACTGTTGAATTGGGTTGGTGATTTTGTCAAAAGCCAATTAACTGCAGAAATAGAGACCTATTTCTGAACCCTTTATTCTGGTCCATTTATCTATTTGGCCTTATGCCAATGCCATATAGTCTTGATAACAATTGTTTTATGATAAGCATTGAAGTAGGGTAGGTTTATACATGCTCTGGCATCAATCTGAGCTCTTTGCATTTCTATACAAATTTTAGAATATTTTGTTAATTTCTATAATAAGTGTCTGCTGGGATTGTGTTGTAAATGGATTGAGTATATAGACTAATTTGGGGGAAATTGATATCTTAAAAATACTGAGTCTTCTATTCCATGAACACAGTATATCTCTCCATTTATTACAGTCTTCAATTTCTTTCAGCAATGTTTTGTGGTTTTCTGTGTTGAGGTTTTGCACATCTTTGGTAAATTTATGGCTAATTATATTATGGTTTTTTAATGCTATTGTGAATGACATTTTTTTCATTTAATTTCCAGGTGATATTAGTTTCCAATGGCTGCTGTAACAAGTGACCTCAAACTGGGTGGGTTAAAAACCACAGAAATGTATTCTTTTCACAATCTGAAGATCAGAAGTCTTTAATCTGTATCACTGGGCTAAAACCAAGGTGCTAGCAAGGCTGCATTCCTGCTGGAGGCTCTAAAGGAGAAGTCCTTGTTTGCTTATTCCATCTTCTGGTGGCTACCAGCATTCCTTGGCTTACGCCTGCATCACTCCAAACTCTGCCTCTGTCTTCACATTGCCTTCTGCTCTGAATATGTGTGTGAAAATCTCCCTCTCATAAGAATATATTGGATGGCATTTAGGGCCTACCTAGATAATCTAGTATAATCTCCCCATTTCAATATCCTTCACTTAATCACATCTGCAAAGACCCTTTTTCCAAGTAAGGTAACATTCACAAGTTCCAAGGATTAAGATCTGATATCTGCACAGGTGTTTTTGCAAGTATATAGAAACACAATTTGCTTACATTGGGTTTGTACTCTGAGGCCCTCCTTAATTCACTACTTCTGGTGTTTGCTTTTTATTAATTTCTTAGGATTTTCTATGTAATCAGTCACATCAGCTGAAAATGTTATGCCTTACATTTCTTGTTCTTGCATTATTGCACTGAATCTAATATATTTAGTCTTAAAAATATAAGCCATAATATACAAAAAGTATAAAAATTATAAAAGTTATGGCTTATGCCATAATCCCAAAAATATGGCTTAAATCCATAATCCTAGCAGTTTGGGAGGCGGAGGCAAGAGGATCTCTGGAGCCCAGGAGTTCAAGACCAGTCTGGGCAACGTAGGAGACCCAGTGTCTGAAAAAATATATATATATATTAAAAAATTAGCCAGGCATGGTGACATACGTCTGCAGTCCCATCTACTTAGGAGGCTGAAAAGGGCAGACCACTTGAGCCCACGAGTTCGAGGCTGCAGTGAGCCATGATCACACCACTGCACTCTAGCCTGGGAAACAGAGCAAGATGCTGTCTCAAAATAAATAAATAAACAAACATTATAAAATAATGTGGATTTAATCATTAAGAAACAATTTCAAGTTCTTGCACAGTTTCACAAAGGTTAATGTGACCCAAAGCTTCACCTTTATAAAGACAACTCTCAAATCTGTATTGCAAGCCTCATCTCCCTGTGGAACTCCAAAGCTTGATTTCTAACTGCCACCTGAATAACCCATTCACACTTCAGCACCAATCATCATTCCAAAGCCAGCATTGTCATCCCCTTGTGATCAGCTTTTCTATATTTGTGACTGTCACTAATAATGTCCATTGACTTTGGCTTGAACCCCATTATCTTTTGATTCCTCTTCCTAATTTCTTCATTTAGCTTTTCATTGTTTTAAATACTCCGAAGTATCCTTTCAAAGAATCTCTCACTTCTTCCCATTGCCAGGCTTTGGTTAAGGGCCCTCACACTTGACTTTCTCAACAGCCCCCTAACCAGTCTTCCTGACCCTCAGTTTCCCTCTTTACAAATTCATCCTTTTATGTTTCTCCAGGATTATCTTTTTTGAGCCCACTTTATGACACTATAGTCTGCCTCTGTGGGTAGTAACTGTTGCTACCCATTTACTTGGTCCTCAGCTTGTACTACCTCACATTAACGTTTACCTTTTATGTATGTCTGTCTTCCTAACCAAACCGTGGTTAGTTGAGGGTAGGAACTGTGGTTTATTCTTTTTAAAAAAATATATCCTCAGGACGGGCACGGTGGCTGATGCCTGTAATCCTAGCACTTTGGAAGGCTGAGGCAGGCGGGTTACTTGAGGTCAGGAGTTTGAAACCAGCCTGGCCAAAATGGTGAAACCCCGTCTCTACTAAAATACAAAAACTTAGCCAGGTGTGGTGGCATGCACCTGTAATCCCAACTACTCAGGAGACTGAGGCAGGAGAATCACTTGAACCTGGGAGGTGGAAGTTACAGTGAGCCGAGATTGTGCCACTGCGCTCCAGCCTGGGCGACAAAGCGAGACTCTGTCTCAAAAAAACAAACAAACAAAAACCAAATATATATATGTATGTATGTATTTATATCCTCGACTAGGGTTCATAGGAAGTGACTGTAAATGTTTGTTAATAAGGATTATAACATGCTTTTCTGAGGGCTGGGGAGAGTTTGATAATGATGATGGTGCAAACGTGTGTGACTTCAGCTAATTGTTGGCTTCTCCAGGAAACCACAAAGAGTACAGTGTTAAGGAACTTGGAGATCTCCCAGGAACAACTTTGCAAAAGCGTTTATGTAAAAATTTACATATAAAACTTATGAAATCAATTTTAAACATTTCCATTTCCATTAACATCTCTCATTACCTTCCTTTCTGAAAATTTCTGATTCATTGGATAATTCTGAAAGGGCCCCTTTTCCTGTTAAGGTAAATATTTTGAGTTTTACCTGGTGAATTGCTCAATTCCTAGCTGAACTGGAAAATTTAGTTTAAAGTAGTAAAATTATCTCATGACTTCTGGATCAGAAAAATATTTTTAACATGTTTTTACAGGTAATTCATACACAAGTTCAGAGTATAAAAGGGTTTACAATAAATGTAAGCCTCCCTCCCACTCATGACCCACTATCTCCAAGTCCTTCCTTGACTCTGCCCTTCACTAGGGTTTATCAACTCAAATATTTTCGTGGGTTAGGCATGTAACATAAATGAGTAATGCAAGTGCGTCTGTTGTATAATGTCATATTAAATTGTATTCTTTCAACATCATATAATTTTACTTGCATACTTGTGTTCTTTTGCCAAAAAAAAAAAAAAAAAAGCTCTTTCTCATTGTTCTGGAAATGGCTGACCCTCTCAGTCCTTCATTTTCTCTCACTTTTGATATTGTAATCATCCAACAGGTTCTTCCTGCTCACTGCACAGACAAAATCATTTCACTGAGACCATGGCATTGCAGTAGAAAAAGAGTTTAACTGATTCAAGGCCAGCCTATATGCAGGAGAACTGGAGTTGTCACTCAAATCAATCTTTCTGAAGGCTCTGAGGTTAGAGGTTTTTATGGACAATTTAGTGGGCAAGGGGTAGGGAATGGGTGCTGCTGATTGGTTGGGGATGAAATAATAGGAAAACATTCCTTGTGTGCTGAGTCCACCTCTGGGTGGGGCCACAGGATCACTTGAGTCATGAGTCATAATTCTCGATGGGTTGAGTCCAAAAGATATCGCAAAAAAAGTCTTAGATTCTATAATAATGATGTTATCTATAGGAGCAATTGGGGAAGTCATAAATCTTGTGACCTCTGGCCACATTGATTTCTGAGCAGTAAGGGACTATAGAAACCATACCTACATCTTAGCACAGTTCAGGCCCCTCTCATGATCCTATTCTCTTGGCCTTTCTTACAAAGGTGGTTTTTGGTCCCTGAGCAACGAGGTAGTTAGCTTTAAGAAGGGACTATTATAATCTTTTCTTTCAAGTTAAACTATAAACTACATTCCTCCCCAAAGTTCATTTGGCTTAAGTCCAGGAATGACCAAGGACAGCTTGGAGGTCAGAAGCAAGATGGAGTCAACTATGTCAGGTTCCTCTTGTCATAATTTTGCCAAGGCAGTTTCAATATAAGTAGTAGTTGTTTTTCCTCTTAATTTTTACTAAGAAAAGTAGAAGCACAAGCTTCATGATAAACAGTAATTGATGTGTTCAATTTCAGAAAGATGGAGTGTGAACTACCAGAGATGACATGAGTGCCTGAAGGATAAAACTACTACTTGGCTCCTGGTTCCAAGACATTTTTTGTATATAAGAATTGAAGGTTGATGTTGTTGGGCATCCTGATATTTTTATATGATTTTTTTAAATGTGAAATTTGTTGATTTTTATTTAGCAACAAATGTAGGGTTTTTTTGTTTGTTTGTTTTTGAGACGGAGTCTCGCTCTGTCGCTCAGGCTGGAGTGCAGTGGCACGATCTCAGCTCACTGCAACCTCTGCCTTCTGGGTTCAAGTGATTTTTCTGCCTCAGCCTCCGAGTAGCTGGCTAATTTTTTTATTTTTAGTAGAGACAGGGTTTCACCATATTGGCCAGGCTGGTCTCAAACTCCTGACCTCGTGATCTGCCTTCCTCGGCCTCCCAAAGTGTTGGGATTACAGGCATGAGCCGCCGTGCCCAGCCCAAATGTAGTGTTATTTTTAAAACACTGGATAGGCCAACACTGTCCAAGCCAAACAAAACAGGTCTGTGGGCTGAATTTGGTCCAATGGTGGCAGTTTATTATTATACAACAGTTTGCCCTTTTTTCACGGCAATACTATGTATATATGGGAGATCATTCCTTATCAGGACATACAGACCTAAAGCATAGGTTTCCATGGCTAGTACGGATGTAATTTATGTGTCTAGTTCCTATACATGGACATTTATACTGATTCCAATCTTTTCCTATTTCACACAGTGCAGAAATAAACATCATCATGCATACATCTTTGCATACGTGGGAATGATTCCACAGGATAAATGCCTAGAAGTAGAACTGCAAAACAAGGGCTTCATAAAACATATGATAACCATATATAAATGGTGATGGTGGTTAGTTTCTCCTTTTTTTATGGTTAAAGTCTTTTATCCCTAATTTTTCTTTTTTGTTGTTGTTGTTAAAGTCTCTTGGTTTCTCTTATTTTATTTTCTAAAATAACAAGGAAGTAATGATTACAAAGACACTTTTTGTACAACCCTACAATCCCAGGAAGATCTACAGTTTGCACAGGTTGGTACAGCAAGTTGCTCTCTGGATCTGCCATTGAAACAGTCACCACAATAAATAAAGAAAATTCCAAGAGTCCTGCATTTGGGAAGTTTACTATCAATGGCTAGGTCTACACTTGGTAGTATTGTGAGTGCATGGGTCCAGACTTATGACTCTGACAATTAAGGGAAAAGGAATTGTCTTTATGCTCCGTGTATTTGTGTATGTGTGTGGCATGGGTGGGGGGCGGGTAGTGGGGAGGAGGTGAAAGGTCCCTGAAGTAAAGAGGATGCACAGGACCCTTTTATTTTAGTCCCTAAAAATTGGCTTCATAACCGTTCACAGCCCACATGCCTTTTATGGGCCCTAGTTTCCTTACGAAACATAAAAGGTTTGTGTTGGAAGGGGAAAGGAGTATTTAAAGTGATGGAGGAGAGGAGCTCAAGATGGCTGAGATCCGGGCCTGTCCAACATTGAGAAATTTGAGAGGGGAGCCATCAAAGAAGCCTGGGAGCAGCAGTTCCGGGGAAAAAGGAGAATGTGATGTCCAGAGAGCCAAGAGAAAAAGTAGTTGAAGGAGTGCTCAGCACTAGGCATCTGAGCTGAATGCTGTGGCAGGCTCACTGGCCACAGACAATAGGGAGCTGGTGGAGGTCTTGACGAGGACCATTTCAACAAACTGGTGGGCTTAAAATCCGGAAGAAACAGTTAATGAACAAATCATTTTGACGCCTTTTATAAACCACACAAGCTTATTCCAAACCCGTTACTGGCCTAACTGATTTAAGTCCCTTTCCCATCTGATCCTCAGAGATTCTAAGGGACTTAGCCTATCCATGACTCTTCCTCCTGCTTCTCATCTCCCATGATTGCCCTAAGGATGTGAAAGTGCTTTCAAACAAAGATGCCCAAGAAAGAAGGTAGGCAAATGTGCAAGCATTAGTTTGTAGTACTCTATTACTGTATTTCACCTTGCACTCTCTAGTTTCCTTGGTGCTCCCTCAATATCCAACTCTTAATAAATTCATGGCTCCCGGTGAGCATTCATCAATTCTCATTCCACGCCTTTAGCCCTTCCCGTCCCCGCCCAACTCTCGCTCCCTCCCCTGGCCAAATCTCTAACCTGCAAGGCTAATTCCGAATTCCAAATCGGAAGCAAGAGGGCGGGGCCCCGTGAGAGGCGATGGATTGCGCCAGTCCGTGCCCGATGCACTGTGCGCATGCGCTGGTCATCCGCGGACCGTTCGTGCTGCCCGCCTAGAAAGGGTGAAGTGGTTGTTTCCGTGACGGACTGAGTACGGGTGCCTGTCAGGCTCTTGCGGAAGTCCATGCGCCATTGGGAAGGCCTCGGCCGCGGCTCTGTGCCCTTGCTGCTGAGGGCCTCTTCCTGGGTCATTCCTGGACCGGGAGCCGGGCTGGGGCTCACACGGGGGCTCCCGCGTGGCCATCTCGGCGCCTGCGTGACCTCCCCGCCGGCGGGATGTGGCGACTACGTCGGGCCGCTGTGGCCTGGTAAGTGCAGGCTCTAATCTGGCCCCGTTAATTCTGGGGCCTCTTGAGAGTGGGGCTGTCTTAGCTCCATCTCCAAAAATGTGCAGATGATTCTCAGGCCAGGCCGAGGGCAGCTGGAGAATTCCCAGATGTTCTTGAGGACCCAGAATGACAGGAGCCATGGCTGGGCTTACGTTCGGAGCCGGCTTCAATACTGGCCCTTTTCTCTAGCCCTACCCAACCCGAAAATTCTGGACGCCTCTCAATCTTGGCCCGTCTCTATTGTCCTTTTGTCTCTGCCCTTTACACCCTTGTGTCTTCAGCGTTCTGTCTGTCTCTGGTTGCCTTTTTTGCCTTTTTGTCTGTCCTCTCCCTGCCAGGTTTGACTCTGTCCATGAGTCACCTCTCTCCACATTTCTTCTAACTCTCGGTGTCTTTTTCTTCCATCTCCACGCCATGTGTACCTTGCATCTTCAGGTACCTGGGCTCTTCTATCGGGTAAAGGGGCGTCCGTCTCTTTCCCTAGCCCGCTGATAGGAGTCAGAACTAGAGCAATGACGCATACGGTGTCAGAGATGGTGATTCGAGATGCCCTTTCAATAGCAGCTTTTTTCTGTGTTTAGGGAGAGAGACTTTACTTTCTGATGCAAGGTGGTGAACGTGGCACCACCTTTCTATCTCAATCATCGTTGCCCTGGGGTGGTTTAATTCTAAATAGAAAATCATAGAAATCTTTTCATTTCTGTGCGTTACTATATGCATTGTAATGAGATTAAATTGGATTTTATAGGAAATTTTGTTCTAGTATCATTAGATACTTTCAAGTTTAGCTCATTGTTGCAGGCATTTGATAGGAAGTAATATGCATCAAGCAAAATTGGAAAAACGTGGTTTTCCTGAATCAACTTCTAAGCACTTGTTTTGAATTTTTTCCAGACCTTTTTAAGTGGTGTAGATAATTTATCGTGTTTATAAGGAATGGAATGCATTTGTTAGTTTGTTTTTGTTTTGTTTTGAGACGGAGTCTTGCTCTGTCGTCCAGGCTGGAGTGCAGTGGCGCCATCTCGGCTCACTGCAACCTCCGCCTCCCAGGTTCAAGCAATTCTCCTGTCTCCGCCTCCGGAGTAGCTGGAATTACAGGCACGCGCCAGCACGCCTAGCTAATTTTTGTATTTTTAGTAGAGAGGGGGTTTCACCATTTTGACCAGGCTGGTCTCGAACTCCTGACCTCATGTGATCCACCATCCTCGACTTCCCAAAGTGCTGGGATTACAGCCTTGAGCCACAGCGCCCAGCCCAATTTGTTTGTTAACTGGAGTCCAAAATGCAGAACTAGATGAGATAACAATAGTTAACACTGTTAGTCAATTAGAATTATTGCATAGGTATTTTTAATCTCATGGAATTTTAGTTTTTGAGTAAGTTCACAGCCCTTGGTATTAAAGTAAGTTATTTACAACCCTTGCATTTCTACTTCTCAATATTTAGTGAGGAAACATATCTGATTTTCTTTAAATAAAAAGAGAAAAGACTGCAGAAGATATCATTCTCTGTTGGAGCGATTAAGACGTATAGGAAGAACTACAAAGATGGAGTTTTAAAACAAACTGATTTATAAGTGGTATTTATTTAATTGGCTATCATTGGGCTAAATTATTTCTAAAGTTACCATGGATGCCATTGAGTCATGGCTTAAAAATGTCTCCTGGCGATGGCACAGTTTAGCTACCTAAAGAAGTAGAGATGTGGGAAGCCAGAAGCCCCAAGCCCTAAAGTGTTTCTTTTCCTATAGTTCCTTTGCATGTTGTGAAAGAATACAGTTAAATTCCTGCTCCCTAACAGATGAGAGCATAAGCATTTCTTTGGACATACATATATAAATACATGCTCATGGACATGTGAAAAGATCAATACTAACATTTGGGTGCAATAAATAATTGTGTAAAATTATTTTTAAAAGAATTACATATTAGGAAATGGTATATTGATTAAAAGTGATGGTCAACGAACAAGAGAGTAGATGATTTCTGGGGGAAACCTATTTTGCATCATATTTGATTTTTAGTTTTGACTGAATATTGAAGTCTATATTCAAAATTCTTTTCCTTTAGAACTGTAAAGGCATTGCTACATTTTCTTCTAATGTAATCGTTTGTTGCTGCTGAGAATTCTTATGACAATCTGATTTTTTCGTCTTCGTGATTATCTTGTTTTTCCCTTCACGGAACCTGTTAGGGTCTTGACTTTATCCTTTATCCTAAATTTCTCAAGGCTTGGACCAGGTGTGGGTTTGGTTTTGTTTTCTTTTGCTACTCATTTGACTTGGCACACTCAGTGGGCCTTTCCCTTTATCTTTCTTCATTTCTGAGAAGTTTTTTTCTCTTATTTTTTATTATCTTCCTTTCATTTTTCCTGTCCTTTTTCTTTCTAGACATCTCTTAGGGGGATAGTGGTCCTCTTAGATTGATCTGTTATGTCCGTGATTTCCAAAGTAAGATTTGTACTCGTCATCTGTTAAAAGCATACATATACCCTATGTATATATGCACACTTTTTTATTTTTAAATTATATATGTATCTGTACTAATTATTTACATTGTAAGTCAACCCTAACATAAAGGATAAGATACAAAACATACTGCATCTAGAAGCTTCAGTACTTTCTTCCTGAATCCCAGTAGATCCTTTTGTTCATCCCACGGGATGCATTCCGCCCCCATCCTCCCACTCCCTTTGGATACCACGTTACCACAGCTCTGCATCACTTAACTTTCCTTTTATGTTTTTCACCTTTTTTTTTTTTTGCATTTTATGTCTTGGGGAATTTCATTAAATCATTTTATGGTTTTACTGTTGATTTTTTAAATATTGGCCATTGCAACTTTTCTTTTCTTTTCCTTTTCTTTTCTTTTTTCTTTTCTTTTCTTTTTCTTTTCTTTTCTTTCACACAGGGTCTTGGCATGTTGTCCAGGCTGGCCTCGAACTCCTGGGCTCAGGTAATTCTCTCACCTTGGCCTCCCAAAATGCCAGGATTACAGGCGTGCGCCACTGCATTCAGCGGCAACTTAATTTTTTTATTTTTATTTTTCCTTTTAGAGGGCACCTAGCACTGAGCATTGCAACTTTTCATTTCCATGAACTTTTAAGAACATTTATTAAACTCTTAAAGTCATGTTTAATTCTGTACACTTTCTATTGTTCTTTGATTGCTGTTTTTGAATAACAACAAGGAGTACACCTTAGCATTTTGATGGTATCCTCTTAATAGTCGCAATAATAGTCCCCTTGGCGCTTTGTATACTCTCAAGTCTTAAATGTTTTATATGCAGCTATACATTGACAGTTGAATGGTCTCGCTCCAACTGGATCAGCAAGAACATAAAGAATGATTTAACTGGTACAGGCTGCAGCTTGTGAATTCCCTATTAACACCAAAGAAGACGTGTGAGACTCCATACTGAAACTAAAGACGACTTGTGAGTTCCACACTGAGACCAAATAAGTCTTTATGATGGTGACAGAGAGTGGTGTCAATGCCTAAAGTTTTGGTCAATCTGTCTAAATTGAGGGGCTGACCAAAAAGGGGAACTTAACTGTATTAGACATAATTTTGAGAAACATGGGGGTGTGGATGGTAATGGAGGAAATGGGTGTAGATGAGATTGCCTAGGGAGAGTGAGAAATAGGTTAGGTCTAAGCCTTGATGAGTTCCCAACATTTCCAAGGTAGTTGAGGATACTGAAAATGAGTGGCCAGCGAGATAGAGGTAAAACTAGAGACTGCCCAGGGAAGAGGAAGTTTCAACAATGAGGAGGTGTCAATGTTGTCAGGTATTGCTGAGAGGTCAGATAAAACCAGAATTGAGCAAAATGGCCATTGGAAGCCTATGGTGCCCTCAGTAAGAGCTGTTTCACTGAAGTGATAGAAATGGAAATCAGGCCGGGCACAGTGGCTCATGCCTGTAATACCAGCACTTTGGGATGCCGAGGTGGGTGGATCACCTGAGGTTAGGAGTTCGAGACCAGCCTGGCCAACATGGTGAAACCCTGTCTGTACTAAAAATACAAAAATTAGCCGGGTGTGGTGGCAGGCACCTGTAATCCCAGCTACTCAGGAGGCTGAGGCAGGAGAATCGCTTGAGCCCCGGAGGCGGAGGTTGCAGTGAGCGGAGATCGAGCCACTGTACTCCAGCCTGGGCGACAGAGCAAGACTCTGTTTCAAAAAAAAAAAGAAATGGAAATCAGGATGGTTTGGCTTTTATTTTAATAAAATAGCTAGAGCAGGGAAATGGGGTACTTTTTTTTCCCTTTTAAGATGAGACATAGCCAGGTGCAGTGGCTCGCACCTGTAATCCCAACACTTTGAAAGGGAGGGTCGCTTGAGCTCAGGAGTTTGAGACCAGCCTGGGCAACATAGCAAGACCTTGTCTCTACTAAAATTAAAAAAAAATTAACTGGGCATGCTGGCACACACCTCTAGTCCCAGCTATTTGTGAAGCTGAGGCAGGAGGATCACACTTGAGCCCAGATAGGCGGGCCCTGATAATGCCATTGCACTCCACGTTGGGCAACAGAGCAAGACTTTGTCTCAAAAATAAATAAATACCCTGTCTCAAAAATAAATAATAAATATAGGAGGAGAGATTTGACTTTAGATTCCTCAAAGGGCAGGAGGAAAGAGAATTCTAAGCAGTGATTCACCTTTAATGGGAGGAAGATCACTTAATTTTACGTGAGGGAGAAGAGGATTGGTGGAGATACAGCAGGTGAACAGTTTTTATATGAGGAAGTTGAACATGTGTCATTCTAATAGCTTGCTTTCTCTGTGAAGTAGAGGGCAAGGTCATCTACTGAGAGTTGGGGGAGGTCAAGAGAGATAAGGGGAGATTAGAAGAGCTTGGAGAATAAGAAATACTCCTAGCAGAGAGTGGAAGAATGAATTACTAAGAGAGATGAAGTAGGATTGTTAAGTAGTTTTGTGGGCCCTATTGAGATGTGCTTCCAGTTGGGTGTGATTTTCTCCAGTAGTGCTTTATTTCCCTGGGTACAGGCAGAGAGAAAAACAATAAGGCTCATGTAGGGTTTGTATTTTGTTGGACAAGTCAAACAAAAAAGTCAGAGGACAAGGGAGTTTAGAATATTTGCAAAAGAGTTATTGAAATGATGAACCGCATAATCTAAGGTGGTAAATGAATGAATAGATAAGGAGGATGTGAATAGGTAAGGAGAAGAAAGAAATATCAGATTATTGATTATTGACGGTGACTCTCTAATACAGCTATTATGCCATTTTAACCGATTAAGAAACTAAGGCTTTAGGAAATTGATAATTTGCCCTAACTGCGCAGCTAGTAAGCAGTGGAAATGTGACTGGAACCAGAGTTCTTCTTACTCAATAGACTAAATGGGTGTAAGGATGTAATTGAAAGAAGGGTGAGCTAAATGTTGTGGAACCATGAGCTCTTTCTCTGGTTGATGTGCCTCTCTATAAGTGATAACATGGGTCACACTGGATAAAACCTTGTGGTGATTGGTGACTTTCCTTTGTCCTTCCTCCTGTGCCTAGTCTGGCGAATATCTGCCTTTCCCTTTCCTTTCTCTTTGCTGCCACCTAACTTTAGGCTCTTCCCCTTACATCTGGGTAACTGAAATAAGATCACCTTTTTGTTCCCCTTCTGATTTACTTTGACCTAACATTATCTTTACTATTTTCTTTAAATTACTGTTTCATTAGTCTTATTCTACTCAGGAACTCTGTAGTTCCCCATTGCCTATGAAAAAAAGTTGAGCCTCAGCCTTATATTCAGTGACTCTTCAATTGGATATTCAGTCCAGTTTTACTCCTCCTATGAGCCTTCTATGCGAGCTCCTTGGGTCTCTTGCCCTTTCATTGCCTCATCTCTGCACCTTTCTTTCTCTTTTTTATTCTTTTTTTTTTTTTTTGTACTCTTTTGGTTTTTTTTTTGGTTTCTTTTTTTGTTTTATTTATTAAACCTCCATCACACTTCATCCTATAGAGTTTTGAACCACAGCAAGGTGTGGTATCATCCTGTGGCTCTGGAGGAAGTGGCAGGGAGTCCAAAATGTCACCTTAGCTTCTTATCTGGGGCCACATGTATTGCTGCATCTGCTCCTTCCCACACTCCTGCCCACAAGTGTCGCTTGTGGAAATAATTTGAGATTTACTGTCTGGCTGACCCTAGTTTCAATCTCTTTTCCACCATTTGCTAATCATTCTACCTTGGGCAAAACATAGTATTAAAAGAAAACTTCAGACAAGTTAAATTTGGTGGAGTTTAATTGAGCAAAGAAAAAAAATGATTCACAAATTGGACAGTCTCCAGAATCACCGCAGATTCAGAGAGACTCCAGGGGTGCCTCGTGGTCAGAACAAATTTATAGACAGAAAAGGTAAAGTGACCTACAGGAATCAGAATTGAGACATAGAAACAGTGAGATTGGTTACAGCTTGGCGTTTGCCTTATTTGAACGCAGTTTGAACACTCAGCAGTCTATGAGTGGTTGAAGTATGGCCGCTGGGATTGGCCAACACTCAGCTGTTATTACAGATGCATACTACTAAGTTAGGTTTTCGATTTTGTCTGCCTATTGAGCTAGGTTACAGTTCGTCCACAAGGACTCAAATATAAAAGTACGGAGTCCTTTTCAGGCCATATTTAGTTCGCTTTTACAATTCCCCCCCTTTTGGTCAGCCCCTCAGTTTAGAGAGATTGACCAAAACTTTAGGCATTGACACCACTCTCTGTCACCATCGTAAAGACATATTTGGTCTCAGTGTGGAACTCACAAGTCGTCTTTAGTTTCAGTATGGAGTCTCACACGTCTTCTTTGGTGTTAATAGGGAATTCACAAGTTGCAGCTTTGTGCCAGCTAAATGATTCTTTATGTTCTTGTTGATGCAGTTGGAGCAAGACCATTCAACTGTCAATGTATAGCTGCATACAAAACATTTAAGACTTGAGAGTATACAGCGCACCAAGGGGACTATTATTATGACTGTCAAGAGGACACCATCAAAATGCTAAGGTGTACTCCTTAATAAAAGTTCTTATGAAATGAACTGAACCAAATTAGCCAAGTTAAGGTTCAGACAATATAAGCAGTACAGCAGTATTAGGGTCTAATTGGTCAGAGTCTTCATTTGAAGTGTGATAGTGATTAAGGATCATAGTTCACTGTAAAGTAGCTTGACTTAAAGAAGTACTCATTTTCATTGTTACCTTGGGTAATACAAGTCATAATAACTTGGAAACCTACTAGAAGAAATATAAAGATTAGAAACCCTTGGAAAACCCAAGCTTGCCATTCACCACTTAGGATGCCTGCAAACCAACTGTTAGTTGCTCCTATAAACATATCATGGGTTCATTTCTCTTGAGAGATTTCTTTATTGTACTTGGTGGCAGTGTCTAAGGAAACAGCAGTATCAGCCACCTTTTAAATTAAGCTTTCTGTAGTAACAGAATCAGGGGAGAGATAAGTACAAAATTCAGTTTTGTTTAACACCAAACATAGGCCTCCACCTTGAGCAAAAAGAAGATCTAAGACTGCATGATCTTCCGTTAAGTGTTTTTGTTGAATATGTATGTTGTCATGTGCCTTTTTGAGAGTAGCTTCTACCCATCTGAAACCCTGGGAGGTCTGATTGGCTACAAAATCCAAGAATTTTCCCAATATACAAATTAGCTTTAAATTCCGTACAAATGGTACTTCACTACCACCAAGAGTGAGCCCCCAGGAACCCCACTGGAATCCTTCTCCGGTGGAAACTAGCTTATCCTCGTCTATTTCGAGGCTAGTGCTAATTTCAGTTATTGACCATTTTGGCCTCCAATTATAAGGGCTATCATGAGAATTTTCAGGGGAAGCAATTCAAAAGGCAGGAGCAGGCCAGGCCAGATAACAAGAACCGAACCAACCAAGGAGGCAGAACAGAATATGCAGATTCTCCACAGACCCAATAGAGACCCTAAGGGGTTGGAAAAGGGGGCCACCTAGTTGTATTTGAGCAGGGATCATTCAGGTTTGTTCGACCATGAATCTGTGTAGCTCCTGAATAACATCCAGTGGGAAATTTACTTTTCTGTGGCCCCTTTATAGTGTGTTGTAAGGGTGTATAACCACATCTAGTAAAAAGAGACCCTACTGGGTTTAATCCGGTTACATTATACAAGCAATCACTCGTACTAACATAAGTAATTCCCAAATCTTGAGTATGTGATGCCTGCAAGCACAATATACGTTTTGTAGGCATCACTTGGATTGGTTTTTTATATTTGGTGTGATCGACTTATCAGTTGAAAAAGAGTGTTGTTTTTAGTGAGTGTAGGAAAGCAAGTACTAGTGATGTTTAGAGTATCAAGAATAACTTTCCATTCTTCCCTTGGGGTTTCAGGGTGACTCATCGGGAAACGTGGAGGGGCACTGGCACCCGTGGAATCATTTCCTGACTTTTTGGCATTAGCCCACAAACCCAACGGTTACCCTGGTTTTGTGCTAGAGCATAAGCTGGAGCTGAAGCCATCCACTGATTATGGTCCCGTGGATTTTCATGTAAGGAAAAGGAAGGGATTAGGGCAAAAAATAAGTAAAACAGAAAAACACATAAGGCTTTCATGGTGGTAGAGAAGTCTTGATCTGTGATCTAGGGAAAGCTGTCTGCAACCAGGATGCTGTCTGCTTCTGGGAAGAGATTTCCCTGGTCAGCTTTGCCTTAAAGTCTCCAATGGGTATATAGTTCCAGGAGTCTGAGGGGGCCCTTTTGAGTTGTGAGATGTGGACCCACGGTTCAAAGCCCTGAAGCTTCTCTGCACTGTGGGTGGTGAGAAGGACTTGGTATGGTCCCATCCAATGAGGTTCAAGAGTGATCTTCCTCTGATGTCATTTCCAGAAGGCCCAGTCTCCAGGTTCCAGACCATGGAGGGTTTGATTGTCCTCAGTTGGTGGATCTCAAAACGCTTCCTTTACCTGGTGGAAGTATACTTTGGCATAATACATTAAAGCCTTGCAGTATTTAGTCATATCAGAGTTTAAGAGAGCAGGAGAAACATGAGATGCTATTATTAGGGACATGGGCCTCCCAGTGACTATTTCGTAAGGGGTCAATTTCTGTTTTCCACCAGGAGTGAATCTGATTGCCATTAAAGCCAAAAGGTAGTACCTTTGGCCAAGGCAACTCAATTGATTCAGTTAACTTGGCCAGTTTCAGTTTTCAAATGCCATTTGTTCTTTCAAGCTTTCCTGAAGACTGAGGGTAATAAGGACAATGGTAATGCCACTGTGTCAGTAACACCTTATTTAACTGCTTTATAACTTGCCCAGTAAAATGAGTTCCTCTATCACTGGAGATTTTTAGAGGGATCCCCCATAAAGGAAAAACATTTTCTAATAATTTCTTAGCTATGGTCACAGCATCAGCTTTCCTACATGGGAAGGCCTTTATCCAACCAGAAAACATGCAAACTATTACAAGAACATACTGATACCCTGTTGAGGGTGGTAACTGAATGAAGTCCATCTGTAAATGTTCAAATGGTCCATCAGGTGGTGGAAATATGCTGCCTCAAGTTTTTCTGGGATTATGAGTTTGACAAGTCAAACATTGATTATAAACCATTTTAGCAATTTCAGAATAGTCACCCCACCAGTATTTTTTCATAGTTTGGATCACTTTGTCTGTTCCATGATGAGCTGTGGAGAGCTTTCAATAATGGAAGCTTCAAAGATTCAGGAAGGACCAGGTGGCCATCCGGGCCCTCTGTGAGTCTTTGCTTCACATTAAATTTACATCCTTTTAGGTACCAATTTTGTTTTTGCAAATCAGATGTGTTGCACTGTTTATTAAATAGGTCATCATAAGGAAATTGGCTTGGATTAATCTTATGGAGTTCATTCAGATTGCATATCTTGATGGTTTCAGCACTAGCTGATTTAGCATAAAAATCTGCTAAAGCATTTCCCTGATACTTGGGTTCATTTCTACAAGTATGAGCTTCAGTCTTAATAACAGCAATCTGCATTTATAACAGGATAGCAGAAAGGAGCTCATCTGTTTGGAGTCCATTTTTGATGGGGATCCCACTAGAGGTGAGAAACCTTCATAGTTTCCATATCATGCGAAAATCACGTACTACTCCAAAAGCATATCTACTATCCATAAATATTTACTGACTTGTCCTTAGCTATATGACATGTTCAGGTAAGAGCAGAAAGTTCTGCAGGTTGGGCTGACTTGAATTGAAGAGTTCCCTTCTCTATTAACTCATTTTGGGTGGTAACAGCATATCCTGCCTGATATTTTTTTTTCTGAGTTTTTGGCCCATCAACAAAAAGTATTAATTCAGGATTATCCAGTGGAGTATCCTGTATATCAATACGAGGGGCCACTATTTCTGATACTACACTTACACAGTTGTGTTCTTCACCATCATCAGGCAGAGATAACAGAGTAGCAGGATTAAGTAGATTACAGCCTTTTAGATGAAGATAAGAAGGAGATAGGAGAAGTAATTCATAAGATGTTAGTCTACTCCCTGAAAAATGCTGGGTTTGAGTGGAATTTAATAGACTTTCCACAGCGTGTGGGACTTGCAAATTAAGTTCATTTCCTAAAACCAGATCTGATGAAGCTCTACCAGCTTGGCGGCTGCTGCTACTGCTTTTAAACAGTTAGGCTATGCCTTAGAGACTGGGCCTAACTGCAGGCTATAGTATGCAGTGGTCCTATGTTTAGCACCGTGTTCCTGATTGTTACATTCATGAACAAACAAAGTGAAAGGTTTAGTGTAATTTGGAAGTCCTAAAGCTGGGGGCTGTTGTAAGGCCAACTTCATTTGGCTAAAAGCCTGCTCATGATATCTTCCCAAGGTAAAGGCTCTGGTACAGCATTTTTAGTGAGCTCATACAGTGGTGAAGCTATTAAGGAAAAATTTGGAACCCAGGATCTGCAATATCCTGCAAGCCTAAGAAAGCCTTTTGTCTTTTGGTTGCAGGCCGAGGAAAACTTTAAATAGGTTTTATCCTCTCAGGTAAGAGGGAAATCCCTTCAGCAGCCAAGTCGTGTCCCAAATATCAGACTTTTTCTTTTGAAAATTGAAGTTTTGGCCAGGCGTGGTGGCTAATGCCTGTAATCCCAGACTTCGGGAGGCTGAGGCAGGCGGATCACCTGAGGTCGGGAGTTCAAGGACAACCTGACCAACATGGAGAAACCCTGTCTCTACTAAAAATACAAAATTAGCCAGGCGTGGTGGTGCATGCCTGTAATCCCAGCTACTCGGGAGGCTGAGGCAGGAGAATCACTTGAACCTGGGAGGCAGAGGTTGCGGTGAGCCAATATCGCACCATTGCACTCCAGCCTGGGCAACAAGAGCGAAACTCCATCTCAAAGAAAAAAAAAAGAAAGAAAAGAAAAAATTGAAGTTTTTGCATTGCAGCCTTGTGACCTTTATATGCAAGTTGCCGTAAAAGGTAAACTGAGTCAATTTCCGAGCACTCCTTAATAGGAGAGCATAACAAAAAGTTATCTACATACTGAATGAGAGTAGAATTTTGAGGAAACTGTAGTGTCATTAACTCCTGATGCAGTGCCTGGGGAAAATATGAAGGGGCTTCAGTAAATCCTTGTGGCATTACACTCCAGGTGTACTGCTGATTTTTCCAAGTAAAGGCAGACAAGTATTGACTTTCTTTATGGAATGCTAGAGAAGGCTGAGCCAAGATCTATTACTGTGGACAACTTGGAATCAGTGGGTACATTAGGTTATAAAGTATTAGGATTTGGGACTACAGGAAATCTTGGTATTACAATTTTATTAATTGCCTGTAAATCTGGAACAAATCTCCAGCCTCATCCATTTTGTTTTTTAACTGGTAGGATTGGAGTGTTACAGGGGCTGGTGCATGGAATTATGAGTCCTTGTTTAATTAAATCTTCTACAGTTGGTGAGAGCCCTTGAATTGCTTCAGGTTTTAGTGGATATTGTGGTAATTAGGCAAAGGTTTAGAATGATCTGTTTGTACTTTTATAGGTTCTACACTTTTAATTCTTCCTATATCAGTTGGGGAAGAGGACCATAAACATTTAGGTGTTTTCAAAAGATCAGGGGTATTATAGGCTTGAGTTTCGATCTTATCAATTTCTGCCTGTAGACAGCATAACAATTCTGGTTCAGGAGAATCAGGAAAACTCTTAAGATTATTTCTGTTTCTGAGGAAAATTTTAGGTGCCCTTTTAGCTTTGAAAGTAAATCTTGCCCTTCCGAGTTTACTGGAGCAGTATCACATAGTAAAAAACTGTGTTTTTCTGAAAGGGGGCTCAGAGTTAATTGGATGGGTTCAGATATGGGAACCTCTTGAACTTGATTTGAAACCCCTGTCACAGAAATGACCTTTTTACTCTGAGGGATTTGTTGGCTTATTAAAGTGGGGTTTATGGTAGATAGAGTAGCCCTGGTATCCATAAGGACTATACACAACTCCCTATTTATTTTAACCTCTGTTTCCCCATGTTCCTTTAAAGGTATTACGAGGAGCAATCCACCGGAGAATCCCTTGGAGCCTCCTTAAAGTTGATTATTGTCAGGAGGACTAAGGTCTCCTGTGCTCCCTCTAGTGGTGAAACAGTTTGGCCTAGAGGGAGGTTTATCAGCGGACAATCCCTTTTCCAGTGCCCCGGTTGTTTGCAATACAGGCAGACATGTTGGGGTAAAGAACTTCTTGTTCTAGGACCTCTTGATCTGATTTTTTTAATATAATTTTAAAAATATTTTCCAAAGTGTGGCTTAAAAAAGTTTTTTTTATTATACTTTAAGTTTTAGGGTACATATGCACAACGTGCAGGTTTGTTACATATGTATACATGTGCCATGTTGGTGTGCTGCACCCATTAACTCGTCATTTACATTAGGTATATCTCCTAATGCTATCCCTCCCCCCACCCCACAACAGGCCCCAGTGTGTGATGTTCCCCTTCCTGTGTCCAAGTGTTCTCATTGTTCGATTCCCGCCTATGAGTGAGAACATGCGGTGTTTGGTTTTTTGTCCTTGCGATAGTTTGCTGAGAATGATGGTTTCCAGCTTCATCCATGTCCCTGCAAAGGACATTAACTCATCATTTTTTATGGCTCCATAGTATTCCATGGTGTATATGTGCCACATTTTCTTAATCCAGTCTATCATTGTTGGACATTTGGCTTGGTTCCAAGTCTTTGCTGTTGTGAATAGTGCCGCAGTAAACATACGTGTGCATGTGTCTTTATAGCAGCATGATTTATAGTCCTTTGGGTATATACCCAGTAATGGGATGGCTGGGTCAAATGGTATTTCTAGTTCTAGATCCCTGAGGGATCGCCACACTGACTTCCACAATGGTTGAACTAGTTTACAGTCCCACCAACAGTGTAAAAGTGTTCCTATTTCTCCACATCCTCTCCAGCACCTGTTGTTTCCTGACTTTTGAATGATTGCCATTCTAACTGGTGTGAGATGGTATCTCATTGTGGTTTTGATTTGCATTTCTCTGATGGCCAGTGATGATGAGCATTTTTTCATGTCTTTTGGCTGCGTATATGTCTTTTGAGAAGTGTCTGTTCATATCCTTTGCCCACTTGTTGATGGGGTTGTTTGTTTTTCTCTTGTAAATTTGTTTGAGTTCTTTGTAGATTCTGGATATTAGCCCTTTGTCAGATGAGAAGTTTACAAAAATTTTCTCCCGTTCTGTAGGTTGCCTGTTCACTCTGATGGTAGTTTCTTTTGCTGTGCAGAAGCTCTTTAGTTTCATTAGATCCCATTTGTCAATTTTGGCTTTTGTTGCCATTGCTTTTGGTGTTTTAGACATGAAGTCCTTGCCCGTGCCTGTGTCCTGAATGGTATTGCCTAGGTTTTCTTCTAGGGTTTTTATGGTTTTAGGTCTAAATTAAGTCTTTAATCCATCTTGAATTAATTTTTGTATAAGGTGTAAGGAAGGGATCCAGTTTCAGCTTTCTACATATGGCTAGCCAGTTTTCCCAGCACCATTTATTAAATAGGGAATCATTTCCCCATTGCTTGTTTTTGTCAGGTTTGTCAAAGATCAGATGATTGTAGATATGCAGCATTATTTCTGAGGGCTCTGTTCTGTTCCATTGGTCTATATCTCTGTTTTGGTACCAGTACCATGCTGTTTTGGTTACTGTAGCCTTGTAGTATAGTTTGAAGTCAGGTAGTGTGATGCCTCCAGCTTTGTTCTTTTGGCTTAGGATTGACTTGGCGATGCGGGCTCTTTTTTGGTTCCATATGAACTTTGAAGTAGTTTTTTCCAGTTCTGTGAAGAAAGTCATTGGTAGCTTGATGGGGATGGCATTGAATCTATAAATTACCCTGGGCAGTATGGCCATTTTCACGATATTGATTCTTCCTACCCATGAGCATGGAATGTTCTTCCATTTGTTTGTATCCTCTTTTATTTCATTGAGCAGTGGTTTGTAGTTCTGCTTGAAGAGGTCCTTCACATCCCTTGTAAGTTGGATTCCTAGGTATATTCTCTTTGAAGCAATTGTGAATGGGAGTTCACTCATGATTTGGTGATTTGGTTCTCTGTTTGTCTGTTATTGGTGTATAAGAATGCTCTCTTTTCTTCCTTGTTAGTCTCGCTAGCAGTCTGTCAATTTTGTTGATCTTTTCCAAAAACCAGCTCCTGGATTCATTGATTTTTTGAAGGGTTTTTTGTGTCTCTGTCTCCTTCAGTTCTGCTCCCATCTTAATTATTTGTTGCTTTCTGCTGGCTTTTGAATGTGTTTGCTCTTGCTTCTCTAGTTCTTTTAATTGTGACATTAGGGTGTCAATTTTAGATCTTTCCTGCTTTCTCTTGTGGGCATTTAGTGCTATAAATTTCCCTCTACACACTGCTTTGAGTGTGTCCCAGAGATTCTGGTATGTTGTGTCTTTGTTCTCATTGGTTTCAAAGAACATCTTTACTTCTGCCTTCATTTCGTTATGTACCCAATAGTCATTCAGGAGCAGGGTGTTCAGTTTCCATGCAGTTGAGTGGTTTTGAGTGAGTTTCTTAATCCTGAGTTCTAGTTTGATTGCACTGTGGTCTGAGAGACAGTTTATTATAATTTCTATTCTTTTACATTTGCTGCAGAGTGCTTTATTTCCAACAATGTGGTCAATTTTGGAATAAGTGCAGTGTGGTGCTAAGAAGAATGTATATTCTGTTGATTTGGGGTGGAGAGTTCTGTAGATGTCTATTAGGTCCGCTTGGTGCAGAGCTGAGTTCAATTCCTGGATATCCTTGTTAACTTTGTCTCGTTGATCTGTCTAATGTTGACAGTGGGGTGTTAGTCTCCCATTATTATTGTGTGGGAGTCTTAAGTCTCTTTGTAGGTCTCTCAGGACTTGCTTTATCAATCTGGGTGCTCCTGTATCGGGTGCATATATATTTAGGATAGTTAGCTCTTGTTGAACTGATCCCTTTACCATTATGTAATGGCCTTCTTTGTCTCTTTTGATCTTTGTTGGTTTAAAGTCTGTTTTATCAGAGACTAGGATTGCAACCCCTGCCTTTTTTTATTTTCCATTTGCTTGGTAGATCTTCCTCCGTCTCTTTATTTTGAGCCTATGTGTGTCTCTGCACGTGAGATGAGTTTCCCAAATACAGCACACTGATGGGTCTTGACTCTTAACCAATTTGCCAGTCTGCGTCTTTTAATTGGAGCATTTAGCCCATTTACATTTAAGGTTAATATTGTTATGTGTGAATTTGATCCTGTCATTATGATGTTAGCTGGTTATTTTGCTCGTTAGTTGATGCAGTTTCTTCCTAGCCTCGATGGTCTTTACAATTTGGCATGTTTTTGCAGTGCCTGGTACCGGTTGTTCCTTTCCATGTCTAGTGCTTCCTTCAGGATCTCTTGTAGGGCAGGCCTAGTGGTGACAAAATCTCTCAACAATTGCTTGTCTGTAAAGGATTTTATTTCTCCTTCACTTATGAAGCTTAGTTCAGCTGGATATGCAATTCTGGGTTGAAAATTATTTCCTTTAAGAATGTTGAATATTGGCCCCTACTCTCTTCTGGCTTGTAGAGTTTCTGCCGAGAGATCAGCTGTTAGTCTGATGGGCTTCCCTTGGTGGGTAACCCGACCTTTCTCTCTGGCTGCCCTTAACATTTTTTCCTTCATTTCAACTTTGGTGAATCTGACAATTATGTGTCTTGGAGTCGCTCTTCTCGAGGAGTATCTTTGTGGCATTCTCTGTATTTCCTGAATTTGAATGTTGGCCCGCCTTGCTAGATTGGGGAAGTTCTCCTGGATAATATCCTGCAGAGTGTTTTCCAACTTGGTTCCATTCTCCCCGTCACTTTCAGGTACACCCATCAGACGTAGATTTGGTCTTTTCACATAGTCCCATATTTCTTGGAGGCTTCGTTCATTTCTTTTTATTCTTTTTTCTCTAAACTTCTCTTCTTGCTTCATTTCATTCATTTGATCTTCCATCACTGATACTCTTTCTTCCAGTTGATTGAATCAGCTACTGAGGCTTGTGTATCCATCACGTAATTCTTGTGCCTTGGTTTTCAGCTCCATCAGGTCCTTTAAGGACTTCTCTGCATTGGTTATTCTAGTTAGCCATTCGTCTAATTTTTTTTCAAGGTTTTTAACTTCTTTGCCATGGGTTTGAATTTCCTCCTTTAGCTTGGAGAAGTTTGATCGTCTGAAGCCTGCTTCTCTCAACTCGTCAAAGTCATTCTCCATCCAGCTTTGTTCCATTGCTGGTGAGGAGCTGCGTTCCTTTGGAGGAGGAGAGGTGCTCTGATTTTTAGAATTTTTAGTTTTTCTGCTCCGTTTTTTCCCCATCTTTGTGGTTTTATCTACCTTTGGTCTTTGATGATGGTGATGTACAGATGGGTTTTCATGTGGATGTCCTTTCTGTTTGTTAGTTTTCCTTCTAACAGTCAGGACCCTCAGCTGCAGGTCTGTTGGAGTTTGCTGGAGGTCCACTCCAGACCATGTTTGCCTGGGTATCAGCAGCGGAGTCTGCAGAACGGCGAATATTGGTGAACAGCAAATGTTGCTGCCCGATTGTTCGTCTGGAAGTTTTGTCTCAGAGGGGTATCTGGCCATGTGAGGTGTCAGTCTGCCCCTACTGGGGGGTGCCTCCTAGTTAGGCTACTCAGGGGTCAGGGACCCACTTGAGGAGGCAGTCTGTCCGTTCTCAGATCTCAAGCTGCGTGCTGGGAGAACCACTACTATCTTCCAGGCTGTCAGACAGGGACATTTAAGTCTGCAGAGGTTTCTGCTGCCTTTTGTTCGGCTATGCCCTGCCCCCAGAGGTGGAGTCTACAGAGGCAGGCAGGCCTCCTTGAGCTGCGGTGGGCTCCACCCAGTTCGAGCTTCCCGGCCACTTTTGTTTACCTGCTCAAGCCTCAGCAATGGCGGGCACCCCTCCCCCAGCCTTGCTGCACCTTGCAGTTTGATCTCAGACTGCTGTGCTAGCAATGAGCAAGGCTCCATGGGCATAGGACCCTCCGAGCCAGGTGCGGGATATAGTCTCCTGGTGTGCCGTTTGCTAAGACCATCGGAAAAGTGCAGTATTAGGGTGGGAGTGACCCAATTTTCCGGGTGCTGTCTGTCACCCCTTTCCTTGGCTAGGAAAGGGGATTCCCTGACCCCTTGCGCTTCCCGGGTGAGGCGATGCCTCGCCCTGCTTCGGCTCATGCTCAGTGCGCTGCACCCATTGTCCTGCACCCACTGTCTGACATTCCCCAGTGAGATGAACCCAGTACCTCAGCTGGAAATGCAGAAATCACCCATCTTCTGCGTCACTCAAGCTGGGAGCTGTAGACTGGAGCTTTTCCTATTTGGCTGTCTTGAAACCGCCTGATTGTGATTTAAGATGAGAACGAGATGGTCCCTTTGGTTCCTGGTCCCTGTAACTGTTGCAATTGAAGGGGCATAAGCTTGTTAGCCTTTTGAGTTTTTTCTTGCTCTAGAGTCCTCTCAAAATGCTCAGCTAGGTTGGGCACAATGGCTCACGCCTGTAATCCCAGCACTTTGGGAGGTAAAGGTGGGAGGATCACGAGGTCAGGAGATCGAGACCATCCTGGCTAAGATGGTGAAATCCCATCTCTACTAAAAATACAAAAATTAGCCGGGCATGGTGGCGCGCGCCTGTAGTCCCAGCTACTCGGGAGGCTGAGGCAAGAGAATCGCATGAACCTGGGAGGCGGAGGTTGCAGTGAGCTGAGATCGCGCCACTACACTCTAGCCTGGGTGACAGAGCAAGACTCCACCTCAAAAAAAAAAAAAGGAAAAAGTTCAGCTAAGGCCACCAATTCAGTCACATCTCTAACTTCCCATTGCAACTTAGTTTTTTAGTTAAACTGCTAAGTTCAGGATGGAGTCCATTTATAAGTAAAGCAGTTAATGCTGTTTCAGCCCCTGCAGGGAATATTCCTTGCTGTACTTTGAGCCCAGAATGTTTCACAAATATTTCTAAGTGACTTCTGTAATCTGAAACTGGTTCATCTTTTCTTTTCTTTTTTTTTTTTTTTTTTTTTTGCTTACAAGATTGTATGATGGACCAATTTTTTGTGGAAAAATTTTAGGAACTAAATGTAAAAGGTTTTTAATGATTTTTCTAGCTATTTTTGGTCCTTCTCGTGAGGAGCTCTTGGAGGGGCCTTTAAAATACCCTCCTCAGGTTTGTCCCGTTCTGCTGCTACCATCCATTTCCGAGCTTCACCAGCCCCCAGTATCATATGAATAAACTGGTAAATTCATGAAGTCCTGGATCATAAACTCCTATTAGGATTCTAAATTCCTCAATAAATTTTTGAGACTTTTCCCTTGGACCAGGGAAGTCCTTCACAATGGGGCTAAGCTCAGTTTTAGACCATGGAGTGAAAGTAGTTACAGCAGGCAGGCCTGGCTGATCAGAAGGTCTCACTTTGTAAGGCATCTGTCTCACTTCCTTTTTTTTTTTTTTTAATCATCTTCAGGGTGAAAGTGTAATTTAACAAAAAGGTTAGTGGACTCAGAGTATGTAGGTAGAGACGGACAAAGAAGGAACTGTCCGAGTTAGATCAGTCAAAGTATAGTCCTCTTTCTTCATGTCCTTGGTCTGTTGCTTAAGCTTTTCATTTGGTTTTTGCAAAGAATCTTTTAAGGAGGCACTTTTTGATTCACTTAGTCTTTTGGAGGCCTTTGTGTATCCATGAGAGAATACATCCCACTGTATTTGTGGGGGCTTTGATCCCCTTTTTCTAATATGCCTTGCAAACAATTTTATCCAAATTAAAACTTCTCCATTGCGGCCATCTTAATTCTAAGTTTTCTTTAGTGAGGTTAACCCATTTTTCTAAAAATGAACACATTCTGGGCCCATAATTTTTATACATAAAATTAGCTGGAGTCCCTGAAGATGGAGTCCCAGACTCCTTGGATTGAGATGATCCCATTATTAAATAATGTACCTATCAGAGGTCTGAGGCCTCTAACTGAATCCAATCCAGTTAATTATCAAATACAATTTGATCTTGGATCCAGTCCAGGCTAAGTATTGCTCGAGTAAACTCGGAGAGCTCAAAACACAAGTTAGTGGAGCTCAGAATCCGAGAGAAAACTCACCCACGACCTCCAGTTACAATCAAGAGACCAGTGAGTGCAGTGGGCTCAGCGGGTACCTCGCCAGGTCACCTGGTGTTCCTGGGGGTTGCCGGAGTTTTTCTTCAAATCCCACTTCTGACACCAGATCTGTTAAAAGAAAACTTCAGACAAGTTAAATTTGATGGAGTTTGAGCAAAGAAAATAAACACTTTGCAAATCAGGCAGCCTCCAGAATTGAATGCAGTTTGAACACTTAGCAGTCTATTAGTGCTTGAAGTATGGCCACTGGGATTGGCCAACACTCAGCTATTATTACAGATGCATACTACTCAGGTTTTTGATTTTGTCTGCCTATTATGCTAGGTTATGGTTCGTCCACAAGAATGCAAATATAGAAGTATGGAGTCCTTCTCAGGCCATATTTAGTTCGCTTTAACAATATTTAAAAAAAAAACAGATTTGTAAAATAAGGATACTTAACCTTACTGGGTGTTTCTGAGAGTTAACATTTATATAGTTACGCTATAGTGAAAACAGCTAGTGTAATGTCTGGTATGGATAGGAACACAAGAGATACTGCTTTCCCCATATCCCCATACCATTCTTTACAGCATTGCTCCTGTCTTCCTTGATTCCTCCTCCTTCTTCTGTTTTTTTGTTTTGTTTTGTTTTGTTTTTTTGGAGATGGAGTCTCACTCTGTTGCCAGGCTGGAGTGCAGTGGTGCAATCTCAGCTCACTGCAACCTCTGCCTCCGGGGTTCAAGCGATTCTCCTGCCTCAGCCTCCTGAATAGCTGGGATTACAGGCACACACCACCACACTCAGCTAATTTTTGTATTTTTAGTAGGGATGGGGTTTCACCATGTTGGCCAGGCTGGTCTTGAACTCCTGACCTCAGGTGATCTGCCCACCTCAGCCTCCCAAAGTGCTGGGATTACAGGTGTGAGCCACCACACCCAGCCTCCTTCTTAAGAAGTTTCCAGTCCCATGTAATTAAAGGAATTAATATTTCTTAACTACTTAGAATCAAGACCGGCCCTGATTATTACTAAGCAACTAATAGTAAGCAAGCAACTATGTATGCAACTATGAGTGTATGTTAAGATATGGTTGTTGGTAACCTTTCATTCTCTTCAGGAAGAAGAAGAGGGTGGAGCTCTACAGTCAATGTGTACATTTAAATTCTGTTCTCTTTCGAGCTTTATTGCTACTTTCATTTTTCTGGGGATCCAGGTGCTTGAGTTGGGATTGATTAACTTCCTTAATTTCCACCCCTGTGCTGTCAGGATCGGGAGACATAGATGAAGGTGTTCTAAACTGCTAGAAATTTTGTTTTTGAAAGCAAAAGTTTGCATGCATTTTTGTTTTCAACTTTTACTTACAGTGAATAGTAGTTAATAAAATAAGTCCCTGCCTTTTCTCTCTTCGGTTTCAATTCCTGAGACCAGGATCATAGCCCACATATTAGAGTGGAGTCCCACTGCTTTGGTTTGAATCCTGCCTTTATTTCTTATGTCAGCGTGACTTTGGGCAAGTTATTTAAGTCTTTGCACCACATTTTCCTCATCTGTAAAATGGGGATAATACTAGTACTTTCTACATGGGATTATTAGCAGGATTAAATGAGATAGCACATACTGTAACCATGTCTGGCACATGGTCAATGGTTAGTAAATGTGAACTATTGTGTGATATTGTGGTTAGTCACATATGGGGGTGTGTGGGTTTCCTTTAGTATATTGCTCTTTTTATGTCATTTCCTTTGTACTGTTACCCTATCTGATCTTTCTTCCATATTCATTTTTCTTTCAGTGAGGTCTGCCAGTCTTTAGTGAAACACAGCTCTGGAATAAAAGGAAGTTTACCACTACAAAAACTACATCTGGTTTCACGAAGCATTTATCATTCACATTATCCTACCTTAAAGCTTCAACGACCCCAATTAAGGACATCCTTTCAGCAGTTCTCTTCTCTGACAAACCTTCCTTTACGTAAACTGAAATTCTCTCCAATTAAATATGGCTACCAGCCTCGCAGGAATTTTTGGCCAGCAAGATTAGCTACGAGACTCTTAAAACTTCGCTATCTCATACTAGGATCAGCTGTTGGGGGTGGCTACACAGCCAAAAAGGTGAACTTAACATTCCTACTGGTTTTCCAATTATTATATCATGATTAAGTTTCTATAGCATAAATCGTTTTTCTTTTGTGTAGTGGAATACAGTTGGATGTTTAAACATTTATTTTGTGTCTCTACCATGGACTAGATAGGAAGATGCCTTTAGAATCTTAGTTATAATTACAGGAAATTAAAATGGCCTAGTGGAAGGAGCACAGGGCTGGGAATAGGAACACCTAGGTTTGATTTTGAGCTTTGACATTTAGTAGCATAGATGTGAAAGTCAGGTGGCATTCTCACACAAGCACTTCTTGGCAGGTCTGGGACCAGAGGCAAGGCGTCCTGTCTCCCAGTCTGTCTTCCTTCTACCCCACAGTGCTATTTAGAGCAAAATTATGAAACCTGTTTGAAATAGGAGTATATTCTGAATTTTTACATTTTCCATATTTAACAGAGGAGTGTTAACTTGTTTTATATGCTTGTTTGCTGAGGCCACTTAAATTTGTTTCTTAAAAGTTTTGAACATAATACATTATTCTTAGTAGATTAATGTGTTTTAATTAAATAATTTTTCTTTACATGTTTATTTGGCAT
This sequence comes from Pongo pygmaeus, assembly GCF_028885625.2. Lineage (NCBI taxonomy): Eukaryota > Metazoa > Chordata > Mammalia > Primates > Hominidae > Pongo > Pongo pygmaeus. Next base: position 202,869,699 of record NC_085930.1, read on the forward strand.
GCAGAGCATCTGATTGACACACTTTCTTATCTTTTAGACTTTTGATCAGTGGAAAGATATGATACCGGACCTTAGCGAATATAAATGGATTGTGCCTGACATTGTGTGGGAAATTGATGAGTATATCGATTTTGGTTTGTATCATGAACATTAAAATACTTTTTTTGGTCATCGCGAGGAAAGAGGAATAGTTTATTGAGATAGTTTCTTAACTTATGAACCTAATATATCACAGTTTTATTTTAATGATATAAGTAATAGAATATCAATGAAAAAATCTGTACAAAAGAAATATCCAGTAGCCCATCATTTTACCACAGCTGCCACTAACCATTTGGAGCATTTTCTTTTAATTATACTTACTATATATGGTTAATATCTTTTTAACTTATCGATTGATTGAGACAGGGTCTTGCTCTGTCACTCAGGCTGAAGTGCGGTCTTGGAATCATAACTCACTGCACCCCTGAACTGGGCTTAAGCAGTCCTTCCGACTCAGCCTCCCAAGTAGCCGGGACTACGTGTGTGTGCCACCATGCCTGACTGATTTTTTTAATTTCTTGTAGAGATGGGGTCTCGCCGTGTTGCCCAGGCTAGTCTCAAATTCCTTAGCTCAAACCTCTCACCTCAGCCTCTCAAAGTGCTGAGATTACAAGTGTGAGCCACTATGCCTGGCTTGAGTTTTTTTCTTTTAATTTTATTCTTTTCATGAACACTACCACAGAATAATATTTTAGTTCCCTTTTTAAAAATTATGTAATCATGGTGAATATACACTTTGGTATTTTGTCTTTTGCTGCCTAACATTTTTGTCAGCATTTCCATGCTGCCAAGTAGCCTTTCTATTAATAATGTCATTTTCTGCGTTATGTAATGTTGCCCAGAGCATATTTATTGTGACCCACCTAACTAGCTCCTTTTAATTGGATACCTTGGTTATCTCTACTTTTTGTAGCCAAGTTCTTTAAAAATCTGTTAGTATCCAGAGTAATTTCTTTTCTTAGTTGGCCACTGCCCTCCCTTTTTCAACAGGGGGATGAGAAAAAAGTATATTGGATAGCTATGATTGCCAGTAATTCATGGTGATCTTTAAGAAATATATTTTCATCAAATTTTTTTAAAAACTTTGTCAGATTTCTTAGTTTAGGTGTATGTGGAGGTGGAATTAATCTTTACTTGCACTTATTCACAGAATTTATAAAGATAAAACTGTTCTGTGTTGACGAATGTATTTGCAAAAAAAGCACACTTTCAAATTGTTCTTCTAATATTAATGAGGAGAGCTTTAAACTTGATGTATTTGCTAGTACCACAGCGTAGTGGCTGAGAGCCTCTATTCTGGAGCTAGACTGCCTGGGCTGGAACCCGGGCTCCTCCACTTCCTTGCTGTGTACCTTAGTTTCTCATCTGTAAATGGGGTTGCTAATAGTAGCTGTTTTGTAGGGTTGTCATGAGGATTAAACAAGTTAATACTTTAGCCCTTTATAAGAATAGTATCTGACATATTTTCTTAGTTTCATACTCTATGTTTTGATCTTTTCCAGAGAAAATTAGAAAAGCCCTTCCTAATTCAGAAGACCTTGTAAAGTTAGCACCAGACTTTGACAAGATTGTTGAAAGCCTCAGCTTATTGAAGGACTTTTTTACCTCAGGTAAGGAAGAAGCTGTTTGATGTAATTTAAAAATTTAAGAACCATGGAGGAAAAACACATGGATTATTTGTTTATTCCCATTTTTTTTAAATTAAAATATTTAGTACCAAGGAAAAACAGGACATTTTTCAAAAAGATAAACACAAAGCTTTGTTACACAATGGTTTTAATCTTTGTTTAGCCCAGTAAAATGGCAATTCATAAGCACTTAAACATACTTGGCTTTTAGTGAGGGGAAAAAATATATCACTTGTTCTTGACAAGTAGATGAGACTTCCTATGTATTTGCTTTTCATAAGTGGTTGGACCAATTTGGTGGTTTTAAAACAAATTTAAGTGTGATAGACCATAATGAGTAGCATTTATTAAGTTTAATCCTGGCATATTTGCCCAATTATTGCCCTATTGTAATATGAAATCTGAGATCTCAGACATCTTTGTTTGCTCATTTCTGTTAAATTTTACATTTCTATTTCCCCTTTTGCTGATTTTTCACAGGTCACAAATTGGTTAGTGAAGTCATAGGAGCTTCTGACCTACTTCTCTTGTTAGGTGTGTAAACAGACATTTTTGCTGACCTTAACATGCCTTTTAAATGCTTCTAATAAACTAGTTGCAAATAAAATTGCAGACCAAATTTATAATGCTGCTTATGCTGAATTTTAAAACCCCAGAACTATATTAGGCAAACTCATTATCCTTTAGGTGGAAATAATAAAATAATTATTTTGTGATAAAACTAAAATTCTTAAATATGTATGCGTATTATAAGATTAAAGCTATTAAAATAAAATTTACTTAGCAAAAATACTTTCTTGAAATAGATCTAATTGTTTTTGATAATTGAAATGAAAAGTAATTTTAGTTTGTCTCATCTGCCCTGTCATGGTTGACATTTAAATTTGTTTTCCGGCCGGGCGCAGTGGCTCATGCCTATAATCCCAGCATTTTGGGAGGCCAAGGCAGGCGGATCATGAGGTCAGGAGATTGAGACCATCCTGGCTAACACGGTGAAACCCTATCTCTACTAAAAATACAAAAAATTAGCCGGGCGTGGTGGCACGCGCCTGTAGTCCTAGCTACTCGGGAGGCTGAGGCAGGAGAATTGCTTGAACCCAGGAGGCGGAGGTTGCAGTGAGCCAAGATTGCGCCGCTGCACTCCAGCCTGGGCGACAGAGGGAAACTCTGCCTCAAAAAAAAAAAAAAGAAAAGAAATTTGTTTTCCTACTATACTGGTCTGTAATGGCAGTGGTATGTGCCTGAACTGTAAGTACTCTCACGTAAAATAATCCTTACCAAAGATTGTCTCTTTTTTTATTGTAATTTTCAGTTATATATTTTCAGTTGTTAGGTTAAACATATGCTGTGATTGCTATAGTTAGTATTTTTTTATTTTCTGCACAGGTTATCAGTCATGTTCCTTAAAATAAGAATAAAGGCGATTTGATTCTTTGAATCTGAGTCGCTCTAAAAATCCGTTCACCTTTTCATTGACTCGATGTAATTTGAAATTCAACTTAGGCTGTTGACATCACTGGAGAATGTAAAGGGTTGCATATTTATCTTTAAGGTTCTCCGGGAGAAACGGCGTTTAGAGCAACAGATCATGGATCTGAAAGTGACAAGCATTTTAGAAAGGTAAGTATAAAAGAGAACTGTTCATGTAGGTAGTCTTGAAAGATTTTTTAAAGTTTTTACTTCTTTGGAAGATTTTAAAATGATAACATCTGAGAAGCAAATACAAAAACATCCAAGTAGAGGTATTGTTACTAATCTTAGTGCAAAGTACAGGGTATTATGTGGCAGTTCTGGAAATATAATTGAGAAGCCCTTTTCTTTCACATATGTTCTGTGAAACATTAGTTTTGAGGGTTGTCCCCAGGAAAGAGTTGTGTTGTTAAGTGTGTGGGGAGAGAAAGGCTCGTTTAGACAAAGCAAGCGGACTTCTTTTCTTTCCCTAGGACTTCTCATACTGTAATATACTCATGTGCATTGTGAATTTCCAAGGAGTCAAAGCATACAGTGTTTTCCCAAATTATTTATCAACAGAACCCTTTTGCTCATGGAACATCGTATAGGGACTAGATTTCACTTTGGGGAAACTAGAAAGGGAATAAGAATTGGGTTATTAGGAAATAAATCAATTCCCTGATACTGACAGTTAACAACGTTATGTATGGGGTTATTTATGGTATGTTATTTTCTATACATATTCATTAACAAAATCCATATGAAAGTTATAGGAGAATTGCTGAGGTAGAATAACATACTTTGCTCTGTATTTATAATACTCATATATTTACCTGACGTTTTCTGAGTCTTCACTTTTTTCATTCTTTTGGAATTGGTAAAATAACTGACTCCTTGAAAGTTTTTTTCTAAATAATACCTAGATAAATAGATTTATAGAAAAAATATTGTATGAATGTTTTAACATTCATGTAATATGGAACAGGTAATTTTTATGCTGGAGGTTATTATAGTTTTAATACATCAAGGAAGTAATTTTATGTTTATTTTGGAAGCAGGAGGAAGAAATAATTTCTATGAATAGGTTTTCATCTCTTTCCTTGTTCTTCAACTTTGAACTTTTTATATTGTATTCCAAATTTTAATTATATTTCAAAAGATTTTTTTCTTTTGCCTTTTAATTTTATCTTTTGGAGAAAAATGTATGTCAAAATGTATGTACGTGTATTTGTCTTTTGATTTGATCTTTTTTGACACTCTTTTGCGTTGACATTATTTTAACCAAAGGACACTCTTGATTGTTCATGCTACTGGAGGAAAAAAAAATAAGTAGAAATTAGCCTAATATCTGTGGCTTATTTTGAGTGAAGGCCTTAGCCCTTAAGGCAATTAAATTTACTGTGGAGAAAAGAGCTAATCTAATGGAGAGAAGGAGCCTTTGTTACAGGTGTGGTAGTGTGGTTCTTTGAGTGACAAGATTTCTGTTTGCCAAATTGGTTAGGAGAGGTCTGTATGTCTGCTTTCTCTCTTATGGCCTAGGATCACTTTGGTGAATGAAAAACCTGTTTCAGGGCCTGACTCAGATAATTCCCTTAAAACCCTGCTAAGGTCATAAATGAATAATCAGTAATTGAACAGAAGCTCTGCAATAGAAAAGAAGCCAGATAATTATTTTTGGAAATTTAATTATATTTACAGATTTTATTTTATACAGTAGACATGGAATTAAATTTATTACATTATGTTCTAATTTACTCTTTGCTTGTTTTGATTTGCTTGTTCGACAATAAATGTCCTTGTAAACTATTTCCTTTTAACTTTTTCTCAATTTATGGTGCTTATTTTCCCCATTAAAGACTTACCAATTATTTTTTTCAACTATTTGTTATACATACTGAATCTAGAGTTGTAATTAAGCTACTTTCATTACTGGTTAAGTCAAATTATGGCAAATGCTACTATAAAAATTTACTATCCAAAAATGTGTCTCAAGCCCCAACTGATGGTTTCAAATTCTATTATTAGTAATATGCAGCATTGTGTTTGCAAAGCTTGGCTGTTACTTGTGATGCTTGAGAATGATGAGTCACTCAGCTAAACTGACTGATTTTGAGACTTGTGTACAAATTGATGGTTGAATGTAAGCATGCAAAGAGAGACCTTAGCTTAGCAGTACCCTTTTTGAAATCACTCTGACATCAAGTTTGAAAATGTGGGCAATAATCAGAGGTGGTAGGGTGGCCAGGCTTTAGCTGAATACTTTTTTAACTGGTTCAGTCTGAGGGCTGAAAGCCCCAGATTTAAACAGTATTTAGAGTTTGAAGCAGTCAAGTATTAGTTTAATGGTTGTCAGGTTTGTAACAAAGTTTCTAGCTAGACTTCTACTAGAAATGTAAAAGTATATGTGAATCAGCTTTTTAAAAAAGTAATAATAATTGAAAAGCATTTCTACAACTAGAAAAGATTTGTCCTTTCTAATAGGAAAACACATCTGGAGAAGTGCTGGCAAATAGCAGAACAGTTAGGACCATTCAAAGTCAACTGAAGTGAAAGTGACGGGGAGCTGAGGGGAACACAGATAGTTTGACTTCAGTCAGACAGAATAAACGCGATGAACCGATAACCTCTGATTCCCAGCCTGGGGTTACTACTGGAGTTTTAGGTGTCCTGGAAAGTTATAATACTGGTCTTCAAAAAGTCTATAGAAAGCACAGATTTCCACATAATGCTGCACAGGCTAACGAATTAATCAAGTTTCTTTGGTTTGGCCTGGATTTATATCCATTCAGTTTGTGGACACTAATGAATTATTTATGTCATGTTGATCAAAAGTTCTGATATGATTTGATTAACGAAACATTGAAAAAAATAGTAAAACCAACCATTTTTAACCTTACACTACTATCTTGAGATATGATTGACATACATTAAAACCACCTCTTAATAAATGCTTCTTGTTAATCAAAAATTTGAAAACGTATGTCCACTGGAGGAAAAAGAGACATAGCCCTTGATGTGAACTGAATATTACTGAGACTTGGAGACCTTCAGAACTACCTGAAGACAAATTGAAGTGCTGCCTACTTTAGAGAATTGGACTAATTTAATTTGGGAGTCAGCAGATTGCTGTATATCAGTCATCATATATACCGGTGACAAGACCACTTAGTTCATTCCCTTTTTTAGATTCTGTAAGATTATTGTGTTCCAGTGAAATTGATTTGCAAAATGAGACATTTTATTTTCTGTGCTTTTGTTCTATCATGTTTCTGATTATGGTCATAAGCATCTCACAGAAGTAAGAAATATGGCCATTCAGAAGGCAACAAGCACATTTATAATTTATAGAAAATATTTGAAGGACTTTTTCGTGGCCCAAATCATGAAAAGTAGTAGTATTGTTTTAAGTATAATTATTAAATTATAATACATTAATGTTCTTTCTTGCAACATATTACTCTCATTCTTTTTTTTTTTTTTTTTTTTTTTTTTTTTTTTGAGACAGAGTCTCACTCTGTCACCCGGCTGGAGTACAGTGGTACTATCTTGGCTCACTGCAATCTCTGCCTCCCAGGTTCAAGCGATTCTCCTGCCTCAGCCTCCAAAGTAGCTGGGATTAACAGGCTCCCGCCACCATGCCTGGCTAATTTTTGTATTTTTAGTAGAGACAGGGTTTCACCAGGTTGGCCAGGATGGTCTTGATCTCTTGACCTCATGGTCCACCCACTTCTGCCTCCCAAAGTGTTGGGACTACAGGCGTGAGCCGCCCGGCCCTCTGATTCTGAATTTTATGGTTTATGTTGTACCTCCCCAGCTGAAGTATCTTTCTTTTTTCCCCGCATGTTTAATGTTCACTCATCTTTATAGCAGAGATCAATTGTCACTTCATGAAGCCTTCCATAACCTTTGTAGCTCCATTAATTATATTCTTCTGAGTGTTTAAAACACTTGCCATATGAAACACTATTTACTTTGGCTTACATTCTTACTATCTAACGGCCATTTCTGTTACTAAATCTTTTTCTCAGAGCACCTGGGATAGTCTTGTGTCTTAGTAAAATCAGTTGATTGGTTTAACTCGGTAGAGTAGAGGCTGATTAAAGTAAATAAATCTGGTTGATGCCAACAAAATTTTGGTCCCCTCAATTTTTTGCTCTCGTTACCTGCAAATTCTCCCTGAACTTCATATTTGGCAACCATTCAGGAGAACAAGGCTGTAAAAGTAGTTCATGTACTTGATATTCTGAATTGGAATTAAGCAGTGTTGCTTAAGTAGGATTTGCTTTTCTGGGATTTCTTGTGCAACAAATAATGTAACTGGAAATCCAAGTTCAAGGCACTGGCAGATTCGATGTCTTCTGAGGACCCTTGGCTTCATACATGATGCCTTCTCCCTATATCCTCACATAGCAAAAGCGGCCAGGCAGCTCTGGCCTTTTTTTGTAAGGTCCAGAAACCTCATGACCTCATCACCTCCCAAAGGCCCCATCTCTCAATACTATCACATTGTGAGGCTAGGTTTCAACATATGAATTGTGGGGGACAAAAATTCAGACCATAGTATAATATTTCAAGATAACTTAAAATCTTCTCTACCAAACTCATTAACTTTTAGGTTAGCACAGTATTTTCATTTGATATTTTGGTTCCTGGAGTTATTACTAATTTTCTTGATCTGATGTTATAATTTAAAAAAAAACTGAGAATGTTGTACGTGAAATGAGACTAAGATAAGGAAGCTGATTCAGAGATTGAGATCTGCAGTGTCAAATTGACAATAGCCAGGAGTCAGGAGACATTAAGAGACTACATCATCTGTGATTGTTAATGATTATTTATTGTTATTTATAAATACTACTGTATTTTATATATTATATATATTGTTTTAAAAATTATTTTTGTGCCATTTCTTGAAAGAAAAATGTCTAAGCTCGGTAAAATATTTACTGAAAAATGTGGTTTGTACATCTGAGGAGTGTATCTTACATAGTAGGTGCATAGATTTCTTCCTCTTCCTGTTCCACATGGCCTTAGCTTAGAGGCTGTGTGGCCATCACGTGGTATTTAGGGTAAGACTGGTGCACAAAATCAAAGACAGGTAACCTTGGTATAAGTGTAGTATCATGTAAATAGCTTTTCTGTGTCTAATTCTTGTTTTCTTCCTACTTTTTCAGGAGGTCAATTTCAGTTCATTTCAAGTATCTTTACATAATAGTGCTTCAGTAACAGGTGTGGAAGGAAAGAGACATGTCCCTAGAGTGTTTTCTTGAAATATAATAGATGATTGGAGTATTTACCATGCAGTTGTGTATATACATAAGCAGTGAATTCCAGAGGAATTTTTAAACTATAAATAAAAAAGCACTGTGTGCCTCATAGACGCGAGTAAGAAATGTGGAATATGGCTGATCCAAAGGGAATGAGTTATCTCAATTGATTAATCACAGTCAGTTACAGATTGAACTCTTTGTTCTACTCTTTGCCCCCTTCTCACTATTGCACTTGACTACTCTTAAAAAAGAAAGAAATGTGGAATATTTTCTCACTGCTTTGAGATTTTATAAATTAGAATACTAGTGGTATGTAAATACAGCAGATACACTACTGTATAAACCAACATAGGAAGCCTTCTTTAAAGTGAATTGTTTGAGAAATTTGAACATTTGGATGATTTGAATAAAGGACTGTGATAAATGATCAAATGAAAGAAAATAAATCAAGTTACTCTTCTTTCTGCTTGATAAAGCAATGATTTTTTTTTAAAGGTAAAGATTATAAGAATTTTGAGGATAGTAGTTAGCATTGTCTTTCTTTGATAGGTTTGTTAATGGTCATAAAACTGATTTATTTAAAGACATGTCTTTTTATAACTATATTTTATACTATTGTATCTGGAAACAAATATTGAATTTCATTTGTCATGTGGAAGAAATCGACTAGTTTTAACCTTTGATTTGTAGTAAATCAACCAGTTTCATTTATTGTGTCTAATATTGGCAGTGAACACAGCCTAATGTATCAAAACTAACAGAATAAAAATTCTCCAAATTATGTCCAGATTTTAAGACACTTTCTAGTTATATAAAATAAAATATTTTGGGCAGTCTTTTTTTTTTTTTAACTCTGAAACTATTTAAAACTCCTAATTTAGAATATCTTAATAAATACCCATTTTCCTCTTTTTATTTTTATAACTTGGTAAAAATTGAGTCCATTGTTTTCCCAGAACGCTGTTCTTAAACAAATGGTTACCCCATTCATTAGAACTTTACTTTTTTTAGGATTTCTAATTAAGAAAACATTAGGCTTGTAACATTGTCAAATCTTGGTTGTCTTTCCTCCACATTTTTTGAGGCTGATTATCTAATAGGCCATCAATTAATAAAGCTATGCAGGAAATGACATGTATTTTGGTATCATGCTACATGTGAATATCCTGTATTAAAACCTGTATCAATATACTATTTTATAATTATGAAATGGAATGAATTTTAGAAATAGAAAAGGTGATTTTTTGTGCATAGGTCCAAACTGTGTTTTGTTTTTATTTCAAAATTTCATAATAACTATATTGTCTCCATATCTTAATTGTGTTTTTTTATAGCACTTTTGTTTAGTAATTTGTATATGCTTGGCTGTATTCTCAGAGGCTGTTTCTTTTAATGTTGTCAAAACAGCTCATAAAAAGTGAAAATTCGGTCAGACTAGTTATTTGATATTATATATGAAATCAAAACAACCTGAAACATTATCTTTTAATTTAAATAAGGAACCCTAAATTTTAATCAAATGTATGCAAAGGCACATAGAATATATGACTTAATGTAAAACCTTGATTAACTTGATGCTGGAAACCTGTTCCTAGGGACCTTTACTTGAATAAATGAAATATCAAGAAAAAATACTTACTTAAGAATAATAATTTAATAAGTAAGTAAGCTATTATGATCTTCAATCAGTCCTGAGAGAATCATGGTTGAGAATTAGAAAATTTAGACCAGTAAGATCAACAGTGTTAAAAATCAGTTTTTTCTGCATATTTTTTATATATCTGCCTCATTTTATTTAGCACTTATTATTGCACTTTCCTTTTCACTTTTTAAACTATGCTGTTTTATTTTTCTGAGACATCTGATTTACTGAGGAGGAAAATGGAAATGCAGTACAGAGCCCAAGGGTATGATGGCTTTAAATGAGTTTCCATTTCTGTTTTAAGTTAACCATCCCTCCCTATCTTACATCTGTTCCTTTGTTGCGCCCTTTGGTTTAACATTGTTCTCCTCCCCAATTTCCTCTTCTCCTCATTGTGAACTCATGGCAGGGTCTGCTTGGTGAGCTCATTCTCTTACAACAACAAATTCAAGAGCATGAAGAGGAAGCGCGCAGAGCCGCTGGCCAATATAGCACGAGCTATGCCCAACAGAAGCGCAAGGTGATGGATGGTTTAAGGGGGCTACCGATACATTCACACTAATCAGCCATTTCTGCCAAGATCATGTCACCTTAATCCGTTCATGGACTGCAAATATAAGAAATTAATTTGACAAAGTAAAAATATAAAAGATGCATCATATAAATATGTAACTTTTCTGGAGTGGGTAGTATAGGAAAAGCCAAAAGTAACAAATTCAAGCAGAGGAATTTTGGTTTCTGAAAATTAGGTTGTCTGGAGGGTCCCTGTATTTATATTTAGAACAAAATTAGGAATTGCACAAAATTAGGAATTGCTGTTTATGTGGTCCAATATTGAGTCACCCTAAGTTTGTAGGCATCTTACCTACCTACTTGCTCCCCAAGTTTTTATTTCTAAAATGAAAAGCATTGCTGTAGATGACCAGTTCACACTAAAGAATAACGTTTATTTATTTGTTTTAGCTAAAGTATATGGACAGGGAACATTCATATTCTTATAGAAGAAAATTATTTTGACTTTTGGGCAAAAGTATGTAGTTCTTATACACTTTGACAAACTCATTGTGTACATTTTTCACATTAATCAAAGTCAGCACAAATAAATTTTCACCTTGGAACACTGAGGGTTTGAACACTGGAAATTTGATATAATTCTGGTTGCTAAAGAACAATTTCTAATAAAAGCGTAAGTCTATACCGGTATATGTGGCTGTTGGTGCAATCAGCAGGTCCATAAAAATATGATTTTGATGGTTAGGTAATCCCACAACATAGATCCCAAAGTTCATGTTTGGAAGAGACTTTTAGGTCAAAGTGAAATCAATGAATTTAAAATTACACTCTGAGATCTTGAAATCAGCTAATTATGTTACATCTTATTAGATCAGAAAGGTTTTGAAGTTATATACAAACCCTAGTCAGGACAAAAGATTCAGTCATGTAATTCTTGTATATTCTACTATTTAAATCAACCAATATTATAGATTATGATTTAGTGCAGTAATTCTGCTGGCTAACCTTATCTCATTCGGTGGTGGTGAATACTTCAGAGTACTCACCATAGTTTCATTTATTTTTTCAGCATCACTTCCTGGTTTTTCTCAATTCCATGGCTGTGGAATCAATTCCTATGTATATGTAGCTTCGGTGAGCAAAAACATAGCTAGAAAAAGAAAAGAAGTGAGTTTCCTACCTGGTTAAATTAAAGTCGATGTGTTAAGCCAAGGAGGACTTATTTTGAACGGTACTTTAACAATCCCTGTTCTGTATACTGTGAATATATCATTTAAATATTAAGCCTAATAAATTGGATGCTTAGGCTGAGCCACTCATACTTTAGTTTTGTTACGGAAAGAAGGGAGAGGAGCAAGTATGTTCTTATATGTTACTTAGAAATAAGAACGTAGCTGTAGTTACACATTGTTCTTAAGTTTTGTTCGTAAGACAACTTGAAATGAGTCCCATAGGCCTGCTATTTAACATTCTAAGATATGACTTAAGATTAATGATGAGCTTTTGAATCTGACAATTCAAGAGATATCCATAATGAATACTGATTCATTTTCTACATTGCTGAAAGCTAATGTTCATTTTAAGCCTACTTTAGTAGCCTTTATTTGGGCTTAGAGATGTTATTCCTCTTTCTGATATTTATTGGGTTATCTGTTTAACCCTTTTATATCTTCCTTTCCCGATTTGTAAATTAGAGACTGGCAAGACTTTTTACCCTGAGTAGAGCACCAAACACGGCTTGTTCCTGCCCACAATAGTTACCTTGAGGGGAAGTAAATGGGACTTTAAAAGCAATTTATGCTCTTTTATAGTGAAATTATCCCTCTTACTATCCCGAAAGACTGTTACCTTAAAATATCCTCCACTCCTTTCCCCCTGTAGTTAACTACAGAGATGACTCAGTTCTTCACTGCCATAATGATCAAAATCCTAATTCACAAGATTTTTATCATTCCAGGCATGTGAGGTTTACTTGATGCATAAAACCACAAGTACTTTTTGTTGTTTTTTAATTGTTTTTTTCTCTCTTATCTTCTTGAAAGGCTAAGTTGATCATCATTTTTGATGTCTTATTAGTAGCAACTAATAAATTTTCCCTGTATCTTCTGAGCAAAAGAACTCAAGCAGAGACAGAAGATTAGAACTAGCATTGGTAGTTTTGCCTCCTATGGATATGTTCACATACATAGAAATTTTTACTATGACCTTTTTATGTATGTATTTCAGAATTTCAGAATGGCCTCAATGGCTTAACAGGAAGAGATACTTGAAATTTTTAAATTAGGCTTGGTTTTGTGAGGAGCTAGTAAAGGTTTTTCTCTTTCAGCTTTAGCTTGTTTCTGCGGAGGATTCCGCTCTTTCTCCATCAGTTTCATAGCCCTGGAATTGTAGAAAAGCTCTGGTTTCAAGACCATTGATATCCATTTCTGTCAGGGTGAGTTTTAAATTTATTTCATGATGCAAACAATATATTGAACAACAGGACATGAACTTGTCTTATTGTAAGTGGCTGAATTTTATCAGTAAAGCACATCAAAATAAAATATACCCCAATTGCTAGTTAAGACCTAGAGTGACAGATTGAAAATAGCTTGTGTTATTCTCTTAAGAAAATATATAAAAATTATCATCTCATCCATCTTTAATGTTTGTTTTATAAATCTAAACATTTTTATCTTGTTTCCTAGGAAATATTAGGTATAATTTTTTACTTTACCACCAGCTGTCTTTTATTTTACTCTTTTTTTGAGACGGAGTTTCGTTCTTGTTGCTCAGGCTGGAGTGCAGTGGCACTATCTCAGCTCACTGCGACCTCTGCCTCCCGGGTTCAAGCGATTCTTCTGCCTCAGCCTTCCGAGTAGCTGGGATTACAGGCACATGCCACCACACCGGGCTAATTTTGTATTTTTAGTAGAGACGGGGTTTCTTCATGTTGGTCAGGCTGGTCTTGAACTCCTGACCTCAGGTGATCCGCCTGCCTTGGCCTCCCAAAGTGCTGGGATTACAGGCATGAGCCACCGTGCCTGGCCAGCTGTCTTTTAATATAACGTTATGATTAATTGTGATGTTCCATTAAACTAAGCAGAGAGGAAACATGCTGGTAAACCATGCATGAGTTATTCATTGTACCAGAAAGGCAAATGATACATTTTATCCTAAAATTCAAATTTATAAACATCTTAACAGTTGTGATCATTAAATACTACTAATCTAGCATAGAAATTACATTTGTAATATTTTACTAACCTTATATCATTTTAACTTTTTATATAACTTTTTTATTTTACCAAATTAAGTTAACCTTTTATAGCCCTTGGCTTATTCTAAACATCCTAACTTTTTTGTTTAATTGTATTAGTTTTTAAGTTATTGCCCCAGATGTCAAGTAATGTTGGATTTTCTATAATAATTTAGGATATATTGCATGAAGTCAGTTAGTATTTACATTTAAAACTAAAACAATTTATACCAATACAGTTTATACATTTCATACTAATTTAGCTACAGTTGGATAAATATTTAATGGAACAAAGTAAATCAAAGTACCTTTTAAAATGAATTGGAAATTAAATCCACATAACATTTTTTATGACCACACTATTACGGTGTGATGGCATGCCAAATGATCATAATGTGGAATTATTTATTTCTTCATTGGCTTTCAAGATTCTCTTCTTTAGTTTGTGGGCTCCTCTCCAACTTGCTTGTCTCCTCACAGTTTAGGTGACTGTTTATAATTCTTGTCCATCCTACATAAACACACACAGTCAAAATGAAATAAAGCTTCTATCAGCAGATCTGTGCTTGCTGTACAGAAATGGGAAAACAATTGAAGTTTGCATTATCTTTTTTCTAATTACCAGATCATTTTTGGAGCTATTTAGGCATAGGCTTTTAAGGAAAAAAGAAAAAAAAAGTGTACCTTTTGTTTCTAGCAAGGGTTGTCATCTATGTTATTGAAGTAAAAAATTGGGGAAAATTATGATAAAGTATTTAAAAATAAGAATTAAAATCTTAATCTTAAAATTTCATAGCATGGACAAGACTTACTAATGTCTACCTCAATAAGCAAATCATTTAAAATTTTTTCATGTATATTTGCTGCCATGATGTGTTGTGATTACTTAAATAATCAGTGAATGAAGATCAACAAGGATTTAAATGAAGAAGATATGGATTTAACTATTTTCTCCTGTGAAATAAGTTCATATTTACAAGTTTTGATTTTCAGAAATTAGACAATTATTTTAAAGGCTGGGATGACAACTTCTGCCTCTTACCAAGAAGTCAAAGCACAGTTATGTGAATTTGTCATAAATCACATCATTTTTATTATATTTGATTATTATATTTTGTATTTATAATTGTATTGTGACTACTTTAAAACCTGTTATATAATAAAATTGTTTTTTAATATTTTGTTTTAGAATTATTCACATTAATAACAATTTGAAGTAGTTTACACAATACCTGTGAGTTTTATTTTTGTTTTATATTGAAATTAATTTTAGTTGCTTTACTTGGCTTCATTGCTGTGGATGCATTCTCAGTATTATGAGTTAGCAGATCTTTCCTTGAAATTGAATTTAAAAGCAAGCATTTGGCTCCGTTTAAATCTCTGAAAATGCAACTTGTTCTTTGCATGTATTACATAATTTGCTACTTATGATACAGAAATGGATACAATACAAAAATACTTTCTTATACACTGTGACCAATGAGCTTTTTAAATAGCTGTAAACAGTAACATGTATTTGACTTTTGAAAACACATTTCTGGAGGGATATCAGTGCTTTATTTCCCCAAATATCTGACTCCCTATGCTTCAGTACAAAACAACTTCTGAAGAATTTAGTAACCATATGTATTGATCTCTTGTTTTTCTAACTAGTCTTTCATAAGAAATGACTAGAATAGCAACAGGAAAATGATTGCCTTTTAAGGTTTTTGTTTCTCAATATAAAATTTTGGTGAACCATTTTTATTGATAAATACAGGTATTTTTACTTTCTTAGATCACTTGATTTAAAATTACTTTGATTAAATATGCATATAAAGTCAGTTGTTTTTAACTCTCAATACTTTTCAAAAAAATTTAACTTGCTGTACATTCTGTATAAACCTAATTCTATTCAACTAAAATTATTTTAAACATTTAGGTGTCAGACAAAGAGAAAATTGACCAACTTCAGGAAGAACTTCTGCACACTCAGGTAATCGTGATGACTAAGAAAAACTAGGGACTTTTAAAAATTATATTCGAATATAACTTTGGTGATATGGACATTTATTTTTTCAACAGAGCAAAATTTGGAATGTTTAATGACAGAACCTTATTATCAATAGATGCAAAAGCTAATTGAGAAATAAGGAATAAAGACAGAACTAGAAAAGTATGGAGTTAACTCATTTATATGTAAAAACCTATTTTGAGTGAATCTTATGCCCAAAAGGGAGAAAGTGGCTTGTCCTTATATAAACTTATGCTTGCATTTTTACATTGATAAGCTAATACAGTTAAAGAAATTTGAGTTGAGTCTACCACATCGTTCTAGTGGGCTCTCAGCAATCTTTTACTTTGCATCGCAAGTCTGAAACCAGTCAGACAATGCTTATCTAAAGCTGTTTCTGGCACTACTTAGAAAAGCTATTTTCTTATAGTTGGTGATAAAATTATTTAAGGACCTATTTTGTGCAATGTAATGAGTGGGTAACATTCTAGTACAAAATTACCCTATCACAGCCGGGCGTGGTGGCTCACACCTGTAATCCCAGCACTTTGGGAGGCCAAAGCGGGCGGATCATGAGGTCAGGAGATCAAGACCATCCTGGCTAACACAGTGAAACCCCTTCTCTACTAAAAATACAAAAAATTAGCCGGGCGTGGTGGCGGGTGCCTGTAGTCCCAGCTACTCGGGAGGCTGAGGCAGGAGAATGGCGTGAACCTGGGAGGCAGAGCTTGCAGTGAGCCCAGATGGCACCAATGCACTCCAGCCTGGGCGACAGAGTGAGACTCTGTCTCAAAAAAAAAAAATTACCCTATCACTCAATCATCAGTTTTTCTATATAGGTGACACTGACATGCGTTAATTAACTTATTTTTTAAAGTTCAAAGAGTTACTATCAGCTGGGCATGGTGGGTCATGCCTGTAATCCCAGCACTTTGGGAGGCTGAGGCAGGAGGATCGCTTGAGCCCAGGAGTTTGAGACCAGCTTGGGCAACCCAGAGAAGCCCCGTATCTACAAAAAATTTTTTAAAAATTAGCCAGGTGTGGTGGTTTGTGCCTGTAGTCCCAGCAACTGGGAGGCTAAGGCGGGAGGATCACTTGAGCCCCAGGAGGTCAAGGCTACTGTGAGCCATGATTGCTCCCTGGCCAATAGAGCAAGACCCTGTCTGGAAGAAAAAAAGAAAAAGAGTTAATCTTGGATCTCTTTTTTGTGAAAAAGTGAAACAACTACAAGTTGAGGATCTCTTATCTGAGATGCTTGGGGCCAGCGTGTTTTGGATTTCAGATTTTTGAATTAGGGACAATCAGTCAGTAGTATGTTTTGAGTCACAGGTTTCTTTGGTATCTATTTATTGAGTCTCAAATCTCACTATACACTAGACTCAACTGTGCTATAGAAAGAGCACTATATCTATGTTTTTAGGGCTTCCTAGCCAGGTGATTCCAATCTGCAACCAGGGGTAAGAATCATTGGTCACAAAGCATAGCCTCTGGAGCACATTAGAAATGCACATTCTTGACCCCATCCCATACCTACTGAAGAATCAGAAACTCTGGGATGAAACTCAGCAATCTGTTTTTAAACGCCCTCAAGATAATTCTGATGCATTCTAAAGTTTGAGAATTATTGTTCTAGAGCTTTGAGAGACAGCTCAATAGCACATCTCTTCAGGATGGCTACAAATTGGCATCTGTACCAAAATGTTTCCATCCCCAGAAAATGTAGACCCCAAAATTGATTTTGTGTTTACAAAGAAATGAGCCAGTGGAAATTCTGCCCTCTTATATGCCTTGATATAAACCCTTCAATTTGTGCAATTGTAATTGTCAGCCACTAGGCACTGATAGACTGTATTATGGAGAATTCACTGGGTTATCTATATCGATGTCCAGTAGAAATATACAAGCCACCTGTGTAATTTTTAATTTTTACATTAAAAAGGGGTAAAAAGAAACGTGGAATTAGTTTTAATAATATATTTAACCCAGTCTATCCCAGATAGTATCATTTCAACATGTGATCAGTATAAAAAATATTAATGAGGTATTTTACACTTATAGCACAATCTCACTTCAGACCAGCCACATTTCAGGTGCTTGATAACTACATGTGGCTAGTAGCTGCCGTGTTAAACAACACAGATCTAATCCTTAGATACTACCAGAATTTTGTTATATATACTATTACTAGATATAAATGAATGAGTTTATGTAAAAATATGTTTATAGTAGAGTCTAGCCAGTAGTTCTGCCTGTCTCATACTATGTATGTGTTCACTTATGTATGCGTTCTTTCAATTTGGCTTGAGTTGGACTTGCTGTAAGGATGGAACCATGATTTCCTGTTAATTACTTTGTTCTTGAAAGGTTCCAATAAGCTAAAAAAATTATAAGGAATATTTTTTATTATAAAAGGCATATTATAAGTTGGACATAAACATTCTGCTGGTTGTAAAAATGGGCTATTTTTAATAGTTTGCTCTATGTTGTTAATGTTTAGAGAAGAAATAAAAGCTGGGAAGACAAATTAGAAAGGATCAAATGTATTTGAGAAGGAAAATGTGTAGACAAGCAACTACTTACAAAAAAAAAACCTGTTTGGACATATTAGTCTTCTTTAAAAATCTGTTTTTATATCATTCTTTTTGGTTTTGTTGTTTTGTTTTGTTTTTTTGTCAAGTAGTTGCTTGGCTACACATTTTCCTTCTCAAATAAATTTGGTCCTTTCTGATTTGTCTTCCCAGCTTTTTTTGTCTTCACCAGGCTGGAGTGCAGTGGTGCAATCTTGGCTCACTGCAACCTCTGCCTCCCGGATTCAAGCGATTCTCCTGCCTCAGCCTCCCTAGTAGCTGGGACTACAGGTGCCCACCACGACGCCTGGCTAATTTTTAGTAGAGACAGGGTTTCACCAAGTTGGCCAGGATGGTCTTGATCTCTTGGCATCGTGATCCGTCTGCCTTGGCCTCCCAAAGTGCTGGGATTACAGGCGTGAGCCTCTGCGCCCAGCCTATATCATTTCTTAAAAATATTAATATATTATCTTTGGACATGGAAACATAACAAAACATAGAAGAGTTTGAGCCTCTGACAGACCTCTATTCAAAACCCTGCTCCTCTACTAGGTGACCTTGGTCAGGCTCTCAGATATTCCTCACTCTTTAATCCTAGTCTGTGTAATTCCTGTTTTATGGGGTTTTTGTGAAAGCTAAGGGAGTTAATGCATTTGCAACACTTACTAAGGAGTCTGTCACATAATGCATGCTTGGGTACTGCTAGCTGTTATTATTTTATAGCATCTTAATTAAAATCTAAAATAATGTAAAGAAAGGGAAGAATTTGAATTTGTGTTAAGTGGCCCTGTAATGTGAAAACTTAAAATTTTGATATAATAGGAAATATTCTCTTCTAGAATGTACTTAAGAACTGCTTTAAATTCTTACGTTTTCACTATTTCAAAATAATTTTTTCAATGTGAGTAACAAGGAATTTTCCAAGTGAAATTCTTAATTATGATAGAAAATTACAATGATTTCCACGGTTTGTAAGAGATAATAGTCATTGTTTATTTTATTCCTGATGTTTTCATAGATGCTTTTAAAATGTAATACATTTTAAATAGGAGATATGACTTCAAGATTTTGGAAGATTTTAATTTAGACTTAATACTATTTGATAACCCGTCTTTTGCTTATATAGTTACACTTATTTTGTTGCAGTTAAAGTATCAGAGAATCTTGGAACGATTAGAAAAGGAGAACAAAGAATTGAGAAAATTAGTATTGCAGAAAGATGACAAAGGCATTCATCATAGAAAGCTTAAGGTATTCTAAGTTTATCTTGTTTATTCTCAAAATTTTTCCGCTTAACATTGTGTGTTCATCAGTACCAGTTTTTAAGGAGCTGTGAAGTATTCTGTCATCCTTTTCTTTCTAACCTAATGTCCTTGGAGGATGGAGGGTCTCTTCCTATATTAAGACATTTTAAAAGTTGTAGTCTCCAAATACTTGTTTTATATTATGCCCATAAAATCTTTACACTTTTAAGAGTTATTTCATGTGAATCAGTTTATTTTTCTGAAATATCTAGTTTATCTCTAGGCTTAACTTTTACATAAACTTTTATATAAAATCAGAATTGTTAATTGATGGCCAGACATGTAAGTGACTTATCATCATGGCTTTACTTGTATGCCAGTGAATGATTAGACCACTTTCTTCAGTTTTTAAAAAATTAACACTTTTCTTCTAAGGAGAGCTTTCTTAGGCATTTTAAAGAATTTTTGAAAAAGTGTGTGCTGGTATTGTTATCATCAGCACATTGGTGAACTTATTTATCAATAAATCAAGTCTTACTATTCCCCACCCAGCTAACCACATGTGCTAAATTGAATTGAGACCATTATTTAACTTAAATCTCATATAAGTAAGCAGAGTTTATATGTAGCAAAACTGCAGTAAATCATGGCATATACATTCTGTAGTCAAGGTCCAAAGATAATATAGTTCTAGCTTAACAAACATGCATTAGTAGCTTTGACTCTAAATCATGACTGCATAAAACAGATAACATGACTATTTACAAGTGGCACTTAGAACTGAGAAAAGTCATTTCCAAGTGCTAATATATGTAGAGTTTACCTCAGAAACAGTATTTTCTCTCATAAAATGCAGTGGTAATTAACATTTTTTGTTTATTTTTAGGCGGGTGGGTTGGCAATTGCTTGCCATTTAATTTTTTCTAGGGATTAAGAAATGAAAGGAACCTTAAGCCATCGTTTTGCTCCTGCCTTAGCATTAAAACTTATCCATAATTATTAAATGCTTGATGGTATCCCTTTTTTTCAGGCCTATTTATTTTTTTGTTCATTCATTCATCAAATAATTACATGAAGCTTGTTACATGCAATGCAAGGCACCACATTCAATTCTGATTCTACAGCAAGAAACGATACAGGATATTTGCCCTTGCTACACTCATATTTCAGCCTGCCCAGTTGTCAGCGGATACTTAACCACCCTTACTGGTTTAACAGTCTTCCTGGTTTATCCTTTATTCAGATGCTTGCTTGCACGTGCTCTCTGTCCTCTCTCCTCTTTCTCTCATGTGTGCCTCAAACTTGGCAAAGAATAATTTCATTGTCAGTTGGTTACCTGACCACCTTATTTTGCCTTTTTGGTGTTAATGGTCTTTTCTTGCATTCAGTATTAGCTCATCAGTATTAAGTAATAATTTCCATCGTATTTAATTAGAATGTTAGGAAATCCTGAATTAATTAACTTTATTAAATCATTGTATCTAAATAAACTGAATGAGAAATCGACTTTTAATCTGTACTGTTTTAGTTTTTACGATGAAGATGTATTTATGTAATTTGAGAAAACAATACAATGATTATGGAAAAACAATTTGAATTTATCACTTTTTTCTCTTGACACATCTGTTATATTTTTTTCTTTACTTCCACTGTTTTATATTATAACTTTTTAAAATTTTTACAGAAATCTTTGATTGACATGTATTCTGAAGTTCTTGATGTTCTCTCTGATTATGATGCCAGTTATAATACGCAAGATCATCTGCCACGGGTACGTGAAAAATTGATAGTGAACTTGCCAATTAGCAAAAAAAGCAGCAGCTTAGCTTCCTAAAAATTATGTGTATAAATGTACACATACACATATATACATACTAGATGTAGGCATTTATATTTTTTATATAATCTTACATGTTCCAAGTAATGTCTTAAGCAATATTATTTGACTATTTTATTTCATTATAAATATTAATAAATATAAGTACGTTATATTTATGAGTTACTATATGTGTTATGAAGGAAGATATTTGACTTTATATAGTCATAATATTAGTAATAATTAAATACTGAACAGTGGATTAAATTAGCCATATGCGTGAAATTTAAGCTAATAGAATTGAAAATGTGTTTGTAAACAGTAAACTAGCTATGGAAAAGATTTATGGAAAGTTAATAACCTGGTTTTAGAAATACTGGTTTAAATTAGCACAAGTTTTTAAAATAAAAATCAGGCTATAAACAGTGGATCCAGTTATAGTTTTGCTGTTCCTATTTTCAGTGTGCACACATGTATCAATCAGCATTTTTTTTACAGATTTTAAAATATTTTTTCACCTGTAGAAATTTTAAAAGACTAAAAAACTCAGCAGCATTACAAATAGGTTTTAATTTTAATTTGGTATCAGCAAAATATGAATAAGTGTTCTTTGTTTTGTGGGAAGGTTGTTGTGGTTGGAGATCAGAGTGCTGGAAAGACTAGTGTGTTGGAAATGATTGCCCAAGCTCGAATATTCCCGAGAGGATCTGGGGAGATGATGACACGTTCTCCAGTTAAGGTAAGAAAATAGGCCGTCTCAGTGAGGTTCCTTAGGAGAGTAACTGCTTCAATGAGACCTGTTCATTGTGTTGAAATGAAGACTTTTAACCAAAGAAAGAATTGATACATAGTGTTTGGAATGATCCCTAGTGTGGAAATCAGTAGGAGGCACAGCCAGGAGGCCAGTGTGGCAGGAGCTGAGTGAGGGGAGAGTGGTAGGAGAGGATGACAGAGACCCAGTTGGGAGGCCTTCAGATTTTATTCTGGATAAGATAAGAGAGAAGTTAAGAGAATGAGAATATTGGAAGTGGAGTCAATGAATATAGATAATTTTCTAGTTTTATTCTGACAAAAGAGCAGAGAAATGAGGCAGTAGCAATTGAATATTGTTGGATTAAGGGAAGGTTTTTAACCCTTTTCCTGTTTAGAAAAAAAGTGCAGCTCAACACCAGTGCTCATTTAATTTTATGTAAACACACTGTCTGAAGCTGAAGCAAATCTAATTTTCAATGTGA
Organism: Pongo pygmaeus; assembly: GCF_028885625.2. Classification (NCBI taxonomy): domain Eukaryota; kingdom Metazoa; phylum Chordata; class Mammalia; order Primates; family Hominidae; genus Pongo; species Pongo pygmaeus. The sequence goes on from NC_085930.1 coordinate 202,892,339, forward strand.
AAATAAAATATAAAAACTGTTCTTAGAGTTATTTCTAAACAGTACTAACATCAGAATCGTCTCAATCATCAGAATGTCTGTTTTTTAAAAAGTCAGATTTATCAAATCAATCTTCGGCCAACAACTTTTTGAGAATGATGTAAACATCACACATAGGAATTCTGCATTTTCTAGGATTTGATATTTTCAGCTATTGAAAATTACTATATTTTGTAAATGGACATACCGCTACTAAAAACAGAATGCTTGAAATAGAATGATGTCTTTTGTTTCCAAAGTCAGTATACTGGAGCTATGTGAAAATAATCATAAAAGCGAGATATTTTGTGGCAGAGTTATGTTGGGGGCAAATGCTGTTAGCTGCAAGTGCTGCTGGCAAATATTGTCGGAGCAAGTGGGAAAAGGGTTAAAGATGTTTATATGCTGATTATAATGATCTAATAAGTGGGGGGAAATGATGCAACAGAGAGGGAAAATTGCAAGAGCAAAGTTACTGAGGTGAAGGAGATTGTGACTTGGTGTACTGGTCCATATCTAGGAGCACTGACAATTTCTCCATGGTCACAGGAAGAAGGTATGGGGCTGCAGAGTCTTTCATTGAACAGATATTTACAGAATGCTTAATATGTACCAGCAGCATTCTAGGCAATATGTTGGTAAACAGCAACAACAAAGAAGATCCTTGCCATGATGGAGGGTATGTTCTAGTAGAGGGAGACAGATAATAGATAATAAATATAATATATAACTGTATAGTATGTTAGAAGGCAATAGTGTTGTACAAAAAGAAAAAGCAGAACCAGGCAAGGAGAATAGGGGTGCCAGAGTATTCATAGATTGCATTGATAAGGTGGCATTTGAACCAAGATTTGCAGAAAGTGAGGGAGTAGTCCTGAGAATATCCTGTGTTCAGCAAGGAGAATAGCAGATGCAAAGCCTCTGAGGTGGTTGTGTGGCTGTCGTGTTCAAGGAACAACACAGAGGCCTGTGTGGTCAGGTCAGGGTGAAGAGCTAGCCATGGTCGGGGCAAATGATGACGTTAGAGGAATAATGAAGAGCAGGGAGGAACAGATCAATAAGGCCTTACAGGCATTGTGCAGACTTCCGTTTTATTTTAAGTAAAATGGAGAGCCAGTGCAGGATTTCCAGCAAAGTAACAACAGTGCCTTTTAAAAGGCTGCTCTTTTGAAAATAGTTGTAGCCAAGATGTAGAACCAGGGAGTCCAGGCTACTGGAGTATCCAGGTGATACTTGGGCTAGGGAAGTAGCAGTGAAAGTGGTAAGAAATGGATAGATTGGTATTTTGAAAGTAGAATTAACAGGATTTATTGACAGGTTTGATATGGAGAGGGGAGAGAAGAAAAGCAATGGGGAGAGAGAGTGTCAGTCATCAATGATGGCTCCAGGGTCTTTAGCCTGAACAAATTAAAGGATGTAGTTTGCATGGAAGTCTGTCAGTGGATCAGGTTTGGGGGAAGAAGATCAGGAGTTAGGTTTTGGACTTGCTGAGTGGTGATAACAAGCAGTTGGGTATACAAGTTTAGACAGATGTCTGGGCCAGACATACATTTAGGAGTCATGATCAACTATCTAAAAGTAGTATTTAAAGTCATGATCTTACTGGAGAAGATCTTCAAGGGAGTGAGTAGAGATAGAGAAGACACAGAAGCAAGCAGTATATTTTGGGCACTCTGAACATTAAGATATTGAGGGAAGAGAAAATAACAAAGGAATGTGTGAAGGCCCAACCAGTATAGTAAGAGGGAAAGCAGAGCAGGGCAGTGCATGCAAAGTCAGGTAAAGAAAATATGGAGGAGGAGGGAGTGCTCAGTGAGGTCACATGCTGCTGATCCATCAAGGAAGGTGAACATAGAAACCAGTCATTGAGTTCACCAGTGGAGGCAAGAAAGGGGAACGTGTGGAAGTTTCCTTCTGATTGCTTCTGCTTACTCAGTGAAATACTAAGCCAGATGGTCAGCTGTTAATTAGAAAGGAGAAGAGATTAAACACTGAGGCAGGAAGAAAAAGTGAAGTCTTTTAAGAGATTGTGGTGACTCTAGGAGTGAATTAGTGGAGAAAGTCAAGTGATATTAGGATTACTGAGTTGGACTGAAGTCCCTTTAAGTTCTGTGGACATAATTTTAAATGAATCATTATGATTGTGTTTTGTTTTTTTCATGTTCAGCTGGTGGGGGTAGGTGTAGAATAATTGGAAGATTGAAATTACCAAGAATGATGGCAAGAATAGTGGGAGAAAGACAGTGAGGCTGATGCTGAAATCTTCAAGGAATGAAATCTGTTTACAAGTGCAACAGCATATGGGCAGCCTAGTGTGATTCATCCAGATTGCACTTTTGTGGATCTAGCTATGGATTGAATCGTGTTATGTGTTACTAGTTCTGTGTGTGGTACTGTGTGAATGTACCAGACTTTACATATCCATTTTACTATCGATGGGAATTTGGGGTACATCTAACCTAGAGAAAAAAACAAAATGAGCCTCAGACTACACCTCATATCCTGTTCAGTAATCAGTTGTAAAAACATGGGAAAGAAACCTACCTTTTACATTGTTACTAGCACCCTAATTGTAGAAGATGATATTTCAAGAAGGAATTAATTTTGTTTTGGCAGGCAGGGTGTGAACAGGTTTCCTTGAAACAGATGAGGCTGATCGCTTTCCGGTTTGTCATTAGTCCCTTAGTGTTTACTAGAGCTTCTCCTTGACCAACCCTGAATTCCAGTTTTTTGTTTCCCCAGAGCAGTGAAAGTGCCAAAATCCCAGCTTAGCATTTTAACCTCTTTAGCAGCTTCTTTCTGCTTGGTTTCTTAATATGTGAATGCCGTGAAAGGAAATTGTGCACAGGATGTAGGGTTTTGTTTTGGAGGTTTATTTCTGCAGTTCATTTTTCTTTGGGATTGTGGCACCTTAAGACGTGACTGCTTGATAACTCGGAATTCCAATCTTGTCTACTCAACCCAGTGAAACTGCTACACATTTTAAGTTTTTCTCTTGGGCCTTTGCCCTATGCTACAAATCAGCAAATCCTCTGATGGAAAATAGCTAAACAGCTTTCAAACAGCTGTTTGTTGTTTTTTTAGCCTGTTTAGCTAATCTCAGTAGAAGGAATTGTATTTTTAAAGTAAAATAACTATAGAGGAGCTAGAAAAGTGTCAATTAGGCATTTAGAAGTTCTTGTGAAATGACTGACTGTTAATATACATCGCTATAACATTTCTTGGCTGGGTGTGGTGGCTCACACCTGTAATCCCAGCACTTTGGGAGGCTGAGGAGGGCGGATCACCTGAGGTCAAGAGTTCAAGACCAGCCTGGCCAACATGGCGAAACCCTGTCTCTACTAAAAGTACAAAAAACTAGCCAGGCGTGGTGGTGGGCATTTGTAATCCCAGCTACTCGGGAGGCTGAGGCAGGAGAATCACTTGAAACCGGGAAGTGGAGGTTGCGGTGAGCTGAGATCACACCACTGCACTCCAGCCTGGGCAACAGACTGAGACTCCGTCTCAAAACAAACAAAAAAACAAACAAAAAAAAATTTCTTACCCAAATATCACTCCTTGAGTGAAGCCTGTCGTAGCTCCCTTATAGTCAGTTCCGTTCTCTTCTGTGGCACCCTAGGTTTTGTCACTCTCTTCTATTATGTCTGTGTATATTTCTCCCAGCATGTAATGAGGTCTAAAACCGGGACAGTCAGCTCTGTGGTTCCCCACCTCCAACACCTGACACACAGTTCACTCTCTATAGAGGTTGAATGAATGAATTGTCCTTTACCTAAATTCATCTTTGAGGTTAAATACAAGGTTTCCTTTTAGTGTTTGAAGTTTTAGAAAGATGATTTTGGGCTTAGTGCTGTGTATAGCATTGACTGGGGAAAGAAAGAGGCAGCAGCATTTTAGGTCATAAGAGATATAAAGGAACCAGCATTCTTGTTGGGAAATCACAACATGTATGACATATATACAAACAATACAAACACAAAATTATTGTCTTCTCAGAACTACCGTGTTGATAGCTTCAGGGGGTGCACCAGCAGTAGGGTGAAGGGACTCTTGGATTTGTGCAATGCAGTAGCCCTGTCTAGACCACATAAGGGCTGTGGGAATTAATATTACTTATAAATACATCATTACATCTCCGTTTTCTATTACTATCAGGTGACTCTGAGTGAAGGTCCTCACCATGTGGCCCTATTTAAAGATAGTTCTCGGGAGTTTGATCTTACCAAAGAAGAAGATGTAAGTAAAATTCATCTAAGGTTGATATGTGGAATTTTATAACGTGGATGAGCTTAAAAAAGACAGTTAAAGAATATTTGTGAATTAAGATTTTCTTAGATTTTCTTAGGATTTTGTGTTTTCCATTAGCTTGCAGCATTAAGACATGAAATAGAACTTCGAATGAGGAAAAATGTGAAGGAAGGCTGTACCGTTAGCCCTGAGGTAAGGGTTGCAATTCATTTCAGTGACATTTTATGGAAATTAAATGTTTATGATTTCAAATAAATTATAATCTAGGTATTGATGTTTAGATTGCTGCTATTCCAAGATATGTAGAGCTTTTTTTAAAAAAAATCCAAATAATGTATCATTTTGTGGGTAATTTTCCAGAATACTTACTTTTAGGATCAGAGAAAGAATACCATTTTTGTGAGCATCTTATCTGAATGGATGAGATATAGAATTTTCAGAATATATTTCACCAAAAAAAATTCTTAACAAATTCCTCCCAAACTTTAGCATTATTTTATTTTTATTTTTCCTGAGTAGACCATATCCTTAAATGTAAAAGGCCCTGGACTACAGAGGATGGTGCTTGTTGACTTACCAGGTGTGATTAATGTAAGTATATACAAAACATGTATTTTATTTTATTCTTATTGTGTGAAGCATTTATAATGACATTTAAAACCTTTTTCTTTAAGACTGTGACATCAGGCATGGCTCCTGACACAAAGGAAACTATTTTCAGTATCAGCAAAGCTTACATGCAGAATCCTAATGCCATCATACTGTGTATTCAAGGTAAATCATATCAAAAGATTTTAATGTACTGATATGTTTTCTTCTTTAGCAATCCAAGCTTTGCATTAGTTTGTGTTATGTAAACATACAAGATAAATGCATTTTTGCCTTCTCTTCGTATTCATTTTATTAGTAAATTAAATTGAAGTTGAAATTATTTTGATAAGTTTTACATAAGCATCATTGAAATTTTTATCGGCTAGGATTTCTTTTTAGTAAATAACATAAATGTATTAAGATCTTTCTTGCTGTAATGTAGAGACAGGGGTATAATTTGTACTAAGTTTTAAAAGTCTACTTTACATCTTAAAATTCCACAGTGTCTTTTTTTTATTTTTTTCAGATGGATCTGTGGATGCTGAACGCAGTATTGTTACAGACTTGGTCAGTCAAATGGACCCTCATGGAAGGAGAACCATATTCGTTTTGACCAAAGTAGATCTGGCAGAGAAAAATGTAGCCAGTCCAAGCAGGGTGAGGTCAAATTCTTTGTTGCGAGAATAGATTCTTTGTAAAAGCTCCAGCTGTGATACGGATTTGTTATTAAAAAAAAAAAAAACAAAAAACACACAACTAAGATTTATTACAATGAAAGGATAAAGCAAAATCACAAAAGGAAATGGTACATGGTATGAAGTCTGAAGGAAAGCAGGCTCACGTTTCCACTAGTTCACTCCCAGTAGACTCACACAGGGCACATTTAATTCCTCCAGCAACAAGCTGCTTGTTAGAGACTCAGCTCCTAAGGTTTTCATTGGAGGTTAGTCATTTCAGAACCCTCATGTACCAAAATTATTTCATACTCCCAAAAGGAAAGCATATGTTATAATTAAACCACATTACTTGAGTAGTGAGCCACTGTTATATAGGGAAAGGTTTATATCAGTGTAGGGAACTGTTTACCAGTTGAGTTTTCAGATACCAGCCAAAGGCAGGCAGGCCTTTTTAAGGATAGTAGTCTCAGGCCTGCTGTGTTAACCCTTTTCTAGGTAGCCACCATAACCTCTGCACTGCCTTTTTTTTAAGGGTAAGGCCTGCCATGGCATTAATGGTTCTGATATGGAGAAGGGGAGAAGTGAGGTAGAAACAAATTTCTATGGCCTCCTCCCCATCTTTCTTCATTCCTTTCATTTCTTTCAACTCTGGGATAGTGAGTTTATATTTCTTCTGAGATGCAACTGAAGCTTATTTCAGTCCTTTTTGTATAAAAGATTCAGCATTAACTTAGGTGTAACTTGTCTTAAAGGAGAGATTCTTGTCCCATTATTAATCTGAATGGGCTTCAGGGGGTAGAAACTCTAACATATGTGAAAGGTCTCTATGCAAATATGCATTTTTCTGGGTACATAGTCTATTTTTTTTTTTTATCACATTTAGAAATGGATTTTTGATCCTAAAAGAGTTGAGAACCAGTGGATCCAAATATTAAGAAGGTGGGAGGGGAGGAAGGAGTAAAAGAAGACAATCCAGCTTGGTTAGAATTTAGGTATTTGAAGAAAGTATGGAAAAATAATAATAGCTACCATTTATTGAGTGCTTCATGCCTGGCACTGTATCGTATTGTCCCATAATCTCACCAACCTTTTTGAAAAAATTAAGTTGTTTACTTAAGGTCGCATAACTACTAGGCATCAGAGCAGGAATTCAAACTAAGGTCTGTCTGACTTTAAAGAACTACACAACATTCCGGATTTTCGATACGTGTGTTTTAATAATACATTTTCAATATAGTAAAATTAAATATATTTTTTTCAAATAGCAATGGAAAAACATTTTAAATGCTTTTGTGCAGACTTATTTAACTATATACATGTATAGCATTATTTTGCTTTCTAAATTGTATATTATGCTTTTAAAACTTATGTAAACTATATCTCACATTAATTTTTCCCACTTTTAAAAATAGATTCAGCAGATAATTGAAGGAAAGCTCTTCCCAATGAAAGCTTTAGGTTATTTTGCTGTTGTAACAGGAAAAGGTATGCAAAGATGGATTATAATAACTTATTTTTAGTTTCTGTTGTTTTCAAATAATAAAGAGTAATTTTCTTGGTGAAAATTTGACTGTCATTCTTCCCCAGGGAACAGCTCTGAAAGCATTGAAGCTATAAGAGAATATGAAGAAGAGTTTTTTCAGAATTCAAAGCTCCTAAAGTAGGTATCTTGTTAAAACATTTAAACATTTTACAGTAAGAGAGTAGCTTAAATTGAACTGTTTTCACTTAAAAGATCAGGTATTATAACTATTAGTTTAGCATCAGATTTCTAGAATTTTTCCCAAATAGTGAACTGTATCTAATAAACAAGTCCTTAGCTACTTTTTGACAGAATGGAGAGCAGTTTATCACATGGTACAATACATACTGGCATGCTTCCTTGGACGTGGGCACCGAAAGACAACATAGACATCTGCCTTTTACTTTATTTTACTTATAAAGTGGTTTTAGAAAATTGACGCTTTCACTTTTAAATATGTGTACATATTTCTCTTACAGTATTAGGGAAGATTGGAGTGGGGTTGTCAAAGAAGTATCCCTAGATATATATTGACAGGAGATAAGCAAAAAGAGCTAAAGGCCAGTTGTATTACTGTATACTAAAACTTTATATGTTGAGTTTCTGGAAATAGAAAAGTATGTTTGTTCCTAGGTTAGTATGGTAAGTCAAGATAGTACTTGCAAACTGTAATCTTACGTGCTTTGGGGAGTGCACTGACAACATATAGAACTGTGCTGTCTAATATGGTATCACTAGTTTTGTGTAGTTATTAAAATTTAAATTAGTTGGAATTAAATTAATTTCTGGAAGATGGCTTTCTTCATGTTCTTTTTAAAAGCATGGTGGCTCACGCCTGTAATCCCAGTACTTTGAGAGGCCAAGGCGGGCGGATCACTTGAGGTCAGGAGTTTGAGACCAGCCTGTCCAACATGATGAAACCCCATCTCTACTAAAAATACAAAAAAAATTAGCTGGGCGTGGTAATGGGCAGCTGTAACCCCAGCTACTCAGGAGGCTGAGGCGGGAGAATTGCTTGAACCCCGAGGGGGTGGGAGGTGGAGGTTGTAGTGACCCAAGATCACGCCACTACACTCCAGCCTGGACGACAGTGAGAGATTCCAACTCAAAAAAATAGTAATAATAAAATATAACATTAAATTTAAATTAGTTGAAATTCAATAAAATTCAAAACACAGTTCTTCAGTTACACTAGCCACACATTTCAAGGGCTCAATAACCCAGTGTGCCAGTAGCTACCATATTGGAATGTTTTCCTCGTCACATAAGTTTTTATTGAACAGCACTGGTATAAAAGGTAAGAGTGGCTGTTAGCAAGTACATTCACAGACTTGGTGGTAGTATTGTTGTCCTTTTTGTCATTTTAATATACTTTAGCTCTTGTTATTTTTTTTAATAGGACAAGCATGCTAAAGGCACACCAAGTGACTACAAGAAATTTAAGCCTTGCAGTATCAGACTGCTTTTGGAAAATGGTACGAGAGTCTGTTGAACAACAGGCTGATAGTTTCAAAGGTAAGTTGGATTTTTTAAAGAAGCAAGCAAATTAAGACATTTTATTAGCTGGCAATCTTTGGCATCCATACGATTCTGTACTTCTTTCCTTTAACAGTTGCTTGGTAGTTCATTTACAGTTAGACAATATCTGGAAAATAGAAGAATACAAACCTTCAGTTGTTATACAAGAACAAGATTTTTCCCTTCAGAGGAAACATCTCTAGTAACACATTTGCAGAGTTCAAACAGATGAGAACATTTGCTAGTGCTTGGAAGTACACAATAAACTATAGAGAATTCTAGATTCACCCTGTTGAGGGCGAAGAGAGCAGATGTGTTGGGAAGCAGAGCCCTCTGGACTTCCTTTACATGGTACCATTTCCTGAATCCCACGCTTTCCTGCTCAGTGTCTTTTATCTGAAGAGAATATATTTGCTTTCTCTTTTCCCATATGTAGATCCTACCTGATCCTACCTATTTATCCCAGTTAGTCCCTCTGCAATCTTGTATTACTTTTATTTCCATTTTACAGAAGAGAAAACAGAAGACAGTAACTTACCCAAATAACTTATCCAGTGTCACACAGCATGGATAATAGGCCCGGGATTTGGCTGTTGGTGGTACAACTGCAGAGTCCATTCTCTCAGCAGCTCTATGGTACTAAACTATTTCAGCTGTGTGCTAATGGATTTAACATGAAGGAACTAGAATCAGGGAGAATAGTTTTGAAAGCTATTGCAAAAATGAAATTCTGAGATGTTGAGATCCCAGAGTACTAAGGGGTCATAGGCGCACTCACAGAAATTCAGTTAATACAGAGGATATGTATTTTAACCACTTTAACTACTACATCTGGAAAGAAGGAGAGTCATCAAACGAACTTTTCCTTCTTCCTCAGCAACACGTTTTAACCTTGAAACTGAATGGAAGAATAACTATCCTCGCCTGCGGGAACTTGACCGGGTAATATTTGGATACTGATGTATTTTGTATATATCTTAATTTAATGTTGTGTGCTAACTAAATTTATGTTGAGAGAAAAATCTGATAAGCTAAATTACTTTGGTTTTGACTGTAACTACTAATTTGTAAGAATACATCTCTAGGAGCAGTTATCTCTTACAATAATTTGAATTATTTGTTATATAACATTAAAAATGGATTATAAGATGTCAAAACAAGTGTTGAAAGTGTTTTCTGAGAAGGTAATGAATATGCTTTAAAGGTTTTGTAGAATTCGTGTATTCATGTAATTTAGTGGGAATTAAACATTGTTTTTCCTTGATTTTAAAATCCCCATTAGTTAATAAAACGCATTAATATGTAGTTACTGATGTATTAATATGTATTGATGCTTTCACATAACGTGAACAAGTGTTATGTGAAAAACTGCATTCAAAATTGAGAAGGTAGATATTTATGTCAGTTTCTTTGTCCTTATCTGGATAATGGCATTCCTAAAAAAAAAACACCAGAAGTGCATTTTTGCTAGTCATGTATATTTAAACCCAAATTCAGCCTAGTAGCCTGTCAAAAACCTCCCTTTGGTTATCTCTGAAAATCATGACGGGGTAAATTTACTGTCTTATGGAAATCTTACTTACTTGTGTTTATATTGCCTAGAATGAACTATTTGAAAAAGCTAAAAATGAAATCCTTGATGAAGTTATCAGTCTGAGCCAGGTTACACCAAAACATTGGTAAGTATTTGATATTAATCTCTTTTCTGAAAGACTTTGCTATACAGGTTATAATGAAATGCTAAAACTTAGATTGATAAAGCAGTGATTTATTGTTGCCTTGGCTCATAGGCAAAAACGTAATAGTATATTTTTTTGGCAATACCTAACTACTTCTGTAGTCTAACCAGTTGAATTTCTGGAAGATGACTTTCTTCATGTTCTTTTTAAATCTTGATTCTCTTTGCCTTTTCTTTATCTTATACTTAATAAATACATAATCATGACTTCTGTAAAATCATTTGGGCAAAAGTTTCGTCAAATTGTACCTTAGGTAAATATCAACCTGTCAAAATTGGTTTATAAAGGGAGATTGGTATATATTTTCAGGTTCTCCATTCTGAATGAGAACAGTGCTTTCTGTAACATGTGGTTAATATGTTGTATACAAATCACATTTTGAACTTAATGCTATTAATACTTGAAATTTTTAAAAATAGCAAGTAAATGCACCTTTTTGAAAAATTGTTTATGTTAATCTTTTCTAAGGCAAACTGTTACCTTCAGTTTATATTTTATGTAAGTTTGTCCATTCCTAAATTCAGTGGAATGAGACATGGTAAAACAAGCTATGTATAAATAGCCTTGACATTTTTGTAGTCACATGTTAATTAAAATTCCTCATGCAGAAATTATCTTTCTAATGAAGACTGTCGTATTTTTAAGAATTTATTTTTGGAGCAGAACTATCCTCACTGCCATTCATTGTAAATATTTTCTGTACCTAGTCTATTCACTCAGTTAAAGGTTATCAAAAGTGAGCCTAGATAGTAGTATCTGGTCTGTACCTTTGAATTCAGCATCACTAGTTTCCTAGTGATCACTAGTTTCCTCAGTGGTGAAACCTCTTCTGTCTTCAAGTAGTCCACATTTGCCTGTTTTTAATCTCCTTCCTTATCCAAAAAAAGACATCTAATTTTATCTATTCTTGTTGATTAATCAAACACTGTTATGACACAACTTATGTTTGTTTATTTGTATCTTAACCCAGTTCCATGGCTTTGTGTCAGTCAGCTTTGAAGTTACAAAGAGATATATAGGTTTACAGATTGAATATAATACTAGTTGCCTTGCTAGATTGTATGAGGATATTTAATGTATATAAAAGTGATATGTAAACTGTAACAATTAATAATGCTGTTTATGGGGAGAAAATGTGGTCCTTCTATAAATTAATTTTTGGTATCATCAAATGGAAAGATTAGTTTTGTTTGGACAGAGCAACCCTGAAATCAAAGTATTTCTTCACTAAAGTGAGCCTTGAAGATAAATGTAATTTATTTAATACAAAGGTAACTGAAGAGAATTGTGAAGGAACAGTGAACACATACCACCAGATTGCCCATTGAAAAGGCAAGGGTCAGATCTAGGACATCTGACTGCTAGAGATTTATTTGTGTAAGCTGCTGGATCATATATGATTCTCTGTTTTTTCAGACTGTAGAGGCTGAAAAAATGTTATGTTAACACAAATATAAATCAGAATAGCAGGTCCAAGCCTTAGCTGTTCATACCACATTGAATTCAAGTACATTACACCCCAAGTATTTTCCAAATATTTTATTATTTTGATATAGTTGATGTTGTCTTGAAGTTTTTATTGGTATCTTTTTGCTGAATAATCCTATGTGATATTTTAGGACAGTGCCTAAAACGTTTACAATTATTTAAATCATAAGACTGATCTATATTTGGTTATCTGGAAAGTGCTAAAAGCATTTTATGTCATAACATGACAGTTTGTTATTTACTTGTAGACATTCCACTGTCCTTCAGTTAAGTTTTAGGAAGGTTATTAGGGGTATAGATTTGACATATAATACATTATAGTAGGAAATAGTCACTCAGCATTTTTACGCTGTGCCTGGTTTTGAAGAATGAATCACTGACATTCAGAAGGAGATATTGATATATCATTAACATCATGTGACCATCAATGTAGACATATCTTTTCTAGAAGGATAGCTGGCTAGCTTCACAGAAATACGTTTTTTCTAAAAATGCTACTATGGTACATTTTTAGAAATTCTCGGACTTCAGAAATCAAAGATTTGCAATATCATAATTTGAAATTTAAAACATGAATAAGTGTTAAGGCAGAGGCAGGAATATGGTAAGGGCCAGGAGACAAGAACAAGAAAGGCGACACAGGTAGCTGTGTCCTGTGGCTTTAACATAAATGGGGGCAAGAGGCAGGAGATAAAACAGTAGATGTAAGCAAAATATTGGGTTTATTAGCCATATTCAGAAGCTTAGTATATATTCCATAAGCAGTGGGGAGAGGGTGGTCACTGAAGAGGATTAGGTCAGGTTTGCATTTTAGAAAGGTCTTTGTAGTAGACAAAATGGAATACAGGCGGAGAAAACTGTAAGCAGGGAGGCAATTGGCTTTTGCAATAATTTAGGCAAGATGTGATCGTGGCTTAAACTTGGGTAGTGAGTGGTAATACAGGTAGACAAGAAACACTTGTGAGATACTTGAGAGGTTACCTAAAAGGTGGAATTGACAGGATTTAGTGATTGTGTAGATAATGAAGAGTCTATTAAATAACGAGTATGTTTATATTTAGTAATTACATTGCTAGGAATATCTGCAAATAATGATATATTTGACAAAGATGAACACATAAGACCTTTCACCTTGGTTTTTTAAATAAATGTGAAGAAATGGAAAGCAATTTATGTTTCCCATTTGGCATTATGTAGTATTTGGTTTATATAGAGCAGATTACTGCTCTATGGATAGAAGTAGCCTTTGAAAAGTATAGGATGTTGACATGGAAAACTAAGTACAATATACTTTTAGATTTAAAAAAGGGATTTCTAAAACAGTATGTATAATTATGAACCACTTGTGTAAATACACACACACAAATAGTTATGTAGACATAATTTTTTTAATAAATAAAGCCATAAATAGTGGTTATCTTATAAAAGAGGAACTATGGGGTACTTCTTACATTTTCTGTATTGGTTGAAATTATTATATGGAGTATAATAGTCCTCTACTTTAAAATAAAAAAAATCCATTTTAAAAAGTATTTCATTAATTAAAGTGGAATGTAGGTAAAGTTTCTGTAGATAAAGAAGGCAATAAAACTATTACCTTTATTATATTTTGCTAACTATATTTTGTGTATTAGTAGAAGTTATCCCTGGTTGATGGCAAAACCTGGAATAGAGAAGTCACCTATAAGAACACAGAATATAGTCCAGGCACTGTGGCTCATGCCTGTAATCCCAGCACTTTGGGAGGCCCCCATGGTCGGATCACTTAAGCTCAGGAATTCAAGACCAACCTGGGCAACATGGTGAAAACCCTGTCTCTAATAAAAATACAAAAATTAGCCAGGCATGGTGGTGCACGCTTGTAATCCCATCTACTTGGGTGGCTGAAGCGGGAGAATCGCTTGAACCCAGGAAGGGGAGGTTGCAGTGAGCTGAGACTGTGCCACTGCACTGCAGCCTGGGTGACAGAGTGAGACCCTGTCTGAAAACAAACAAAAAAGAACATAGAATATAGGCTGGGAAAATTGTTAGATGGTAGCAGCAAGCAATAAGGTAGCAGATGACATAACTAGATGAAGTGGCTTCACAGTGTAAGGGTTTTTATATGAACATTGAGAACGGATGGTTCAGAAGAGAGACTGGGGTGAGGAGGACTTAGCTTCTACTTTCTAACTCTGAAGGCCATTTAACTGCTGAATAGCTTCATCTCAGCAGAATTTGAGGATGGAGGACAATCACTTTCCTTAAGGAAAGGTTTGGAGATAAGAATAGGAAAAGAGAATGAGAGTGTAAAATGGTTTGTCATGGAACCGGGTATTATAGGAGCACAACAGAAATTGTTGCAATGGAGGGGAGCAGTGGGAGTCTGGGACAGACGACAGCAGCTTGGCGATGAAAGGCAGGAGAGGCTGGGCAAGGAGAAGTGATAACAGCTGCCTCTGTGGATGTCAAAGCAGCAACCTCCCTTCAGAAAGTTGCCTTTAGGTTCTCGGGATTTGGTAATCAGGATTTTAAAAAGGGTGTCAGGGATATGGATTCCTGGCCCACAGACTCCGGGGAAAAATAACAGACTATGTCTCTTCTGAAGCAGGATGAGAAAAAAGCCCTGGAGGTCAGAGGCTGGATCCTGGTCTTCAGTTCAACTTTCAGTAATCTTCTTGAGATTGTGTTTAAAGTGGTATCTGAAGAGGAGGCCCTGACAGGCTGCTTTTCTTCATCTTGCTCCTTAAATTCTCCCACTTCTGTCGTTAACTCAGTGACTAAATTGCCTTTGTCCTTTTGGGCCCCAGTTGTATATCCTCCTCAGACTCTGATTTCTTTACTGGTTGCAACTGGAAAGTGATCTGAAAGTTAGCATTGGGAAACCAGGATCTGTGTTGATTCATTCAGTAGACTTAATTTTACACAAAATGTTTAGTAAATAGTCTTGGAGGGTAGGAGATGTTGACTGTCCTCACCAGAGAAGTTCAGCTGGGCTTTTGGACAGCAGGATATTTCTGCTACCCTGAGATTTGTGGCTATATCCTAAAGGGTTGAGGTTATTCTTAAGAAGGATCCCCTGATAAGCAGAGTTTTTTTTTTTTTTATATTGTAGTATTCTATTATAAGTTTATTACCCAAATAAATATTTCCTTGAGATTTCAAATTGAAATAGTTGTATTTTTTTTTATTAGTGACCCATGTTCTTTTAAGATGTCTTTCAAGGCAGAATTTTCAACATGATTATGCATCTTTTACATTGTTACCTTAATCATGAATTATTGAAAAATTTTATCAGCATTCTATAATATCTCTGTGCTGTGATCTGATAAGTTGTCATATTTATACCAAGAAGTTTTCAGTCTCGAACTCTCCCATAAGCACATGAAGTATGTGTTAATACTAGGCAGATAAGTGTGCATGAAAAGATGTTCAGAATTATTAGTCATTAGAGAAATACAACGTAAAACCACAATGACCACTATAAACTTACTAAAATGGCTAAAATTTTAAATGACAGACTATACCAAGTGTTGGCAAGGATGTAGAGGATCTAGAACTCTCATTCTCTGCTAGTGGAAATGTAAAATGAAGCAAACATTTCAGGAAAAAAAAAATTAAACATGTAATTACCATATGATCCAAACATTCCACTCTTAGGTATTTACCTAAGAGGAATGAAAGCATGTGTCCATAAGAAAAACTTGTACGTGAATTCTCATAGCAGCTTTATTTGTAATAGCCAAAAGCTGGAAACAGCCTAAGTGTCTATCAACACAAGAATGGATAAACACATTCATGCAACATAATACTACACAGAAATAAAAAGAAGTGAAGTATTGCTAGATGCAGTGGCTCACGCTTGTAATCCCAACACTTTGGGAGGCCAAGACAAGAGGATTGCTTGAGCCCAGGAGTTCAAGACCAGCCTCAGAAACATAGTGAGACCCCATCTCTACAAAATTTGCCAGGCATAATGGCGTCCACCTGTAATCCCACCTACTCGGGAGGATAGGGTGGGAGGATGGCTTGAGCCCAGGAGGTTGAGGCTGCAGTGAGCCATGAATGTGCCACTGCACTCCAGCCTGGACAACTAAGCAAGACCCTGTCTCAAAAAAAAAAAAAAAAATGAAATATTAATACATATAACAGCATGATGAACCTCAAAATAATTATGCTGAGTGGAAGAAGAAAGACAAAAAAAGAGTATATGCCACATGATTGCATTTATATAAATTTCTAGAAAATACAAACTAATCACAGTGACAGAAAGCAGTTCCAGTGGTTACAACTTTTGAGGATGATGGATGCGTTCATTGTCTTGACTGCTGCGATTTACAGGTATATACACATGTGAAAACTTATCAAGACTTTAAATATGTACAGTTTATTGTAAGTTAATGATACTTCAGTCAAGCTATTTTTAAAAACAATATTAGATTTGGTGCTTTTGATACTTTTTTTTATTTCAGGGAGGAAATCCTTCAACAGTCTTTGTGGGAAAGAGTATCAACTCATGTGATTGAAAACATCTACCTTCCAGCTGCACAGACCATGAATTCAGGAACTTTTAATACCACAGTGGATATCAAGCTTAAACAGTGGACTGATAAACAACTTCCTAATAAAGCAGTAGAGGTTAGGATATAATTTAATTAAATGGGTAAGAAGCATTATCTGAAGGGAGTAGGAGCTGTGAATTTTAGATTTTATTCCCATCACAGCCTCTATCTATCTTTTGGGTCTTTAAATCTCATTTATTCTTTATTCCTCATCTCTGTTTTGGGACTAACCTTAATGTTGCTACCAGTTACTACGGTTATAAAAATTTACTAATTGGTATGATGTTGGCCTGAGGGTATTGGTACTTCTTCCAAAGACAATATTTAACAAGCAAATTTTGCTTGAATGTGAAATAGTTGCTTGAGTATTTGCTTGAATGTGAAATATTTTGAACATTTTCTGTGGATTCTGTGGATTATAGAGATTCCATAAAGAAAATACTTAATAGATCAAGCATTTTATCTGAGCTCAGTTATACTTAAATTATCATTTTCTTAGTTAGGATCCTGACAGAAGATTAAACTAGGAATTATTTTTAAAAAAAAAAAAACTACCTTAAAGAATCTATTTCTGCTACCATGTATCTTGGCTTTATCACTTAATAGCTGTGTGATCCTTTGCTGGTTGCTTAACTTTCCTATGTGTTTTTCGTCTGTAAAATGGTGACAATAATGTTGAGTACCTCACAGGGTTGTTATAAGGATTAAGTAAGTAATTATATGTAAAAGACAATGCCCAGTCCATGGTAAATGCTCAGGAAATGGACCTGCTGTTATTATGATCATCATCTGAATTGATCCGTCATGTATATCACTCCATAAACAGTGATTGTTCAAGCTAAGAGTCGGTGTGTCCTGTGCTTCTGTGTGAGGTTGCTTACAAAATTGAAGTCAATGTTAAAAATAATTTTGTTCTTCATACCTATCTTAAAGGCAGTGTCAGTTTCTAATTATTCAGATGTGATTTCACCCCTTTCCTATCTTGCTCCAGTCTTGTCTTCCTTACCTCTGTTCTCAATTTCTTCAAGCCCCTTTCTAAGAACTCTAGCAGCCTCCCTGCCTAAGTTGCACGTTGCTGAGCCCTGGCAGTTCTTGACACATTTACCCCTGAAGAAATTAGAGAGCTGCTGCTACCCCTTCAGTAGCTCTCATTGCTGGCACTAACATTTTTTCTGCGCCCTGTCCCATGATAGGATATTTTCACATCCTAAGGTTCAAGCAGTGGAAGTGGTTATAAAAGCATCAATGTTTCTTTCCACTGCTGCTTTCTGTCCCTCAGCACTAGGTGTCGTGGAAAGAATGTAGATATGGGGAGAAGGTCAGGAGACATGGATCTTAATACTCACCCCACCGCTCACTCCATATTTTTGGACAGTCACTTTTCTTTATGTTTAAAATGAGAGGGGGCTAAAATCCAGCATTAAAAAGCCCACTTAGTTATAAGTAGATTTTGTTCTTCACTATTTTTTGACACTGCTCTTCCTTTCACTGTTCAGATCATTAGGAGTTAGCCATAATACAAAGCTGAATACTCTTCAGCTGTGTTTGACAGTGTTGGTGCACTGCTTCATATCTTTGCTTAAAGACAAAGCTGTGAAGATGACTGAATCATTAAGACATTTTAAACTTTTTGCAATGTAAAAGAAGCAGGGAAACTCATGTCTTAGAGGTTGAAATAAATAAGTGAACTAACTTGGGTGGCAGGCTTAGAATACATACCTTATCTTGAAGAGACAGCCCTGTTCAGCTACAGTAGGTGGTGTCATGTAGGAATATGGGTATACCCTTCTCAGTTAGTTCAAGAGAAGCTGTAAATGCAGACTTTTATATGAAATCTCTCAATTTTTAAATATTGGCATGCAATTTTAAAAATGAGAACCACTATGCATGTCTAGCAAAACATATCAGGAAGCCATGTCTGTCCTCAGCAATCCATGTGAGACCTCTGCATCATAGTTTATATTTGCCTTTTTGTTAATGTAGTTTCACATATATTTTCTGATAAGCTGATTTATTTATCACATCTGTTTGGCTTGAGCTCGTGTTATTTTTCATGTTAAACATTAAAATATATAGTAATAATAAAGCTTTTTACTTTCAAATAATTCTAGGTTGCTTGGGAGACCCTACAAGAAGAATTTTCCCGCTTCATGACAGAACCCAAAGGGAAAGAGCATGATGACATATTTGATAAACTTAAAGAGGCCGTTAAGGAAGAAAGTATTAAACGACACAAGTGGAATGACTTTGCGGAGGACAGCTTGGTATGTTGTTTGTATACTGGGGTATCAGCCTATTTTTATATAACTTCTCAAATTGATACTTTTTCATAGGAGACTTTTTATATGACTAAATTACATTCTGAATTTAAAATGATCAAGTAGAGAAACAGATTTATGATCTGTAATCTGCCCTTTAATATTTCCCTGCCCTTCTAAAATCACCTGTTGCTGTTTCTTTCTTGGCTGTCATTTCAGAAAAAAGTAAAACTTTGCAGTAAACAGACTGCTAAACTTCTACAAATGTCATCTATTAGCCATTTTATGGGCCTGTCTGTAGACAGGTGCTTCTAATTTTACCCTCTGTGGCAATGAAAGGAACTAAATGCGTTGGTTTTCAGTGGATTATAAAATGTTAGACGCCTGAAATCATAACACCAACTACCATGTATTGAATGCTCACTATGTGCCAGGAACTCTGCTAGGTATTTTGCAAGCATTATTTGATTTAATTCTTAACTACTCCTGTTATTGTCATTGACAGAGCTGGGATTCAAGCCCCTCTCTAATGGCAAAGCCTGGTTCCTGACACCACCTGATAAATCTTTTGTTATGTAGAATGCTCTCGCTACCAAAATCAAATCTGTTAAGTGCCTGCTGTGCTCAGAGTTACTAGAGGTGTTGTTGAATTACAGGATTGAGCGATTTTATGGGAAAATGCAGAGCTGGTTGTGATTAGCTGGTTGTAATTATAATTTTGTTTTAAAGAAATGTTTGTCTTTATGGCTGGACATGGTGGCTCACGCCTGTAATCCCAGCACTTTGGGAGGCCAAGGCGGGTGGATCACCTGAGGTTGGGAGTTCGAGACCAGCCTTACCAACATGGAGAAACCCCGTCTCTACTAAAAATACAAAATTAGCTGGGCATGGTGGTACATGCCTGTAATCCCAACTACTCGGGAGGCTGAGGCAGGAGAACTGCTTGAACCCGGGAAGGGGAGGTTGCAGTGAGCTGAGATCGTGCCATTGCACTCCAGCCTGGGCAATAAGAGCAAAACTCCTTTTCAAAAAAAAAAAAAAAAAAGAAAACCATATTTATTCTTGTTTAATGCCTTATTAAGACTGGCTTACTGAGAAAATAGTTTCATTTTTATTCATCCAAAAGTTATAAAATTTGGAAGCCAATTTTCAACTGTAATAAATAACTTTTATGATTTTATAGACCTTTTAAGTGTCTACCTTATTACTTTTTTCATTACTGTTAACACTGGGAATAATGGTTATTAATTTTTTTCTCCTCATTTTTGAAATGGCTAACATAGGTCATATGGCAAAAAGGAGAGATGAACATGATCTGAATTATTAAGCCCTGAATTTTAGGTTTCTAGATGTTGCATTTCATGTAGTTATATTTGTAATATTTTGTATAATGTAAATGTGTAATATTTTGTATAATGTAAATGTGTAATATTACCCACGCACCCCATATGGTTAGTTTGTTTAATTTGGACCAGGAGAGAATCTCCACTCTTTATTTTTTAGATAGCAAACTAACAAATAAGTAGGAAAGTAAGAGGAGCTTATGCATTTTTATGGGAAGGATATATTTTTATGCTGGTTTATATACATGGTTATTTTTCCATATTTATTATACTGTCAATTTGAATAAAACTACTAAAATGATGAGATGTCAAACAAGTTGGCTTTTTCTTTTCTTGTTATTTTTAGAGGGTTATTCAACACAATGCTTTGGAAGACCGATCCATATCTGATAAACAGCAGTGGGATGCAGCTATTTATTTTATGGAAGAGGCTTTGCAGGCTCGGCTCAAGGATAGTAAGTAGAGACACGGCTTATTGAGTTCTGAGTTCACAGTGGTGAAGGAGTCATCCAACTTTAGTGAACATTTGTAGAAATATATTTAACATTTCAAAGTCTTTGTCATTAATACTATAGTTCAATATTATTTGTGAAATTTTTTTAGTCAACTGCTTTGTAGCTACTAAAACCAATGAATAAAATGGACACATGATGCTTATATGCACATATATTCTATAAAGCTATAATGGAGAATATTTTAGTATGTTTGTTACTGTACTTATAGGAATTTTATAAGCAATTATACTTTTAGGTATCATAAACACATATATAATTAAACTCTTACACATGTGCCATATCAGTCATGTGGGTTTTTTCCTTTATTTCAACTGCCTTCATATGATACAGCACTTTGAAATAGTTAAGAAAGCAAGACCATTATTAGCTATAATTTGTGTACAGGTAAGTGATAAAATTCTTGATAAATTAATTTTTTTTTTTCTAGCTGAAAATGCAATTGAAAACATGGTGGGTCCAGACTGGAAAAAGCGATGGTTATACTGGAAGAATCGGACCCAAGAACAGGTAAAAATAAACAAGTCTCTAGTCTTAAGATGATATAATTTTGTTCATTTTAATTCAGGCATTAAAATATAACCTTTTTGTGGCTCTAGACCAGTCTCAGGAATTTTAAATATTTTATATCATACTTTCTAAAATATATTGAATCTTTAGAATAAAGAATAAACTACATAAGAAAGTTTTTTTTAAGTGAAGTAGCCATGTTGTTAAAAGACAAGAGATGAAACATGCCCCTTTTGTGGTTGATTACTTTGTTCATTTCAATTCCCTGTTTGAGGTAAAAAGGAAGATTAAAGTTATGAACAGGCCAGGCATGGTGGCTCATTCCTGTAATCACAACCCTTTGGGAGGCCAAGTCAGAGGAATCGCTTGAGTTCAGGAGTTCGAGACCAGCCTGGGTAACATAGCAAGACCTCCTCTTTACTAAAAGTCAAAAAAAATTAGCCAGGTGTGGTGGCACATACCTGTTAGCCCAGCTACTAGTGAGGCTGAGGTGGGAAGGATTGCTTGAGCCTGGGAGATCGAAGCTGCAGGGAAAATAACTTGTGAATAGAAAAAAATGTTAAGGTTTTCAGAGGATGTACAATGAATATGATTGGTGGGGAAAGATACAATTTTTTTGCCTTATTTTATTATCTTATCTATATCTACCATTAAAGTCCCTACCCCTCACCTCCACCCCGTTCATTCCTTTCTGATTCTTATAGCTTCTTTTCCTATCTAGCATTCAGTATTATACCACTGTCTCATTCCTTGTTCATTCCTTAAATGAAAGAATCTAAATAGAATATAGAATCTAACTACATAAATTAATGACATAATGAAGATGAAAAAGATTTAGCATCCAATCCATTTTCTTTTCTTGTTTGCTTTGTTCCTTGAATTCATTTAGAGAAAGGAGATCAAGTAATGGAAAAATAGAGGAGACAAAGAGAATAAAAATTGACCAAATGAGATGTCCCTATTTCTTTACTTTATATTTTCATTTTCATTTTAAATACAGTTAATTGTATAATCTATATCCTGTTTTTTTCCTAGTTTCCCATATTTCTTGTTTCATAAGTTCTCTATCAGTTGTGAGTCTCAACTTCCCTCAAAATAATGAAGAGACAGTCTCTTTCTCTGTTTTTTTTTTTTTTTTTTTTTTGGTAATGACTTTTGTGAAAAATGAGCCATTAAGAGACTGAAGCGAAGCTGAGGAAGCAGACAGTTAGTTATTGGGTTATGCATGTGTTCAGGGTGCATTGGTTATCTCTGCTCTACAGATGGGCTGAGAGAAGGAGGTCTGTCAGAAGAGAATTTCTAGAGATCCTTCCAAGGTTTCTGACTTTGATAGAGGAAGATGCATTGATTAGAAAGAGCTGCTGTAAGGGAGATAAACTGCAAAAGAAAAATGGTATCTGGTCTTCAAGGCTTACTGATATTAGGCCTAAAGTCTCTAGAACAATTGGTGGCAGAACTTGCCTCAGCAACTGACTGGTGGTAAATGTGCTTTGGCCAAACACTCTCTGAAAGAAATGATTCCTGCTCATAAGTTATTTTTGTCAGGAACTTAAACCCATAGGGGAATCCCTTCAAGAGAAGCAAAGGAGTTCGCTTTAAAGTCAGTGCAAAGGGTCTGTAAGCCTAGAAGAGGAATCTGGAAACCCTTGAGAGAAGAGCCTTCTCCCTGCAGGATTTCAGGGCAGCATGTGTGAGACCCAGGTTGACTGTAGAACAGAGGCCATAATTTGGAATATAGAAGGGAGGGGCATCTGAATCACCCGGGGAGGAGCTTATATATATTGTTTTGTTTTTTCCTTCAAAAGCTAGCCTCATGTCAGGCTCACTGAGTCAAGCTCTCCTTCTCTATCCTTTCTATCCCTCCCACTCCCAGTTGAAAACAAGTGTTTTCAACCTCATACCTGGAGGTTACAGTGAGACATAGATTCTAGCAGAGGTTGAGAATATCCCTAAGTCTCACATTGTAAGTTTACTTAGCTGAATGACAGGATTTGGCAGGAAAAGAAGCTTAAAGATGAGAAATCCATTCTCTGAAAAGTATTTTGTGCTTTTGTGTTTCTTTTGTTTGTTTTCTAGGAAAATTCATCCCTTTGAAACATTCTCACCTTGTTTAAGCCAAACTAATGGAAATTGTGGTCAGGATAGATCCAAGAGTAGTTCTCTCTTCTAAGGGCCAAGTGTGGTGACAGTCAAATGATGGGTACAAAGGGGGAAGTAAAACACGAGGCAGGATGAGCTTGGGAACACCATTACCAGCAATTTCCTTTCCATCTCAGACTGAATGGTACATGTTTAAGCAAATAGTGAACTTTCTCTTTATCAAATGCTCTTTTTTCTAAAGTGTTAGTTTTCAGAGAGTATTAATTAGTAGTTCCATTTACAAGTTAATTGTTTGCATTTATGTGTTAATCTTGTCTACTCAGATTTCATAGCTGTGATAGAGTTTGGGGCAAAAAAAAAAAAACAGTTTCATAGCTGTGATAGATTTTCTAGTAATTTATTTAGGGTAATGATTGAATTTAAAGCTAGTTTCTTCTATCATACAATTTTGAGTGGAGGTTTGAAAAATGACAAGATTAATTTAACACAGTATAAGAATCTTGTTATCAAACATAACTAGTGTATGTACGTTTTCCTCCTTTGGTAAAGAGATTATGAATAATTACAGAGAAGAGACTGGAAGTGAATTTAAGAAGGTTAGATACCTCACAGGAGCAGTCTGAAGTGCCATTTTTTATGAAAAGGCTTTTTAAAAATCAAACTATGCATTTTATATTTATTGGAAAAGAAACATGTCAACAGGTTTAAGTCCTTACAGTAATCTCATTCTCAAGTATAGTTCGTAGATATGAAGCATTTTAGAACATCAGCTCTTCCCATGCATTCAAGGTGCTTTTTCCTAGATTCAAATTATACCCTATGGTCAAGAAAGAAAGAAGATACATGGTAAGATTCCTGGTGCTGTAACTTCCACAGGAAAAACATTTCAGCAAAAGTAAACACATAACAAGTAGGGCTAATCTCTGGGGTTTTTCTCTTCTCATAAGGCAAATTGTTCTGCATTCATAGGCCATTTACTATATTCATAAGCCAGGGTGCTGTGTTCTTTCTTGTGTTTCTTTCTCGTTTGTTATAATTAAGCTTGTGTTATCTTTTATGCAATAGTAATATATTTATTAAAATTGAGACTGTTTTTCAAGCGCCAAATTATGAACCGTCTAAACACAGTCCTTTTTTAAACATTTTAAAGTGTGTTCACAATGAAACCAAGAATGAATTGGAGAAGATGTTGAAATGTAATGAGGAGCATCCAGCTTATCTCGCAAGTGATGAAATAACCACAGTCCGGAAGAACCTTGAATCCCGAGGAGTAGAAGTAGATCCAAGCTTGGTAATAAATACTGCTGAGAAGCAGGAATCTGCTTCCTTAATATTTGTTTCTTGCAGTAAATGTTACTACATGTGTTAGTTAGATATTTAAGTGCTTAATTTGACTTTTGTTGTGTACATTTGCTGACAGTAAAAGCTTAGTCATTTTGATTGCGTGAAGAGAAGGAATTTTATTCTCCGTATTGCTTTTTTAAGGGTAATGCTTTAATTTGTAAATGGAGAAATTTACTTTGGCAAGTTCAATGGTCAACAGTCAGTTCATGCAAAATGGATGAAACCGACCTAGACCTTTGCCCCACGTCACACTGTTTCAGATTGCAAAATAGAATTTCTGTTTAAAAATGGCATATATATGTGTTTTTGTGTGTGGTTTACGGTCAAATGTAACTCAATTAGATGTGAGTGGATTCAGAAAAAATAAAAATGTTGTTTTTATTAAATTGGATACGACCATTGCATTCTTTCTCCATTTTCCTCTTTTGTTAGTGTGAGAATAAAAATAGTCTACACTTTAGGCTACTTTTTGCTTACCTTCATGATGCTTTTTTGAGGGTGAATTTTAAAAAATACTTTTGGGCCCACGTTTTTTAAAAAATACATTCTCTATTGCTTAGTTAAGATGTAAGGAATTCTAAAAGCTCCTTATAATATTAGCTTAAGTGAACACAATTAGAAAAATAAGTCTAGTGGGGAAAGCAATCATTAACAAATTTCAAAGCCACACAAACTCTTTTAAAGATTATGTGCTATTTATGTTTCTGTACTTGAGGGATGAGTATACTTATTTTAAATTCCACCAGAGGTCAGAACAAGTAAAAAAATAAAAATAAAATTGGCAAAAAAATAAAAATAAAATTGGTAAAACTCAAAGCAGTTATATATATCTAGCATTATTTATAAATTGAAAATGAGATGAAAGCTAATGATTACATGAGCTGTTTGAGTTGAATGTGGATTTAGGTTTTATTCTTGTTGGTCCCAGCTCTCGTTAACAATAAGTTATATTCAGTTTGACGCTTTTAAACGTTCTGTGGCACGTTGGTGAATACAGTAGGAGGGATTGTCTCTTCAGAGTGGTATAGAAGAGATGTTACGTGATTTTTTTAAGTTTTTGCTCATGTCTTAGGCAATGGATTGACTGTATGTCTTAATTAGTTTCTAAGACCAAGAAAACCTTAGGTTTTTTAAGTGACAGTTCGTTCAGTGCACTTTGCAAAGTTACAAAATAAGTAGCAAAGTACCACGAGAAGAATATTGCATGGACTAAATGTCAGGACATGTGAATTCTAGTGTATTTCCGTTATATTAGCTAATAATATGTCCTTTAATAATTGATACCACTTTTCTGACCTCACTTTCCTCATCTGTCAGAAGGGGTTGATGTTTGTTCTAGTTAACATTATTGTTGTTTTGCTCAAAAAAGGACAGAGGGTATTAAAGAATATTGGACGCTCAGACTATCTAGTAATAAAGTGATAGGGATCATATTGGTATGGTAGCAGTAAAATTTTATAAACAGAAAGGAAATGTTGAGTTGATAGACATGATCTGAGACCATCTTCTTAAGTTCTAACTCTGTTTTTAGATAAGGCTTTCAACCTCTTTCTGCATTGGTTTCCTCACCTGTAACTAGGGGAAGTTAATACCTACCCTGTCTACTCCACAAGATGATTATTTGATTAGAATAACAGCATTTGCTGAAATCATTGCTAATTTTTAAGTACATAAACTGGTAATGGGTCAGAGTAGTAGTAAATCTAATCTTGGTCTTAAAAAAAGTAAGTGAATAAAAAAATTTGAATACCTGTGTAAAGAATAACCTTGCTTTTGCTTTTAATTAACTTTTTTGGTAAGTAAATTTTTTGTACAACTTCTCAGTGTGGTTGATCAACATGAAGAATATACAGTAACTCTGGGCTTTGTTTTCTTTTCTCATTTTAGATTAAGGATACTTGGCATCAAGTTTATAGAAGACATTTTTTAAAAACAGCTCTAAACCATTGTAACCTTTGTCGAAGAGGTTTTTATTACTACCAAAGGCATTTTGTAGATTCTGAGGTAAGGTTTCCAAAAACAAAGAGAAATATTTTTAAGCAACAGTTGTTAAAATATGCTTAAAAGTAAACTTTAGCTTAAGCATTAATTTTAAGTCCTTTGATCATCTGGGGAAAAAAAGTATGTGTTATTTATAAAGAATAATCTAACTCTTATCTTTTCAAAGATATTTTGCCACTTTGTTCGTAATACATGCATATTATCCCCAATGCTTGTAAGAATGTGTGAATATAAATAGTAAAAAAAAAAAAAAAAAAAAAGTAACAGGAGATAGTCCCTTATTCCCTGACCTGTAAGAATTTTAGTTAACATTTTTATGTATTTCTATTCAACTTTTTCTGTACACAGGGAGACAGACAGACAGGGAAAGAGAAAGTGTGTGTCTATCTGTGTGTGTAACATAACCATCCATTTGCATAATGGAAATCATACTGCAAAACAATTTTTATCATGCTTTTTTCAGGTGTCAATTATTTCTTCATATCACTAAATCTTGTTTTAAATAATCATAAAGTTCTTGTATTAAATGATTCATAATTTAAAGTAACCCCTAGGTGGCAGCAGGCTGATATGTTTTCAGCATTTTCTTACAAGCAAAAATGCTTTTAAATATCCTTTTGAAAAAGCTCAGTTAATCGACAGTCTTATTTAATTGAGACTTCTAACATGCTGTTCTTTTGTTTTCAGTAGATGAAAATAAATTTGTATTTAAATGCACCTAATTAAAAGTGGCAAGTTTTTTTGCATAATTTTAATTGTAGAGGGAACTTCTTTCTATAGAAACTTCTGTAGAAAGAAGAAACTTCTGTAGAAACTGCCTTCTGTAGAATAAGCTTCTTTTTAAATACATCAATTTATTTTCACACAGCTGAATTTTAAAAATGGCTTGAGTACAGACTCAAAGAAAAGAGGTTAACCTAAGGACGTATTTAAGATAAACATGGTTACTGAAACTAAATATAAAAGGAGGGTATATGCTATGAATTTCAACTTACATACAATGTAATGGAATTTGCTACTACTCAAGCTTATTTGCTTTGTCATTAGAATTGAAACAAAGCTATCTAGGTGTCAGACAGATATAAGCCAAATTATGCAGAATTTCATGGCTCCGTGCAGAAAGGATTCTGTAGCTTACATCTACAGTATATGCATTAGGTAAATCTGGGTACTTTTTAAGCTTAGGACGTACTGGTTCTAGTAGTTGTATGTGTTTATGATTATAGTTTTCATTTTAACTTTGCATCTGGTAATCTTAGTTACTTAATATTTCAGTTGGAATGCAATGACGTGGTTTTGTTTTGGCGTATACAGCGCATGCTTGCTATCACCGCAAATACTTTAAGGCAACAACTTACAAATACTGAAGGTAAGCCACATAGGGACTGCAGTCTTATTTTGACATTAAAAAATAATACTGGTAATATCCATATTTAATAGAAGGATTCCAAAATACTTCCCAAAAATAGATTTATTAGAAAAACTGGCCAGGTGTGATAGCTCATGCCTGTAATCCCAGCATGTTGAGAGGCCGAGGCAGGAAAACCACTTGAGGCCTGCAGTTTGAGACCAGCCTGGGCAACATTGCAAGACTCTCTCTCTACCAAACAATAAAATAAATTAGCCGGGCATAGTGACACACATCTGTAGTTCTAGCTGCTTGGGAGGCTGAGGTGGGAGGATCACTTGAGTCCTAGGATTTTGAGGCTACAATGAGCTATGATCATACTACTTGCACTCTAGCCTAGGTGACAGAGTAAGACCTTGTCTCTTTAAAAAAAAAGAAAAAAATTATTATTTGCTTTTTAAATAAATCATAATTGGAAAAGATGGGTGATAAAACATACCAGGAGTTTATTTTCATTGCATGAAACTCTGTTGGGAATGGACTCCTAGGTATCACTTAGTTTTTTGGGAAATCTGCGCTTCCATTAAAGTGTATAGCTTAAGAATATGACATTCTCTGAGACTATATAGGTTTCATGCTGATAAAACTACTGTATAACAGAGATTTTCTATGACTATGAAAAGTATTAACTTAGCAATAGTTCTAACGTGATAAAAAATTTACTCTCCATATATAGGTTAATTTTATCATCTTTATTCATTTATAAAAACGATGCTTCTCAGGTTTTTTAACTTTCTTTAAACAGTTAGGCGATTAGAGAAAAATGTTAAAGAGGTATTGGAAGACTTTGCTGAAGACGGTGAGAAGAAGATTAAATTGCTTACTGGTAAACGCGTTCAACTGGCGGAAGACCTCAGTAAGTAGTTCTTACTGCCCTCTACCTTACTACCTTTCCACCTTTCCCATTTCCATTTGTTTGTTGATCCATTTAATCTCAAACTTACAGAAAAGTTACAAGGAATTGGGCTGAGCACGGTGGCTCACGCCTGTAATCCCAGCACTTTGGGAGGCCGAGATGGGTGGAAAACGAGGTCAGGAGATCAAGACCATCCTGGCTAACACAGTGAAACCCTGTCTCTACTAAAAATACAAAAAACTTAGCCAGGTGTGGTGGTGGGTGCCTGTAGTCCCAGCTACTTGGGAGGCTGAGGCAGGAGAATGGCGTGAACCTGGGAGGCGGAGCTTGTGGTGAGCCAAGATCCTGCCACTGCACTCCAGCCTGAGCGACAGAGCGAGACTCTGTCTCAAAAAAAAAAAAAAAAAAAAGTTACAAGGAATTTTTTTCTTCTCTGAACTATTTGAGAGTAAGTTGCTGACCTTAAGTCCTATCACTTCCAAGTAGGTTCATGTATAGTTCTTAAAAACAGATTTTCTCATAGCAACCGAACACTGATAAATTACAATATCTAATTCTCAAACCCCTTTCAAGTTTCACCCGTTGTCCCAGTATTATCCCTCCATATAACAAGATGTCCCAGGCTCAATACCTGACCCAGCTTCCTTTTTTTGAAGAACGGTGTTTAGAAATGGAGACCTAGAAATTATATATGCTGTTATTGGAATATCACTGTTCCCTGGTTTCTCAGTGGAAAGAACTAGGAAGTAAGTGTTGTGTATGTTTGTGTGTGTGCAGGTGAATATACACACACTGACATCTGTATTCCTAAATCATGTGTATATTTATTTATTAAAAACTGTGATTTGATGCTGATACTTCCCATTTTAATCCAGCATTACAAGGTTTGTTCTAGTGTTCTCCCTTTCGATATTTGTCACTCCCTTTCCTGATAGAAAACGGACTTCTAGTATCCTTAATATATTTTCATATTTTGGTCAGTCCTCCTATGCATAACCCAACTTGAATGAAGATATGTCCTTTTCCATTGCAGAAATGTTCTTTTTCCCCAGCTCGGACTCAACACTACACACCAGGCCACCACATGGCGCTGCACCCAGCATTGCCACTTCTTTTACCTTGTCTGGGCTCTGACATCCGTGCCAGGTTGCTCTTCTTCATGGAGTCGTTTTTACTGAGCTCTGCTCTGACGCTTTGTGCCAGGTGCCTCCCCATCTCATCCTTCCCACCTGCTAGCCCCTGCCCAACCCCAGACAGGTTCCCTTCTCACCTGAAGCCAGACCATGCCTTTGTGGAGATATCCTCTTTACCCTGCCTGTGCTTCGCCAGCCTGCACCAGGCCACCCTCCTGCACAGATACTCTCCTCATTACTGGACCAGGCTACCAACAGCCCCATGTGAACCCATTGTAACCCAGGTCAGGCATTAACACCTGCAGTAGGCTACCATGGCTTCCCCTTCCCACCCTCCTAGCTTGGCCCTACTAATAATCACTTTGTCACTGTTTGGGGGAGATATTTGGTTCTTTCTTGTAGGTTCCTAGCTTTAAGATAGGATTGCATACTAAAATTTACTTAGATCTTAGAGAACTCAAGGAAATCAGTGAAACATTATTGTTATTAAATAAAAATAAAATACCTGTAGTTGGTACCTCTGTTTGAGGCTATCTTGTTATAAGTTTCCTTTACTTCAGCTTCGTGTAACAAAGTATCTTTTTATTTCAACGTGTACTTAAATTTCCTGTCTTATTAGTTTTCTGATATTTAAAAGAAAAAAAAGATATCATTAATAAATTAAAAAGAAGTTCTGCAAATTTAAAAGCAGTTTCTAAGCTGAGTTGTAGGATTACAATACAATAGATAGGATCATCCTGAAGAAACCAGGCAGGGCTCTTCTATGTGATACCCTGTGCCTGCGCAGCATGCTCGCCCCTTGTCATCAGCCCTTGTGGTCCCATTCTCTCCCGCTAGTAATAATCTAAGCTCTGCATTGCTTTCTCCTTTCCTTTTCTTTCTTCCTTTACATATTCTTCTTTTGAAACATATCTCATTTTAACTTTTATTTTTATTTTCTGTCACTTTTGGTTTTTTCATGCCACCTTGGCAATATAGTTAAGTTTGTGCTAACGTAGAAGATAGTGCTCAAATCTGAATTGCCATTTACTACTAGCTGCGTCATCTTTGGCAGGGAATCTCCCAGAGCCTTAGCTTCTTTATTTGTAGAATGACTATTATAGTGGTTATTTCTCAGGATTGTTAAAATTACTTCCGCAAACATTTGCAAGTCCCTGGCTCATAATTTCATGCTAAATTAGTACCGTTACAGGAAGAGGTATATCATTGTCACAGTATATACAAATATATTTCTTTTATATCCCTCGTGATATAATTATCAAGACAGTGAAACAATTCAATGACTTTTACCAGCATAACACATTTTTAAGTGATTGGAAAACGATAAGTATCTTTTCTTATGTTTTTAATAGAGGCTTTGCAACCCCGTTACTCTCCACTCCCAATTTGATTATTTAAAGACAGTGGATTACTAACTCAGATATGTACACTGTCAAGCCAAGTTTTATGTTCTACTGCTGGTTTTCCTGAGAAAGCAGTCATATAACTCCCTTGAAATGATTTACTACTTTTTTTTTTTTAATCATTATTATTATTATTATACTTTAGGTTTTATGGTACATGTGCGCAATGTGCAGGTAAGTTACATATGTATACATGTGCCATGCTGGTGCGCTGCACCCACTAACTCGTCATCTAGCATTAGGTATATCTCCCAATGCTATCCCTCTCCCCTCCCCCAAACCTAGGCATTACCATTCAGGACATAGGCATGGGCAAGGACTTCATGTCTAAAACACCAAAAGCAATGGCAACAAAAGCCAAAATTGACAAATGGGATCTAATTAAACTAAAGAGCTTCTGCACAGCAAAAGAAACTACCATCAGAGTGAACAGGCAACCTACAGAATGGGAGAAAATTTTCGCAACCTACTTATCTGACAAAGGGCTAATATCCAGAATCTACAATGAACTCCAACAGATTTACTACTTCTGTACATATAAAATTATAATGGTGTTAATGTACCAAATAATGTCCTTGGAAGGAAGGGTTTTGCCAGTGACTCAGCTGCATCAGTCACCCTCAAGGAGATGAGCCATGACTTTTCCATTAGTTGGAAAAGAGTCTGGAGAGTGCCTTTTCCTTACTGTTTATCTTTGGTCTGACACTTGGGAATAGGAATAGGGTCATGGATACTTCAGCCAGAAAACTTTCAAAATTCAAGTTATTAATGTATTACAAGGATCAAAGTTTCTAGTATAGCCTGTTCAATTAGAACATAGTGTGTTGGTTGATTGGATTTGGAGAAAGGGAGTCAATCAAGTTTTTACTACAGTTTCAACATGTTACAGAATATTGTATAGATTGTTAAAATGTTGATGCATTCATATTTTTTGCCAGTTTTAAGTTTGTACAATTTTAAATCATTTCCTTACTTTGGAGACTCCCCCCCACCTTTTTTTTTTCTTTCGAGATGGAGTCTCGCTCTGTTGCCCAGGCTGGAGTGCAGTGGCGCGATCTCAGCTCACTGCAAGGCGGTTCTCCCACCTCAGCCTCCCGAGTAGCTGGGACTACAGGCGCCCGCCACCACGCCTGGCTTATTTTTTGTATTTTTAGTAGAGACAGGGTTTCCCCATGTTAGCCAGGATGATCTCGATCTCCTGACCTCATGATCCACCCGCCTCGGCCTCCCAAAGTGCTGGGATTACAGGCGTGAGCCACCATGCCCGGCCCTGACTGCCCTTTAAGATGAGTACATAAGTAGTAGTAATACATTTTTCTTTCACATCCTGGAGAAGATATACTATGTTCACTATTGAAATGAAACCATAAAACTAGAGTTAGGAAGATTGAAGAAATGAAAAAGGAGCTCACATGATTTTGTCTCAGGAGAGGCTGTTCCAGGATTCTTTGGAGATACGGTGGATTCCATAGCTGGAGCAGGGAAAGGACAGGATGAGCCTATGGGTGTAGAAAGGAAGGGAGTGCTTGAAAGATGATGAGATGTCAGCAGGTCACAGAAACCCTCTGAAGGAGGCTCCAGCTGGCCAGGCTGGGGACAATTTGGGCCCCAAAATAATGACAGTAACAAATTGTAACTCATTGAATGAAATAGGAATCCATACATTGCTAATTATATAAATAAGGGAATAAAACCAGTGATGCAAAAAGGGATGTTTATGTCATCACGCAAAATATGTTCACAGAAAATATGTACTAGTTAAAAGAGGGAAAAGAGTAACTTTACAGTGGATGAAGCCTGGCAATCATCACTTTAAGCAAGTGGTCAGAGTTAATATTATCAGTAATGGTCAAATCAAAACCATATGCCATCCTCTAAAATGCAAGAAGACTCCTGAAGTACTTCTAGTATCTTCTTACCAAAGATGTAGAACTTAAATGCAGTCATAACAATACATGAGACAAACCCAAGTTGGAGCACAGTCTGCAAAATAACCGGCCTGTGATCTTCAAATGCATCAAGATCACGAAAGACAAGGAAAGAGTGAAGCGTTGCTCCAGTTGGAAGAGACTTAAAACTAAATGCAGTATGTGATCCTAGATTGGATCTTTTTGCTCTAAGGACATTAATGGGCCAGTTAGTGAAATTTGAAGGGGATCCGAGGGTTCCATTGTAATAATATATCAGTGTTAATTTTTAAATTTTTAGTAAGTTGGGATTATTTTGGAAAATACTGTTATTCATAGCTAATACAAAGTAGAATATTTGGGGATGATAACGCATGATTGCAACAAATGTTTCGGGAAAAATATGATCTTTGTAGTGGTCTTGCAACTTTTCTGTAAGTCTAAAATTGTTTATGCATAACAGGTTAAAAAAAGATTAAATTTTGTTTTTATAACTAATAGTGGATTAGGGTCATGTGAAAGTACTTTAGAGAAAATGAGACTTTTGAGAACATCATCCCTGAAGACGTTGAAAGACTGAGTTACCTCATGGATAATTTAATAGGGTATGCAGCTGATTTTTCTACCTTAATTTCTTGTTTGCAGTATCTACCCATACTTAGAATTGTCTGGTGTTAAAATATGCCCATTGGGACTTTCATGAAATTCTTTTGATTTTGTAGAAAATTCAGTTTCAAAGGATTTTTTAAATAGATATTTTAAGTTTGGTGTCAACTTAGATAAAATCTATTTGGAGTCCCAGTGTAAGTTTTAGTAATGTGTCCAATCTGTTTATTGAAATAGACTATAACTTTAGAATACTTTCTCTGGAGACATGAAGATTGGTATGTTATAGCTCAATTCAAAGTTGTACTTTCTATTATGATCTATTTTATGATTCATAAAATCTATCTTATGATTGTCATAAGTGGAATTTGTTTTTTGCCCCATTCTACCTCAGAAACTAAGTATCTGGGCATCAATAACAATTGGTAGTAGTGTTTGCTGCTAAGCCGAGTTTCACCAGTACAGTGTGGAATTATTTTATTGTTTGTTCTGTGAACATTGTATCCGCTGTTTACCAGGTTATTGTGAGGTTTTGGACCTTCATAGAAATTGCTTGGAACTCTTGTTCACTAAAGCCTGTTACACTTTTTATTCTCTTTGCGTGTAATCAGAGACTTATTGATACTGACACATTCAAGGGGCATTATTGATCATTTAGATTGCTCTAAGACCTAAGGAGTCTTGGCCGGACGCGGTGGCTCACGCTTGTAATCCCAGCACTATGGGAGGCCGAGGCGGGTGGATCACCTGAGGTCGGGAGTTCGAGATCAACCTGGCCAACATGGTGAAACCCCGTCTCTGCTAAAAATGCAAAAATTAGCTGGGCATGTTGGCAGGCGCCTGTAATTGCAGCTACTCGGGAGGCTGAGACAGGAGAATCGCCTGAACCCGGGAGGCAGAGGTAGCAGTGAGCCAAGACTGTGCCATTGCATTCCAGCCTGGGTAACAGAGCGAGCGAGACACCATCTAAAAAAAAAAAAAAAAAACCTAAGGAGTCTTTTCTCCTTATTTTACAATAAATTCCTTTTGATTTTGTGTAAAAACTTGAAACTGTTTATGAGTGTAAAATAACATTTGAATACTTTTCTTGTGCCAGATATTAGGTTAAATGCTTTATGTGAATTTTCATTTGATTCTCACAACTTTTGAGTTAGGTAGTTATTTTTCTCATTTTACAGATGAAATGGAGGGTTAGAAACCCGTAGGTAGTAGATGCTAAAGCTGAGATTTGGGCCTGGGTCTTTTAACTACTGTGCCAAAATAATTTGAGAGGGAGGAAAAAACTCAAGCCTTTGGAAAATATGATTACATAAAATTGTCCTTTATATTGAGAAGCTTCCATAGTTACCAGTGTCCTTCACAGGGTTGATCAGAAAGACATACATATTAGTGATGATGATAATGATTAAGATAATCATTATTACCACAGGTACTTCCTATAATATAAGCATCTTTCAAATTGAGAACTTTGATAGAACATCTGAGTAAATGAACAGTACAGTGTGCATGAAACCACTAAGCAAACCAAGGGAAGTTAATTTTCTTTATATGACTTGTAAACATGTCTCTAGATATCCTTTATCAGATTCCACCATGGGTAAGTAGTGTCTAAGTTGCCCCATATTTAGAGTTTTTCAATGAGGTTGTGTTCCTACTTAGAATCCTAAAGTTCAGCTATAACAGATATATTAATAAAATCTGTAGAATCTTTAATTGAGCATAATGGTGGCTGTTATTTTAAGTTGAGGCTTTTTGTTGAGCTGGATTGAAAGTGCAACGTATTAGAAGTTGCAGTGTATTTATTCCTATTTCTTGTTCTTTATGTGAGAGAAGATATACTTTAGTAGACTGAATACTTCAGAGCTGTATCTCATTTACCAATAAAATGTGAAAACAGTAGTAAATTCCTTCACTTGGGCTACCATTGTGCAGGCCTATTTTAATGGTATAGTTTGATATCCTTAATGTTAAAAGCAGTATAGCTTAAAGAGGCTGATAAATTAGAATTTTCCAATATCCTCAGCTTTTTTTCCCTCCCACAGTTAATTTGCTCTGCTGACTCCCTACGCGAGGTGGCAACAGCTGGCCCTTTTACTGGAGCTTGCGGGGATTAGAGAGTCGGGCTCGCAGCAGCGTGCTCGGCCTCTTGCCTCTGTTGACTGTTCTTTATTGTTTGATGCCTGAGCATCTCCCAGACAGCGAGCAATTGTTTCTGGAAACTTAAAGTTTGTTTCTCTTGGGAGTAGACAATGCTGTTGGGGCTTGTCTTTGTGTTTCTTCGCTTTCCCAGTCTCCTCTTATCCTTCTTCCTGTGCTTTCTCTTGATAATTAGAAAGGAGCAAAGATACCACCTTTTTATTTAGGTCTGCGTGAGATTCTAAAACTTAGAAATATAGGCTATAGATGGAAGTTTCTTTTTTCAGTAAGCCACCTCAGTAACAAATCGTGTTTTAAATGAAAACTTTGTTCTTCATAATATCATTTAGTGAGAGAAAACAATGCATGAGTGTATTTTTGAAATTATGGTACTAAAAGGGAGCAGCAGCAAGGTGACCTAATACTGCCATTTTAAAAGCTAGGATTAGAAATGTATCATAACTGCTTAAATGTAAAAAGATCCTTTCACTGAATCCAAAATATAGTTCTGATTTATAGGATAGTTATAAGAAATCTCTATGCCATGTGGAAACATGAATAAAAAGTAGTCAGAACATAGCTAAATAGAACCCTGAGATAGGCAGAATGATTTTATTCTTCACATTTAGAAAAGAAAACATCAAGGTACCCTGGAACTTAATTTCTACAGTGACTTCACATTCCGACACTTCTCCCATACCTGCCATACCCCTGAGTGTTGTTACGGATGAGAATATTGTCTGCGAAGTAGTATGAGATGGAAATTTTCCTAGAAAGATTATTGTACTCAGAATTTGGAACTGAAAGTTGTAGAAAGGGGAAGTGATGTGTTTAAAACTGTTTGTGGAGGTGGGGCTCTGCCATGTGTATTTTGACAAAGCTGCACAGGTGATTCTTGCCATACCTGATTACCGTGTACCCACCTGTCCCTGAGCTGGCACTCCAGAGAGTTCTTTCAGTGCATAGCAAGACAATTTCTCATGCTATTAATTGGGATAAAATTGACATACATTCATTTGTAGAGTCTGAAACACAACGTCACTTTGGAAAATTTGGTGAGCAAGTTGAACTGCATCTGCACTAGTATGTTCTTTTTGTTTCTGTAGACTTAACCAAAGAAAATGAATTTTAAAGGAAGAGAGGGTGATACCAAGTTGTAGAATTCTAGGTATGTAGGTTCAGAGGAGATTTTTTTTTTTTTTTTAAGGAGAAAAAACCACCCAATCAAGAAGAATAGAGCAGGGTGCCCCGGAGAGAACGCATGAACTCGAAGCATCCCGGCAGCATCTTCCGTATCTCAATACTGTTGCTGTGTTTCTTGGGCTCTCAACACCATTTCCTCTCTCCTAGCTTTTAACACATCTCGAGGCAACCTTTTCCCTTTCTTTTTATGCACTTCTCTCACTGCATCTCTTCTATATCATCATCACTTCAACCTAACCCAGTATTTTTATCCCACCTGCTTATTTACCTTCCTTCAGTGACTAAAAACCTTACTCAGATACTGCCAGTGTTGTTTAATTGAGCAGAATAGAGGCTTCTCACTATAGGCAACTGTAAATCAATGAAAATAACCATTTGAAGAAGAAAAACATTTTCATGTCTGTCATGGTCGATCCCTTCTGCCAAAGTGATTTGGTTCATTCATAAATTCCCCATACCTCGTGTGTTACATATTGTACTGTACACGTTTACTGAATGTTCGATTGTGATCTTGTAATACAGACTGTTCATTATCCCCCTTCTCTTGACTTAAAAAGTTGTGGGGAACTAGCTCTTTTCATCCCAAGGAAACTTTCTTCTACTCTGTCTTGCCAGTAAGTTACTGCTCATTTCTCTTGTAGAGCAGCTTGAGTTTGTGGCATTCACTCCTGTTCCGCCCACTCCCTTCCTAATATCTTGCAGTCTGGCTTTCATCTATATCAAAACCACTTATCAATAGATCACCAATGATTTCCTAATGCCAGTCTACCCAGTTCACCAGGAAACTTTAATAACTTTTTATGTTTATTAGGAATTTTTAAGT
Source organism: Pongo pygmaeus (assembly GCF_028885625.2). Taxonomy (NCBI): domain Eukaryota; kingdom Metazoa; phylum Chordata; class Mammalia; order Primates; family Hominidae; genus Pongo; species Pongo pygmaeus. Next base: position 202,930,224 of record NC_085930.1, read on the forward strand.
TCATTGGAATACAATCAAGTACTTTTTGGAATGATTATATGATGTAGAAATGTGTATGTTTGAGAGACAGAAACATTGATTTTTTTTTTCCTCTTCACTACAAAATAAATAACATATTTGTTTTATGGTAGCAATACTTGAACTCTTTAAGGCATCTTTTCATGGTAAATGTGGCAATTTTAAAAATCTGGGCTTTGTAAAATAATTTTTTTTATAGTAAGGCAGTTAACACATTAAAGCAACTAGGGAAGATAGTGAAGAATTATTTTTACCTTGAGTCTGTATAGATGAAGTAGGCTCTGCTTTGTGTTGGAACAGAACAAACAAACAAAAAAACCTGAGATGATACAAAGATAAAGTAATCCTCAAGGAAAGTCCTCTGTGTTAGAGAAGTAGTTATTTACACACAGAATTCCACATGACAACGCCTGAGTAGTGTGGTTTCCAGGTTATTGATGAGAAAATCGAGACTCAAAATGGGTCTTTTAGAATGAAGTACATTTTTCATGGCCTAAGTGTGTCTTTAAAAGTCACCGTTGTGGCCAGGCGCGGTGGCTTACACCTGTAATCCCAGCACTTTGGGAGGCCGAGGCGGGCGGATCACAAGGTCAGGAGATCCAGACCATCCTGGCTAACACGGTGAAACCCCGTCTCTACTAAAAATACAAAAAAATTAGCCAGGCGTGGTGGCGGGCGCCTGTAGTCCCAGCTGCTGGGGAGGCTGAGCCAGGAGAATGGCGTGAACCCGGGAGGCGGAGCTTGCGGTGAGCGGAGATCGCGCCACTGCGCTCCAGCCTGGGCGACGGAGCAAGACTCGTCTCAAAAAAAAAAGTCACCGTTGAAGAATATCGATAAATTAGTACAAGAGTAAAAGAACATTTTCTTTTCTATAATATTATACATGTTGCTGGTATTTAACACTTTACTAGAAAGTATATTCTTTTGCTTTAAACTCAGGTTTTAACTGATTAGGAATAAAGACAAGAATGTTCTCTACAGTAATGTATGGACTGAATTTGCCATTTATCATTTTAAAGTAGGTTTTACTTATATACTATTGTGAAAATACTCTTAATGTATTCAAAAGGCCAGTGCACAATTTTTTTTTCTTTTTCTTCTTTTTTTTTTTTTTTTTTTAAGGAAGAGTGTCACTTGCTGCCCAGGCTAGAGTACAGTGGTGTGATCATGGCTCACTGCAGCCTTGAACTCCTGGGCTCAAGTGATCTAATACCTTTAAAGTTGGGAATAAACTTTATCTTAAGTGTTTTAATTTTTAAATTATGTTTTTGCATATTTGACAGAAAAAGCAGAATGTAGTAGTTGAAAACCTGATCACAAAACAATTCATTGGACTGTGCAGCAGTATATAAAAAATAAAATTAAACGAGATATGAAATCTTAAGGGATTGGTGGATTGATGCACATGGGTAACCTCTGTTAAGTACAGTTCTCCAGGTAGTTGGAGAAATTAGTTAAATGTGAAGAGAATTTTAATTTTTCACTATTTTGTACATTTCTAAACTGTGTCTCCCACAGCCCTTCTCCCCCAGTGAGCACAATTCAGAATTACTTTGAAATGTTATAGTCTTAATTATCCTGTTCATGGAAATGATGAAGCTAATACACGATGTGCTCTGTCTTAAAAGTAACAGATATTCTCCCAAATAACCTACTGCTGGTTGTGGTGCCGAGGGCATTTCATGGGACCACATGGTCCTTGCTCATCGTGATACCATCCTCAGTGGTTGGGGGATTCGCAGTGAATTCTCATACCCTGTAACTGTGCATCATGGATCTGTCATCTGAAAATACATCAAAATCTTTATTGAACTCACAGTTTTCACACTTGTATCACCCATTTAAGATTCTTTCATTGTTACCTCCTGTGTACAGAATATTTCATTTCAATTTCTCTTAGAACAGCTCATTCATCTATCCTCTAGTTTCAATGATCTGAGCAGTAGAAGTTTGCTGTTTTGTATTAACTTCAGTTAGATCTCTTTTCTGGGCCAAGAATTAAAGTCTTTTTATCTTTAGTCTCTCCTTTTGTTGGCACTGCTTCATAGACTGTGTCATATGTACAGATCTGTCTTTAGACTGATCTTTACCAAAGTACACTACTGGAATTTGAGGGTTTTTTTATTTTAACATCCTTTTTATTATGACAGAGCTAGTGTATATGCATTGTAGGAAATTAGAAACTATAGATGGCAAAATTTTAAAAAATAATTGCCACCACCCAGAGATTAGCACTGTAGTTTAAGACAATTTTGAATGTGGTCCTAGGGACATAATTTCTGGAACACATTTTTCATGAAGAGGTCTCAGGTTAGCTTCTTATACCCACACATCTTCAGCTCGTTGTCATTGCCCCTAGTTTTAATTTCCCATCGCTCAGTGGGCTAAATTTTTTTTCATTTTCTTCATATAAACTTATTTCAGAAATGTTCATTAAGAGGAATAAGCAGCATTAGTAAAAATGAAACCTATGGTACCCGTTACTTTATATAGTTCAAGTATTCTGGAAGCCATATTGTAGCATAGGATGTACTGAAAATCACTCTCCTTTCAACAGTAATCCCATACCTATATTTGGGACCTGGCCTTCCTTTGTGTGCTTGTGTATTCATTATATCTCCTTTCTCTCTTCAAAGATGCTCAAGTCATTCTCATCTGAAAACTAATGAGTTGAACCTTCCATGCAGTCTAGTAGCTACTGTGAACTCTAATCTCTATTACAAAGGTTAACTCTTTGAGTCTCACTTCTACTGAAATTGTTTTTTTCCCAAGATTACTGAAAATTTGAGAGAAAGTAATGGCCCAGGCATGCATTCAGAACTAGAAAATACTTCCAAGTACAGAAAACCAAACACCACATGTTCTCACTCATAAGTGGGAATTGAACATTGAGAACACATGGACACAGGGAGGGGAACAACATACACCAGGGCCTGTTGGGGCGTCGGGGGTGAGAGGAAGGAACTTAGAGGACTTAGGTGCAGCAGACCACCATGGCACACATATACCTGTATAACAAACCTGCACATTCTGCACATAGATCCCGCTTTTGTTTTTGTTTTTGTTTTTAAGAAGAAATAAAGGGGGAAAAAAAGATTTCAAAACTTAGAGGGAGGGAGGGAGGGAGGGAGGAAGGAAGGAAGGGAAGAAAGAAAGAAATGCTTCCATGTAACTGCATCATTTAGTACTTTGGAGTCCATATCCTACTTGAAACTCTAGGATCTGGCCCTCACATTTATGTAGCGCTTTACAGTTTACAAAACTTCTGCTTGTCCATGTGTGTCTTGTAAAGTCATATGAGGCATTATGCCCATTGTTCAGATAGAGAAATTAACGTTCATTGACGTAAATGGTTAAGCCAATTACATAAATATGTATGGCAAAGCTGGGGCTAATCATATGTGTTACAGATAGGACTTTTTTTTAGAATTGTTTAGGTATTCTGTTCATCGTTAGTCTCTGGGTCTGTGTTTGTGGTAACCATAGACAACCAAGTTCATATAATTTGGCTTCTTTTTTTATGTGATTTTTAATATGTGTTAAGGATCTGTAACAATGAATTTGCCTCCTAAAGAGGTGCATAATGTTTTCATTCCTCAGAAAAGATAATTCTAGGTTTATAAATCTATGTATACTCTGTGCCAGTTGAATTTTGTGATTGTTCTTTTCAATAGAAAGTAAACTGACTTAAAGGTGATTTTCCAGTTTAATGGAATAAATGAAATTAGTTTAGAAGTTATTTTTATTTTTCTGAGCCTGATTCTCACTCAGTTGTGATAAACAGCATCTCTGTAAGTTAAACTCGGTGATAAACCGAGAACTTCTGAAATCAGCCTAACATGAATACCTGTTCTTCTTGTGCTAAGTTTCATAATACTTTATCCTAATACACCATTTTTTTAAGAGATGGAACTTGTATTTCGTTTTTGCTTTCATCTCACCTAATTCATGATTTTAATTAAAACCTATGATTTTTAATTTCTTTTTTTATAAATTTTTAGTTTGGTTTATAAATCAGAATTATATTCTCTGATCTTATACTTTCTTTTACTTTTAAAATCACTGTGATGAACTGACTGTTTAAGAATCATTCTCATGATTCATTCGTCTGTTATGCCTCCTTTTTAAAGCTTCAGCACTGAAGGTCTTTTGACAAACCAATATTTATAACAGTTTGACAGCAGGATGAGGAACAGTGTTTGTCTTTGTAACAGCTTGAAGAAAGACCCTTTCCAGGACCCAGTCATGCAGTTACAATCTTGACCTCTTTCTTATGCTGGGAACATGCATACAGCAGCACCTCCCATGTGTTTTCTTGTCCCATTGACTGTCCATTCACTTCCCATCTGTTTTGCAGTCTTAAAGGAACAGAAGGGGCCCTCTTATAAATCTGTCTTTGCAGGTGATAAATGATGCCTATCTCTTTAAGGGCTGCCTGGGTGGTTTTCCTTTTCTTAGAACATTTCTGCTTTCCTCCTAACTAAATCAGGGAAAAATACAATTTTAGGAATAAGAGAAAAAGAAAAAAAGATGAATTTTTAAAGCATTTAATTGACTAAGAATATTTTACTGATCTTTTTTAGTCTTCCCAATTAATTGCCTAAATCATATTTTTTAAAATGTATTATCGATATTTAGATTTTTGTCAGGGAGCAAAATGAATGTATTCATTTTGAAATAATGTAACTCTTTTTTGAGAAAACAAAGCAATGTATCATTAATGAGTTAACATATAAAATAACTTTTTAAGTTTTTTGTGATAATTTAAGTGTGAAGCGTCTTATATATTGGATACAAAAGTAAAATATTTCAGAGTAAATCATTGTAATCTTATGGTAAAATCTATTCATTTTTTACATTTAAAAAGATGATCATAAATCCCATGAACATTTATGCTTTTACTTCTGTTGCTGAAAGTATTATAGGAATAGATATTGATATCATTGGGTTTTCTAAGAATTCAGCAGAAATAAAAATAATTTACTTTTTCTCCCATGCAGAAATTATTTCTGCGAGGTTTTACGTAACAAGTATTGTCCCTCCATGGCCCTGCAGAATGTTCTTAAATTACTGATTTAAAAACTATTACCAGTATACAGAGACCACTTTTAGAATATTGTGGTGTATTATGTGAATCAGCTGGCTAATAATATATCTTCTATGGACTAGCTTGTTAGTTTGTTTATTAATTCCCTGGCATATTCCAAAAGGAATTTGAGGCAGCTTACATATATCCTACGCAAAAGAGAAAACTACTTAAGTGAAAAATTTGGGTTGAAAAGGAAAATCCAGGCAAGTGAAATAAAGTAAACCTTAAGGTAGAATTGGTGCCCCCTCAAAATGCATGCTCAAGGGTTCTCCATACAGGCAGACCTCATTTTATTGCATGTCACTTTATTGCACTTCAGTGTTATTGCATTTTTAACAATAGAAGTTTTGTGGCAATGCTGCATTGAACAAGCCTGTTGGCACTATTTTCCCAACAGCATGTGCTCACCTCATGTCACTGTCACATTTTGGTAATTCTTGCAATATTTCAAATTTTTCCATTATTATTCTGTCTGTCATGGTGATCTATCATCAGTGATCTTTGATGTTTGTATTGTAGCTGTTTTGGGTACCACTAACTGTGCCCATATTAGTCCGTGAACTTAATCAGTAAACGTGTGTCTTCTGGCTGTTCCACCAACTAGACATTCCCTGTCTCTTTCCTCCTCTTCAGGGCCTCCCTATTCCGTAGGACACAACAATATTGAAATTTGGCCAGCTAATAACCCTGCAGTGGCCTGTACATGTTCAAGTGAAAGAAAGAGTGCCATATCTCACTTTAAATCAACAAATAGAAATGATTAAGCTTAGTAAAGGAGGTTTGTTGAAAGCCAAAATGGGCCATTAGCCAAATTGTGAATGCAAAAGAAAAGTTCTTGAAGGAAATTCAAAGTGTTATTCCAGTGAACACACGAATGATAAAGCAGAACAGCCTTATTGCCTGAGACACAGAAAGTTTTACTGGTCTGGATAGAAGATCAAACCAGCCATAACATTCCCTTAAGCTAAAACCTAATCCAGAGCAAGTCCCTAACTCTATTCAATTCTCCGAAAGCTGAGAGAGGTGAGGGAGCTGCAGAATAAAATTTGAAGCTGGCAAAGGTTGGTTCATAAGGTTTAAGAGGAAAAAAGCCATTTCTGCAACATGAAAGTGCAAGGTGCTGATACAGCAGCTGCAGCAAGTTATCAAGAATATCTAACTAAGATAATTGATGAAGGTGGTTATGCTAAACAACAGATTCTTGATGCAGATGAAATAGCCATCTATTGGAAGACAATGCCATCTAGTAATTTAATAGCTAGAAAGAAGTCAATGCCCAGCTTCGAGGCTTCGAAGGAGAGGCTATCCCTCCTTTTGGGTGCCAATGCAGCAGGTGCCTTTAAGTTGAAGCCAACTGAAAGAATTTACCATTCTGAAAATCCTAGGGCCCTTAAGGATTATGCTAAGTCTACCCTGCTTGTTTTCTAAAAGTGGAACAAAAAGCCTGGATGACAGCACATCTGTTTATAGCATGGTTTACTGAATATTGTAACTCTTGAGATCTGCTCAGAAAAGTTTTCTTTCAAAATATTACTACTCATTGACAATGCATCTGGTCAAGCAAGGGTTCTGAGGGAGATGTACAAGGAGATTAATGTTGTTTTTGTGCCTGCTAGCACAACATCCATTCTGCAGCCCATGGATCAAGGAACACTTTCAACCTTGAAGTCTTTATTATTTTAAAAATACGTGTCTTAAGGCCCTAGCTGCCATAGATAGTGATTCCTCTGATGGATTTAGGGGAAAAAAAAAGGAAAAGCTTCTGGAAAGGACTCCCCATTTTAGATGCTGTTAAGACCATTCAGGATTCATGGGAGGAGGTCAAAATGTCACCATTAACAGTTTGGAAGAAGTTCATTCCAGCCCTCATGGATGACTTTGAAGAGTTTGGGACTTAAGAGGAGGAAGTAACTGCAGATATGGTAAAGACAGCAATAGAACTAGAATTAGTTCTCTTGTAATATGATAAAACTTGAACAGATGAAAAGTTGCTTTTTATGGACAAGCAAAGAAAGTGGTTTCTTTTTTCTTTTTTTTTTTTTTTGGCAGTCTCAGTTTGAAGAAAGTGGTTTCTTGAGATGGAATCTGTTCCTGGTGAAGATGCTGTGAACGTTGTTGAAATGGCAGTAAAGGATTTAGAATATTACATAAACTTAGTAGATAAAGCAGCTGCAGGGTTTGAGAAGATAGTCTCCCAATTTTTAAAGAAGAAAAATTTGAGTAAATTTGGGTAAAATTTACCCAAAATTACCTATTGTGGGTAAAATGCTATCAGAAAGCATCACATCCTACTGTGAAATCTTTCATGAAAGGAAGAATCAATCAGTGCAGCAAACTACAATTGTCTTATTTTAAGAAAGTGCCATAGCCACCCTAACCTGCAACAACCACCACCCTGATCAGTCAGTAGCCATCAACGTCAGGACCAGACCCTCCACCAGCAAAAAGATTATGACTTGCTGAAGACTCAGATGATCCTTAGCATTTGTTAGCAATAAAGTATTTTTAAATAAGGTATGTACATTGTCTTTTTAGACATAACGCTATCACACAATATATTACAGTATACTGTAAACGTAACTTAAATGCACTGGAAAACCAAAAAACCTTATGTGACTCACTTTATTGTGATATACGCTTTATTGTGGCAGTCTAGAACCAAACTTGCATATCTCCAAAGTATGCCAGGACTTTGCTAGAGGTAAGCTGCAAATTTAGCCCTCAATTTCCTGTTGGCTGGCAATTACAAAATGGAAAGCAGAGGTCATTCCATCATTCATGGTGGCCATCAGACAACAACACAGCAGTTGCTTAGGAGAAGCATGGGTCCTCTTGGTACGCACAACTGAGAAAAATTTCCCTTAAAGTGGACACTGAGTTAGATGATATAATGAATCTAATGGCTACATATGATCATGAATATCATGAGGCCCTTTATTGTAATGTTTCTCATGTAGGCTAACATGCGCAGTTCTAGGGAAAATATGGTGCTGTCCAAACATACAGCTATTTGGTTTGGCTTATCTGAAGATAAAATACATAGCATCCAGAGAAATAGATGAACTGTATGTCCTCCATACGGTCTCCCATAAATATTATTTCTTTTTGCAGCTGATCCTTTTAGTACATATCAAGTAGCCAGAACTTCAAGATTTTACACTCATTGACATTGACAAGCACCTGGAATGGTACTACCTTTTTTTTTTTTTTTCTTTTTTTTTGAGACAGGGTCTCACTCTGTCACCCAGGCTGGAGTGCAGTGGCATGATCTTGGCTCACTGCAACCTCCGCCTCCTGGATTCAAGTGATTCTCCTGCCTCAGCGTCCCAAGTAGCTGGGATTACAGGCGCCCGCCACCACGCCCGGCTAATTTTTGTATTTTTAGTAGAGATGGGTTTTCGCCATGTTGGCCAGGGTGATCTTGAACTCCTGACCTCATGTGATCCACCTGCCTCGGCCTCCCAAAGTGCTGAGATTACGGGCGTGAGCCACTGCGCCCAGCCAAGTACTACTTTTTTTATTAGTTAAGTCAGAGCCATAATCATTATAACTGAGCTGAAATTAGGATTGCCATCCACTTAAGAAAGTTGAGTGGTCTAACAAGTATAAAAGCCTAAGTATAAGGCTAATGCATGTTCACACTGAAGCCTTTTGGGGAATAGGCCTTAAAATATATAGAAAGTATTTGAAGACGTTTTAATTGTACTAGCCAAAAGGAGCCTGGTAGAAATGCTTGTGTTATAAGAGTTTATTTTTTAAAAAGCTGAATTTATCTGACCAGGCGTGGTGGCTCACGCCTGTAATCCCAGCACACTGGGAGGCCGAGGCGGGTGGATCACGAGGTCAGGAGTTCGAGACCAGCCTGGCCAATATGGTGAAACCCCATCACTACTAAAAGTACAAAAAAATTGGCCAGGCATGGTGATGCGTGCCTGTAGTCCCAGCTACTCTGGAGGCTGAGGCAGAAGAATCGTTTGAAACCAGGAGGCAGAGGTTGCAGTGAGCCGATATCGCGCCACTGCACTCCAGCCTGGGCGACAGAGCGAGACTCCATCTCAGAAAAAAAAAAAAAGCTGAATTTATCAACAAATTGCTATGGAGCTTTTTATATATTCAGCAGGCATAAGTTGTAATTTACCTCACAGACTTTCTTAAGGTTGCTTTCTTTCTAAATTATGCTTTATGGGGGTCACAAAATAGCAATTTTTTAAATAATCACCTTTAATGATTAAGTATTGTTTAAGTCAGATCACTCAACTATGAATGCATGAATATTCATGGACATCTATTACATAGCAAGCAGTGCTATGCTGGGCCGAGTGATTTTAAATGACAAACTTTTTGGTAAGTAGAGAATTTACACAAGCAGTCCTTGCTGTTCTCCACATTAATGCTCAGAAAAAATACATTATAAAAATGATGTTTCCAAAATGAATTATGAAGCCCCGTGAGAATGATATGGCAATTTGTGGTTACATATTTTACTAGAGGATTAATATCCAATAAATAAAAAGATACTAAGGAATAAAAAATGTAAAGATGAAGTTATATAATGAATTAGAACAATACATTTTAATCATAAGTTTTAAATTAGTGTGGACTTTGAATTCTCCTTGACAGATTCCTTCATTTTATAGGTAAAGCTAGGACTGTGACTTATGCAGTTATGAGGTTAGTGGGAAATACCACATTGTCATATATTTTAAATGATACATTACAACATGTTCTCTGCTTTATAAAAATCATATAAAATAACTGCCCCATAGATTATTAAAGGTGTTAGACTAGAGATTCTTAAAAAAATTTTTCATCAAATGTTTCTTTCATTATTAATCACGTGAAGTGCACATTACAGAAGATGTTGTCTACAGCAGTGCAGGTACATTCTTCTCTTAGAAGTACAGCCACCAGTTAGAGTTCCTAATCAGTATAAGGAAGGAGTTGTTAGGAGAGGGGGTGGGTATCTAGTCCAAATGAAGATTTCCATTTGAGTTTTTGAAGTAGTGAAACTAACCCAGCCTTTACAGGCCCCAGAAATCTGGGAACCTTAGCTTTCAAAGTACTGTACCAGTCTTTAACAGTTTTCCTGGACGTGTGAATTGATGCCTCCTTCTTCTGTAACATGCAGGAGTATTCTGTTTGTCTTCATTGAGTGTTAAAAAATAATCATGCCTATTTCAAGGAAAAAATCTACAGAACTAAGATGCAGAAGATAAGCACTAGATTTAATCATATTCCTTTGTCTGTCTGTTTGGTTTAACCTTTCATCTAAAAGATGCACCTTTTTTCTTGTGCTAACTCTAAGATTTTAGCTACAGTTTCGAGAATCTTGAGTGTAGTCTCTTTATGTTTTTTTCTTTTTTTGTTTCCCCCACACCCTAGATTCATTTAAAAACTGAACTTCTAAAGGGCAAGTATATAGTGTAGTTTAATAAAAAGCAAACCTTTTCATGAACAATATATATTACATAATAAGAAGCGTTCCTTTACTTTTCAGTACTATAGTGAATAGCTTTTTACAGTAGAATCTCACTTAGAGGGTGTCTTAAAGCTTAACACAAAGTGCTTATGCAGCATGTTATAAAACAGTTCTATTAAGGTACATTTGGATCTTTGGATGTGTGGTTTGCTTAAAGTACACTGCATTAGTAAGTTGGCAGCTTGCTTTCTTTAAAAACATCAAAAGTTTTAAAAGGTTTATTTCAGGGCATGTGTTAGTGTTTTGTGTGTGGTTCTTTGTTCCTGTTCTAAACTGTTATTAACCACTGAAGTGAACCTTCTCCCGGGTTTGGCCTTTTGGTATTCACAGCGTATTCAAAACCTAATTACAGATTAGTCTATATTTGAGACTTTTAGAGCAAGTATCAGAAGACCCAAAAAGAAAATGAGAGTAGCAGTATCATTTCATGTAGAGATAAAGAGACCCAAAACATGAATGGGTGTCAAGTCAGCTGAAGAAAAGAAAAAAGAGAAGGAACTTCATTCACTGAGACGGTTTATGAGTTGGGGATTATGGGAATATTCATGACTCAATCAAGAAGCACAGTGAATTGATGTTTGAAATAGCTCATCTTTTAAGTAAACATTGGATAAATGGAAAGTAGACTCAGTATTCACTGCATGTAGAAATAGCTATTTCTGTATAACAGAAATAGCAGTTTGTTAATCCCTTCCTGAGTTGGTTTAATTTACCAAGTAAATCACAAATTTTATTCTTTATTTGTGAATATTTAATTCAAATATTTAATGGAAATATGAGTTTGCTTTATAATTAGTCATGCTGATCCATACACATATTTCTGAGACAAAGCAATTTCAAATGGTGAAATAGTTACAATAATATTTTTGAAATTTGAAAGCACTGTGATACTGAAGCATTAATTTGAAGGGTCAGAAAGTAGGAAGTTTTTGTTGCCAACATTCAGCTTCATTGTTTATGGATAACTTGGTTTTCTGTGCAGCCAGATGGCACAGTTAGTATACAGACATTCTTGGAAACTTGTATCAAAATTTAAAATGAATGAATTTATGAGAAATAATTCTGCTTATTATTTGTAATGTAGCTTCCTTGAAAAGCAAGAAATCAGACTGTAGTTTCTAAAGCTGCAAGTGAATATGTATACATAGCCAGCATCTTTCAGCCTTGATAATAAGATGCAACCATTAAGGTGAAGGGATTTTTTTTCCCACTTGTGTTTTTGGACCCAAGTATCCTGTTCTGTGTTGCTTGTCTGGTTCAGGTGTGAGCCACCAGCTTTCCTTGACTTTCATTATCTATGTGTATCTTGCCTCCTGTTCCCAGGCTTGCTCTAGCTCTTCTGATCCTGTCTTCCTCCCTCTTGATCACTAGTGTAGTATTCATGAAGCCGGCTAAGTTAGTTTTTCCCTTTGAAAACCACAGCCCTTATTTCCTGTGCCATATTTTGGGCAACTTTGTTTATCATTGAATGACTGTACACAGTGATCAGGCCTTGTTCTAGACACTGAAGATGCTGAGCATTTTTGGACCCATTTTGTACTCCTATATTGTTCTCCAAGGGCTTCTCCAAGTGTGCGTCAATTTAGTCTCCTCAAGAGGGCATCATTTTCATCAGAATATGATAGCATATTATGTACTGTCTGGTCATCCTTAGGCATAGACCACTTAGGAGGTGTCAGTAACTGTTTTGCTCCCTGATTTTTACTGAAATGCGTCTTTTTTTCTTTTTCTTTTTCTTTTTTTTTTTTTGAGACGGAGTCTCACTATGTCGCCGGGCTGGAGTGCAGTGACACAATCTTAGCTCACTGCAACCTCCACCTCCCGGGTTCAAGCGATTCTCCCTGAAATGCGTCTTATTTTAAGTCAAAGGTAATACTTAAAAAAGACCAAATAGACTTAAAATAACAGCATTTACTTTGTCACTATGACTTTACTTTGTTATTATGAGTTAACACATGGTAGCAGACTGGGTGTAGTAGCTCACGCCCTGTAATTCTAGCAGTTTGTGAAACCGAGTGGGGAGGATTGCTTGAAGCCAAGATTTCGAGACCAGCCTGGGCAACATAGTGAGACCCCCATCTTGACAAAAAAAATTTTTTAAAAATTAGCCAGGTGTGGTGCTGCATGCCTGTGGTCCCAGCTACTTGGGAGGCTGAAGTGGGAGAATCGCTTGAGCCTGGAGGTTGAGGCTATAGTGAGCCATGTTTGCATCACTGCACTCCTGGGTGACAGTGCAAGACTCTGCGTCAAACAAACATGGTAGCAGATGCAGTGTGTGTTTCTTAATCAGAGAAGTGTAGGCAAGGCTAACTCTCCAGGCTTTAATGTCCTCATATTTAGCATTGATACCTGCAAGGTTGTATGAGAACCAAATGAAACGCCAAATTTGGAAATACATAGTAGATACATCATAGCAGAGTAAGCCAGGAATGCTTCTCAAAGATAGGATATCATCTGTGTCCTCATATCACTTTATGAAGTGCATTGTAAAAGTGAAAGAACAAAGAAATAAATGTTTTTTAGTTAATGTTTAAAGGATACATTTATCATAATTGCTCTTTTAACACTCTCCTCCAGTCTCCCCTCCGTTCACACCTCCTGCCCCTGTTACTTCTGGTAACTTAGTTAAGTGTCCTTTGTTATTCCTGTGGTTTCAAGGCATGGTAGTACTGTGTCCTGATATTCTAATCGTAAATATTTAAGGGAAATGCGGCATTTTTTCATTTTGTGGTTTTCATATTAAAGTACATTAAATACTCTTTTTGCTTTTATTTAGGAAAAAAACTGCTTACCTGTTAATTTTAGAAAAATCTGATTTTCATTTAGACCTTACAAAGTGAGACACCTGCATCAGAGTGGCTCTTGGTATCTTTCAATCCAATTGGATCTTGCTCTGAGTAGTCTCTTGTAGGGAGTGAGGCTACTGTACCACCTCACTGCAGTAGTCCGTCCAGCTTAGGATGGGGGTCACCGGTAGGGCAAAAGGATGGGTAGACCTGGCCATGCACTGCCTTATTGTACTCAAATCGTGTATCAAATGGAGTTGGATTTCTTCTCTTCATACAGTACAGTATTCCCAAGTAGAAATATTTCTCAATGAAATGTGGAGAGAAGCACCTGTTTGAGATTCCCATGTGTTATGTGATTTAAGTTAGATGATTATTTTTAAGACCACATTCATTTCCAGGATTCTAGGTAACAATTTAGAAAATGTCTTTCTCCTAACCTCCCTACTTTTTAAAAATCCTTCAACTGATGAACTGATGTGAAACTTTCTTACATTCACTGAAAAAAAAATAGGTTAAGCTGTTTCTAAGCAACTAGATGAATTAATTTTAAAACTAAGAATGTGGCCTTATTTTGGGAAAGCAAGAAAATTTACTGGTTTGTCTGCTGTTTAAAAAATGGAAGTCAGCCTACCAAAAAATTGAGACTCAACTTCTAAGAGATGGGTTAGGATTTTTTAAGTTTCTCTAGTTTAATTTTATATATAAGGGGTTAATGCTGCCTTCATAATAATTATTATCATATTTTCTCAATACATAGCTTGATTAAAACAATTGGACTTCCCCCCCCATCCCACACACACACAGATTTTATATCAGTCTGAATCTAATGCCTAGAATAAGAAGTGCTTCTGCCAGGCATAGTGGCACTCACCTGTAGTCTCAGCTACTCAGGAAGCTGAGACAGCAGGATCAATTGAGCCCAGGAGTCTGAGTCTAGCCTAGGCAACATAGCGAGACCTAGAAGTTTTAAATTACTGGAAAAATAATATGAAAAGAATAAATTACTGGAAAAAGAATATGAAAATGTTATGTTCTTTATATCCAACCGTGGTAGGCTTTTTTGAATTCCTGCAATGCTAATAAGAATTCATAAAAAGGACAATTCTTCATTTTCTTGGGTACTCATCACTAATGCTGCCTCGCTAGTAAAAAGGAATACTTATATCTTCAATTGCAGATTATTTACTTTTAAATATAAAAGATATAAATGTCAGATATTAAATGCATCTTACATGGTTTTCCTACATAGAGAAAGTAGAATGCTTGCCAGTTTTGCTTCTAGGTCACTCACTTTGAACCAGCCAACCCACCTTAATTGATCATTTCCACTAATATGTTAAATTACATTAAAAGGACAAAAATATTTATCATGCTTACTATAACCTATGTTTTAAAATAGGAGGCCAGGCACAGTGGCTCACACCTGTAATCCCAGAACTTTGGGAGGCCAAGGCAGGAGGATCACTTGAGCCCAGGTGTTCAGGACCAGCCTGGGCAACAAAGTGAGATCCTATCTCCACAAAAAAATTAAAAATAAAAGCTTAGCCAGGCGTGGTGGCACATGCCTGTGGTCTTAGCTACGTGGGAGGCCAAGGCGGGAGGATCACTTGAGCTCAGGAGGTTGAGGCTGCAGTAAGCCCTGTTAACGCCACTGCACTCCAATCTGGGCGACAGAGTAGGACCCCCATCTCAGAATATAAAATAAAATAGGAGGTGCATGTGAAGTAGTATAGATCATGACTTTTCCACTTTTAATAGGGGATTGGCATGTACTGTGAGTAGTCCACATTTGTGGAGGAAATCTACATTTCAGAGAGTATATATTTCATTTGGGAGTCTATAAACATGAAAACCTAAAATAAATAATGTAAATCTACCTCTAGTGGCTCTGGTATTTTTAAACTTATTTATAGCTGGCAAAGTACTTTTTTGTATGTGTTTTTTACAGCATCATTGCACTTCTCATGTTTGTTGCAAGCATCTCCCACAGCTTCCTTTGTCTTTTAATTTTATGACATATAAATAAAAGTATACATTTCAATATGGCCATATTGATTGATTTTTTCCTTTGTAACTCTTATTACTTTATATTTAAAAAGTCATTTCCCAGTCTAAGGCCACCTCTATTTTCTCGTAGTTTTCTAAAATGGTTTCATTGTTTTATATTTTCCTATGATCCAGACATTAGTAACTGTGGGTTCTTAATTAGGCTTCAGAGAATCTGAGAATTCCTTAAAATTCTCTACGTAATTGTACTTAATACATGCTTTTTTCCATGTTAAGAGTCCAGAGTTTTTATTAGATCCTCAAAGGGGTCAAGTCAGTCTCTCCTCCCACTTCCAAAAAATGTCTGAGACGTACTGCTATAATCCATCTGGACTTTATTTGGGTAAAAGGTGGTATGGTGAGACTCATATTTTTCTTTTTCCCACAAATAGTTAAGTATACCAACCATTTAGTAAATAATTATCTCCTGATTTGTGATACCTTTGAAAAATGAATGTTTTTGTTTATCTCCACAGAGAAAGTTAGAGAAATTCAAGAAAAACTTGACGCTTTCATTGAAGCTCTTCATCAGGAGAAATAAATTATATTAAGTGAGTAAAAATTCTCTAACTGTATTGGTGCTGACTAAATACAAAATTACACTTTTCTTAATAGTTTATATCATTCTGCTTCACTTACATCCTGCTTGTCACTTGTGCTGTAATTTCAATGGCATGAATCTCTGAAACTAGCTTCCGAATTTCATTTGTATAATGTTGCTTTAAATAACTTGATTGCCTTCTGGCTGAACTAAAAACATCCTCTAGAACTCATTTTGAATAGAACAAAGGTGAACACAGAGCTAAGATATTGTATAATATTGCAGGTGACTCATTTTCTAGGTGTAAAGAATTGAGCTGTAGTTGACATTACTTTATTCCTCTTGCCTATAGTCTATCAATAATGATGTGTATGTTAAATATTTAACTTACAAAGTTTTCTGTTTGACTTAATTAAAATTTTAATAGTTGTTCTTAATCCTTCTCTCTTTTGTTTAAAAACATTTAGATAAGTGTTTTTCCTACTTAATTTATATAGCCTTAGAATTTAGTACTCCTCAAATTTACTTTCTTGTCTGATTCTGCTTTCTGGCATTAGAGGTATGTTCCTAATAAAATACATATTTAAGGACTTTTCCTTAGTAGCCTAATCAATTAATTGTTGCTGAAGAATTTTAATCAGTAAGTCACTTGCTTGAGAGGAGACCTCGCTCTGTCACCCAGGCTGGAGTGCAGTGGTGCAATCACTGTTCACTGCAGCCTCAACCTCCTGGGCTCAAGCAGTCCGCCCACATCAGCCTCTCAAGGAACTGGGGCCACAGGCTCATGCCACCATGCCCAGCTAATTTCTTTAATTTTTTGTAGAGATGGGGTTTCACCCTGTTGTCCAGGCTGGCATTTGCTTTTATAAGAGAAGTTGAGGAAAGAAAAATGCTGTAGTTAAGTTTTATCACTTCAAATATTTTGTCACTTTTGTCTGTGAGCCTTACCCTACAGACAGCCTGCAGCAGGCTCAGAACTAGAAAGAGTAGAAGTGTAAAAGGTTCCCTCCCTAGCTACACTCGGTTCAGGTCAGTTCAGAAAAGGCTCTTAAACCAAACTACCTACTTTTGTGTCAGGAAAATGTATTTGAGAAAGCAGGGTGGAAAGGGAAGTACAACTTCCATGGTACATCATTCGGAACAGTGTGCCAGCAAAGGAGGAGAGAAACAAGACCTAGAAAACTTGAAAATAAAGCTTTGTAACTTTATTTCATTTGTTTCTTTAGTAAGTTAAGACAGGCCAGTGCGGTGGCTCACTCCTGTCATCCCAGCACTTAGGGAGACCGAGGTGGGCGGATCACTTGAGGTCAGGAGTTGGAGACCAGCCTGACCAACATGGTGAAACCCCGTCTCTAATAAAAATACAAAAATTTCCCAGGCGTGCTGGCACATGCCTGTAATCCCAGCTACTTGGGAGCCTGAGTCAGGAGAATCACTTGAACCTGGAAGGCAGTGGTTGCAGTAAGCAGAAATCATGCCATTGCATTCCAGCCTGGGTGACAGAGCGAGACTCTTGTCTCAAAAAAAAGTTAAGACAGATATATGGAAATATACAAAAATGCATAATCATCTTTAACACAAGCTAAACATAATTTTTGTGTTTTATAAGTGTCCATGTTGATAAATGTTTTCTACATCTTTTGTGTATGAATATTTTATTTTAAAACCATTAAGTGTTACAGTATCACCCTAATAATGATAGTTGCCATGAATACTTACTATTAGAAATAAACATCTTTAGTACCTTCTTAATCTGCCCTTTAGCACCAGAGCTTACATGATAGTTTTCTTTACCGATCTGTATGTGCTTTGCGGGGAAGAAGTGATGAAAGCCCCAGAAGCCACATTAAAAATACAAGCTGTATTTCTGTTTTTTTAACAAAATGAGGAAGCTGAAAGCCATCCAGTGTTTTACATAATGGTGTCTCTCCCCTCAGCTGATCAGTGTGACATCCAGAGTTGCTGTTGCTGCTACCTGTCTAGTCTCTAAGACCCTTTTCAACCCTTGTGACTTAAGACTGTGAACTTTTACAGAGCATCTTGTGATCTGGACAGATGATCTGTTTTGTACCCTGCAGATGCATTTAAAAGAATAAATCTGGCAGAATGGTAACCTTGCTTCATTCTGACCATTTTATAAAAGTTACCAAGGACCCTAAAGAATACTTTCTCAAGTATAGTTTTAACACATAGGATTCCTAATTAATTGTTATTCTGATATTTGCTGAAGATGTTTATATGCTATACAGTCATACACAGATTCTTCAATTAATTTTAGTATATGCTTTTAACTTATGTTTGATAAAAAACTTATGCCAATATTGTTAGGTAGGTGATAGACTATTTAAGTTTAGTAAAACTAGCAAAGGTAAGCAGTTAGGCTTCAACATTGTTATGATCATGCAGTAATAAACTTTGTTTAGAAATTTTGCATTTATCTCCCCTGACCTCAGTTTGTTAAATGGGTTTATTTTTACAGAATCGTACTCATAATCAGCTCTGCATACATCTGAAGAACAAAAACATCAACGTCTTTTGTCCACCTCTTTTTCTTCTGCTGTTCCACCTTTCTAAACATACAATAAAGTCATGGGATAAAAATAATTGATGTGTGTTACGGGCGCTTTAACCATCAGCTGCCTTTCGAATGGAAGAACAGTGGTAATGGATTAACATCCTATTTTGTTGTACTAATGTGACAAATCAGAATAATATAATTGGTATGGCCATTAGGTTCAGTCCTTGAAGATAAGAAACTTGTTCCTGTTTGTTGTCTTATTTGTGGTGGCACTAGTTTAATGGATTAACTGAGGTTGCTCAATGTCAGTTTCTTTTCCAGAAATACAATGCTAGGTGTTTTGAAATAAAACTTCTACAGCAATTTTTTAAAGTTATCAATTGTATATAAAATCACAGTAGCCTGCTAAATCATTGTGTGTGTCTGTAGTATTCTATTCCCAGAAACTATTTGACCATGATAATTCAGTTTATATTCACCACATGAAAGAAAAGTGGGTAACAGAAGAATCCCTAAAACAGGTTAATTTGGATTGTAACAATTCAGTGTACATTCAGTGAAAGAAATTTCAACCCTTCATAGCCAGCAAAGAAATTTGCCTTGGAAGCTAAGTCAGTACCAGCTTACCTATTTGATTCAGTTGCTGTTTTCTCACTCTCTATATCCATTTGAAATTGATTTATTTTAGATGTTGTATACTTACGTTAGGCTTTCTGTTAATAGTGTTTTTTTTCCTGTTGACAGAGCTACTGGATTATGACACAGGATGAGGAAGATTAAGGATAATCAATTGACTAATTTCATTTAGAATATTATCAAACATTTCAACTAGGCATCAGAAAAAGGCTTTCTTTCATAAGACTATTTTGAATAGAAATTATTTCAACAATTAAAGTAATGTTGACCATCCCCCTCTTAGCTGAATAAAGAAAAATTTAGTTTAATTTATTGCAATTTAATTACAATACTACCTTCACAACATTTTCATGTGTTTTAAATAAGTATTTTTTAATTGGCTAAAGGACATTCAAGCAAAGAAATGCTTTCTTTACTTAAAATGTCTATCTCATTTGCTGCCTTTTCACTAAGCCTTTACTTTGTTAATAAAAGTGTCCATTGTGTGATGTTTTTTATTTTACAGTTTGCTAAATCTTATTTTCTTGGAATTGCTTTTTGGTAACAGCCCCATTGCTACTCCCCATTTTATTGTTTTACATCAATGCATGCTTCGTTGTGATCCCTCAAGATGTAACACTTGGTATGCTCAGTTGAGGATATGAAAAAATACTTCTGAAACCGGGAATTCAGTGTATGTTTGTTTTATACTGTTTGATAAGAAAAGTAGGTCCAGCTTTAAGCAGCACAGATGCGCTGGTAGATGCATAGTCAGGAACTTTTTTTATTTCTTTTAGGTCTAGGGACAGGAGTAAATGGAAAGGGAGGAGAGCGCTATTATGTTCTATACACAGATTAGGAGATGACCTTACTGGGTACACCCCTCTAACCAGTGCTTACAGATTAATGCATGTTAATGAATATTTCTGCAGTTGTAAAGCATAACAATTACAACTACACATCTATTTCTAAAGAATAAAACAGGACCATATTTATTTACTTCTGTCAACTATAGAGAGGAAGAAATACCTTCAGCTGTATTTCCACAGATTTCTCCCAAGGAAAAGGCTAATATTAGTCACTACTGTTATCACATCCGTTTGTATAAGTTTTAAAAAGAGGTGGAGGGAGATCTTCATTTCTTTGAGGAGATCAGCATTGTAACGTATGTGAATAGGTGATAACAATATTACTAAAAGTCCCACATGAGAGTCCTGACGCCCTCCCCATGTCCCACAGTAATGTGGCTTCTTTCATGGGTTTTTTTTTCTTCTTTTTAGCTGATCTCATCCTAAGCATGCTTTATTTTTCCTTGAAAGCTAGGTATTTATCAACTGCAGATGTTATTGAAAGAAAATAAAATTCAGTCTCCAGTAAACCCTGTGTCTTGTGTCTGTAGTTCAAAAGTCAGAAATGATTCAAATTTAAACAAAAAGATATTAAATATACAGAAGTTAAATTCAAACTAGCCACAGAATCATTTGTTTTTATGTCAGAATTTGCAAAGAGTGGAGTGGACAAAGCTCTGTATGGAAGACTGAACAACTGTAAATGGATGATATCCAAATTTAATTTGGCTAGGACTTCAATTTTAAAAATCAGTGTACCTAGGCAGTGCACAGCACGAAATAAGTGGCCCTTGCAGCTTCCCCGTTTAACCCACTGTGCTATAGTTGCGGGTGGAACAATCAGCCTTTCTAGTAGTTTATGATATTGCCCTCTTTGTATTCCCATTGTCCACAGTTTTTTCCCGGCAGACTTCTTTCCGCAAATTATTCAGCCTCCAAATGCAAATGAATGGTATAAAAATAAGTAGGGAACATGGCAGAGAGTGGTGCTTCCCAGCCTCACAATGTGAGAATTTGACATAGGATGAGAGTCAGAGTCTAGGTTTAAAAGATAAAATCTTTAGTTAATAATTTTGTATTTATTTATTCTAGATGTATGTATCTGAGGAAAGAAATCTGGTATTTTTGCTTTCCAATAAAGGGGATCAAAGTAATGGTTTTTCTCTCAGTTCTCTACGCTGGTCTATGTTCTAGCTCTAGCAGGATGGAAATGTGCTTTAAAATACGCTTACCTTTTGAATGATCATGGCTATATGTTGTTGAAATATTTAAAACTTACCTGTTTTCTCTTGTGCACTGTGAATGAACTTTGTATTATTTTTTTAAAACCTTCACATTACATGTAGATATTATTGCAACTTATATTTTGCCTGTGCTTGATCAAAGGTCATTTGTGTAGATGAGTAATTAAAAAATATTTAAATCACATTATAATTCTATTATTGGAGAGCATCTTTTAAATTTTTTTCTGTTTTAACGAGGGAAAGAGAAACCTGTGTACCTAGGGTCATTATTTGACCCCACAGTATAACCAGATTCATGGTCTCACAAGCTCTTAGTGTGGCTTTTCTCTGAACGCTTGGATTTCACACGCCTTGCATTTCACAGTTGTACTCCATGGTCAACCGGTGTTTTTTTTCACATCGTGGTACTTGTCAAAACATTTTGTTATTTTCCTTGGTAAAATATATAAAAAAGGTTTTCTAATTTCACTTTGCTGCCAAGGCTGTCATTTTCATTAATGCTGCTAACATGTTCATATGAGGCTTACTAAAAAGTTATAACTAAGCCTTAGAACTGGAAGAGACTTTAATTTCATCTACCATCTAATTATAAACTCCTGTTACTCACTTTGTTATTCCTCCAGAACTTTGCTCATAAATGATACCTACTAACTATTTCTTGATCATTGGATATGTCAAGTTAGGTAGAGTATAGGTGTGCCTTCTTAATTCCTTCAGAAGATGCAGAGGCAAGAACATGTTTCAATCGTGTTAGCACTGGTTTTCTTTATCAGTGCTAACAGACTTAGTGTGAGGCCCCATACTTTATTTTAAACTAGGTTTTCATTCTTGTGTAATTCAATTTCAGAATCTTCATGTATCAAAAAGTTTGAAGAATTTAGTTACTAAAGATTTAATAGAGCGATTTATTTTTTTAGCATGTCTGATTGAAGAATTAATATATTTATCAAATTGAAATAGCTACCATGTGCCTATAGATAATACAGATGTATTTAATTATGCAGTACCTCTTAAAATAACCACATACCCGATCTGTGATAACTAAAACAATCATGTCCTCCACATATTAGACCCAGTTAATAAGTGTAGAAAACTTAAGCGTTCAAACAAGTACTACAAAAATTGTTAAAGGTTCAAAACCAGGAGACTATCAGGAAGGCTTAAATGTGGGTGATCTCTAGCTGGAAGAAGACAGCTTCTAAAACTAAGGGTAGGAAAAACCTATATCGTAAGTCATTTGTTTAAATTTATATCCTAAAATGACAGAATTGAGCTTGAAAATTGAGAGTATGTATGTGATTCCTCTCCAAGACTTCTCGTGAGTTACGTACATATTCTACAGAACCAGTGTTAAGGTGTATTTGTGGTCAAGTCACTGACAAGGAAGTAAATACTACTTTTAAATGCTTTTAAATGAAAAAAATAATTTTTTTTTTGAGATAGAGTCTTGCTCTGTCGCCCAGGCTTGAGTGCAGTGGCGTGATCTCAGCTCACTGCAAGCTCCACCTCCCGGGTTCAGGCCATTCTCCTGCCTCAGCCTCCCGAGTAGCTGGGACTACAGGCGCCTGCCACCATGCCTGGCTAATTTTTTGTATTTTTAGCAGAGATGGGATTTCCCCGTGTTAGCCAGGATGGTCTCGATCTCCTGATCTCATGATCCACCCACCTCGGCCTCCCAAAGTGCTAGGATTACAGGCGTGATTGTTACTCTTTGTGATAAAAAATTCTTGTTCCTGCTCTTAGTACTTTTAATTCATTAACCCAGGTGTAAACTGTTCCTTTCCAAGTATTTGGGAAATTCGAAGATCTGTTTTTGAAAAAACTAGGCCAGAGGCACCCCTGAAGATCTAGTCACAGTGCAGTGATACTGCCAGCAGCCCCCTACAGAGATATGTCTTATGGCTGTATTAAGAATATAAGTTACACTCTTTAATATTCGGAGCAGAATACTCATTCTGCTGCTTCCTCTTGTAGTTATTAAATCACAGAGCAACAATACGGAAGTTAGAATTTTATCCATTCGTCAGAAAATATGCTCATGGTTTATGTGACCTAATTCTTTCCAAAAGCCCTTGAGACCTCTAATATTTGTGAGAGAATATGTAGGGAATAGGTTAACCCCCTTTTTTTTGCTTTGGTAAACTTCATCTGAGATTAGGCCAGATCATCAGAAAGCAATACTGCCTGGGCTGCTACTTACCTACCTCTTTGATATGACGTCCTTGGCTTCACAGGCAAGACCTTATGACACATCTATTTGGAGAAAATACACAGTCTCTTTTGCAGAAGTCTAACCTAATGACATGTCTTGATTATCACTGAAATTCATTAAGGATTACTAGATAGTACCAGCGGTTTCCCCTCCAGACACATGTATGTACTGCTCTCCTTGTGGCAATGAGAACTCAAGGCTTCACCATTTTCTTTGCTTCAGCTGCCAGGAAATGCTGAAATTAATTTCCCTCTCAACTGAAGGAATGAACCTAACCATTTTTCTGCTCCTTTAGTTTGTGTTCTGTTTTTGTTATTAATCTCTCTTTCCATACATGTTAACACAGAAACAGCCCTGTGTCACTAACAAAATACAATGTTTACTTATTTCTCCTTTAAGAAATATATTTGTCTAGAGGGTTTAAGAATTCCCACATGTGCCATAATGCTCCAGGTGGTACACAGCCACGCCCCTTGCATACCTAATGTATATAATTTTTTTCTACAATCAAATAATATATATATAGTAAAAAAATCAGAAATCACCTCAAGGACACAGTACACACCCACTGACAATAACGCGCCTGCCTCCCTGCTGCCGTGAGCAACACCACAGTAGCAGGAGGTGCCTGATGTGTGTTGAGAGGAAGGATGCAGAGAGATGTGTAAGTTTGCAGCCATTCCAGAAATATCAACACATCCTAACTAAGGGCCTATTATAAAGGTCTGAGCAGGGCTCAGAACATTACAAAGTGGACTAAAACTGGCCAGCAGCATTTTGGGATCCATGGAGGAACTCCACTGAATTCTTTTTGAATGGTCAATATCCTATCTTGCCAAGGATTGGTCCCATGAAACATTTTTGGTTTTCCTTTAAAATTTTGAAACTAAGAAGAAAACTTGAATCCAGAGCAAAGAAACCAGTATACCTTGTGTTTTGCACCCATTATCACAGAAAGTATTGTTTCCATTTTGTAGATGAGAACATCAGCTCAGGTTTTGCACAAGGTTATTCTAGTTGAATAGCAAAGTTGAAACTTGAAAACAAGTATGATTACAAGCCTATGCACTTTCCAAAACATGCTCCCTTTCAGAAATACTTTTAGGAAAGTAAACATCTATGATATTAGGAGTACATTAGGGCACATGATATACCTGGAAAGTACAAAATGACCTAACTCATAACAAAAATGGCCCATGATAGTCTGTCCTAATTACATGAGGCTATTGTTGCATTGCAAGAATGGAACTATCAGCAGAGATGTGTGGCTGCCTGTGAGACCTTAGTGGACAAGAAGATGGGATTCAGTAGGTTCTAATTTCATGTTAACGCCAGGCCTTAAGTTTTAGGTGTAAAAAACAAGTGCTTTGCAATTCTCAACATGTTAATAATGTTAATTCTCTCATTTTATCCTGTGCAGATTCTGTCCATCTTTTTTAGTTAGTCCAAGTATTAAAATATGGAATTGCTCTTTCCTCAGTTTTTAAAAACTTGATTGAATATTTTATTTTTCCAAATTACTATTTTTTTTTTTTTTTTTGAGACAGGGTTTCTCACTGTCCCTCATGCTGGAGTGCAGTGACACAATCACAGCTCACTGCAACCTCGACCTCCTGGGCTCAAGTGATCCTCCCACCTCAACCTCTCGAGTATGTGGGACTACGGGCACACACCACCATGCCTAGCTAATCTTTTTTTTAATTTTCAGTAGAGATGAGATCTCAATATGTTGCCAAACTGATCTCGAAATTCTGAGTTCAGGCAAGCCTCCTACCTCAGCCTTCCGGAGTGCTGGGATTACAAGCGTAAGCCACCTTGCCTGGCCCAAATTACTACTTTTGAGTGTCTTTCTGCACCGCTCCCCTCCAATAAAATTATTTTGAAGGAAAAGCTATTAGCAGAAGCCTTTAAATTTTCTACCAAATTTATATTCCAGGTATCTCATGTACATTCTTTAATTTTCTTGCATTGAGATATGTCTGGTTTCCCAAGACTGTTAGGACCGAAAGAGAGATTTTCATGCCAAAATCTGTATGAGTTATCTTTACACATATCAGAACATCTCTAATATGAATGCTTAATTGAACATGCCTGCCATTTGCTGCCTCTGCCATTTCGTAGGCTCTTGGTACCATCACAAAGCCACTCCCACTTTCATACATTCAGATTTCTCTAAACATCTGAGACATTCACATTCTTGCTCATTATACTCATTGCTCTGGTCATAGCTGAATCAAGATTCTGAGAGTGTAATTTTGTTCACATCAAAAGCATTGTTTTGTTATCCTGTTGGTGGAGTGAGGCATTTGGACCTGGATGCTCTCCCCATTGGGTGACCCCCGTTGGTACGTTTCGCCAGCTGTGTACTCTATGATTGGCTGGCCTTTTGATGTGCAGATACTACAAGTTGGTCACAAACTTGTGTACAATGGGCCTGTTCTGGTTCATGTGAAAATCAACATCCTTTTTTGTGTTACCGGGTGACAGGATGCTACAATACTATTAGCATTTGCAAAGAGTGTGCTCTGTCCAAGGGTGTAACCACAGATCGTGTGCTGCTCAGTTTGTGTTTCTCTATTATGTGAGAGACACAAAGAAGCTGAAGGCTGGCAAAGGCCTGTCAAATCTTGTAATGTAGCGCTCGACCCCCAAACTCCACTTGGCCTCCAAGCATCTCTTGTTCCCTGTCCCACCCCTTTCTCTGAATGGGCTCTGAGGTAGGTAAATGAATTCAGGGGCCTGGTAGGCGGGGGATCCCTTTCTGACCTCATTCCTGTACCATTTGTTTGCAGGCTTGTAGAGGGAGAGGAGGACATTTTGGAATCCTTTGTGTCAAATCATTTTCTTGCAGGTCGGGGAGTTAATGGTAACTTTGTCTGAAGCCAGCCAAGCAGAAAGCCTCCACGGATGAGGCGTGGTATGCTCAACCTCCTCAAAAACCACAAGATGAGAATGTGGAAATGGGGAACTTTCTAGAGCAGATGAGTATGCGGCAAGTCTGCATATGCCACTTCTAATGGGAAGCTTAAACCTTCCTGTGTATTTAGGCATACAATAGTTCATTTTAAGAGTGTTGTCCTCTTTCTGAATCATCATGGTGTTTTTATTGATGCCTGTAGTTTGGATAATCTTTTGTGCAGCCAATATTTATATATTCTACACCATTTTGAAAGCCTTCTACTGCCTGGCTACCTGTATGTATCGTGTGATTTCAAGAAGTTTTATCATGTTTTTATCCTCAGATTTACTTTGTTTACCTAAAAAATGAACTATTGTTTTAGAACAGTGATAACTCTTACTTTGAAAAAAAAAAAAAGAGAGACCCAGAGAAAAGCAATTTGCTCAATTAATGTTACAGCTAGAAACTATTTCCTGATTCCTAGGTAAGTACTATGTGTTTCATGAAGATTTAGACCCAGGGCCACAGGTTCAATACTTCCAAAGCCAGGCATTTTGTGAAAGAAGTTGGGGATCTAAATATTTATGTGAAACTTCCCTATTTTTAAATGTTACCAGCTAATTTTGAAAATCTTAAATACTTGTGTGAGTCCAAGAGAAACATCTGCAAATAGCATGCTTCCCACCCATGAGTCACTATTTGAAACCTCTGATTTCAACTGTAGCTTTCTGCTCATTTCTGGCCTCGCTGCATTTGGGTGATAATGTTACCAAGGGCTTCTGAAAATAACATGATCTCTGGTCATTTTTAGAGATGCAGAGTTTTTTGTTGTTTCTGCTGTATTATGAGGCTGGACTGGAGGGAAATTCTCATTTATTAAATGCCTGCTGTATCCCAGGTACTTTAAACACATTATCTTGCTTATTCTTACAACTTCCTAAGGCAGGCATTGTCATTTACCAACAGGCTAACTCTGGCTCAGAGAGGTTGCCTCAAGTTCCGCCACTGGCTAGTTGACAAAGTCTTTATGGGATCCCATGTAGGTTTGACTGCAGAGCTTAGAAAAAAGAGCAGGTACAGAATGGGCTGGACGAGTACTAATAGCTTTCTTGCCTTACCCGTTCAACCATCCTAAGGAGGCAGTTCCTTTTTATGTCATGAGCTGGTTGGCAAAAAAGCGTTACTGTATTCTGGGTACCCTGGATATAGTTACCTAGAAATAAAGCAAGTGAAGGTTTAAAATGTCCAGGAATCCCAGCATCTAGAAATAAGTTGGCCTCTTCTGTGAACCCTATACAGATGCTCCTTGACTTAGGATGGAATTACATCCCAATGAACTCATCATATTTTGAAAATATTCTAAGTCTAAAATGCATTTTAAGACACCTCACCTGCTGAACATCACACCTTAGCCTGGCCTACTTTAAACATGCTCGGAACACTTACATTAGCCTGCAGTTGGGCAAAGTCATCTAACACAGGGCCTGTTTCATAATAAAGTGTTGAATGTCTTGTAATGTGCTGAATACCGGCCTGAAAGTGGAAAACAGAACAGTTTTCTGGGTACTTGAAGTACAGTTTCTACTGAGTGCATATAGCTTTCGTGCCACCATAAAGTTGAAAAGTTACCAATCAAACCATTGTAAGTTGAGGACTGTCTGTATATCTGTAAACTGCACTCTTTCATTCACAGCCATCCTCCTTGAAAGAGAAGTCCTCCCCATTCCTTCTTCAGCCCCCTCAAAGCCAGTGTGTTCTTTTACCATCTGGGTCCTTGCACCATATCCTCACCACCACCACTGCCACTTTGCCATCTGCCCCTCACCAGGCCACCAGTGACCTCCATTTGGCTAATTGCCCTCAATACATTTATTATTTGGCTTGATCCCTTAAGGTTATTTAATATTTTGTGATAACCTTTCATTCTTCCTCTCCTCCCTCTGGGACATTTAGAACTTTGTGACATACATTCACTCACCCTCTCTCTCTCTCTCTAACCTCTTATTTCTTTGGCTTCTTTGCCACTGCTTTCTCCTGGTTTCCCTTCTAGTAACAAAATGCCTGTTGGTTTTCAGTGCTTCCCACAGGCCTGCCTGAGTGTTGTTCCCTGGACACTCTGCGTTTCTCGACCCTGCTTCTCCCTGCTGTATCTGCTCCTGGCTCTCAGCTTGAGCTCCATCCCGTTCCTCTCTCCATGCTTCACAAACCCATATCTCCAACTATACCCGCATGCCCCACAGGCACTTCACACTTAACCTAGCCAAAATGCAACCAGTTCTTTTCCAGTAAACCTGTCTCTTCTCCAGATTCCACTATTGTGACAGACACTGTGATATACCTAGTTGCACAAGACAAAAACCTGGGACCCTCTCCCCAGTGCAACCAACAAATCCAATCACCACTTTTTTTTTTTTTTTTTTTTTTTGAGACAGAGTCTCACTCGGTTGCCCAGGCTGGAGTGCATTGGCACAATCTCAGCTCACTGCAACCTCCGCCTCCCAGGTTCAAGCGATTCTCCTGCCTTAGTCTCCGGAGTAGCTGGGACTACAGGTGTGCACCACCACGCCCAGCTAATTTTATTTTGTTGTTGTTGTTTTTTTTTTTTGGTATTTTTAGTAGAGACAGGGTTTCACCATGTTGGCCAGGCTGGTCTCGAACTCCTGATCTCAGGCGATCCACCCGCCTCGGCCTCCCAAAACGCTGGGATTACAAGTGTAAGCCACCGCGCCCGACCCACCAGTTTAATAGATTTGTACCCCTCCACTCTTTCCCATCCTTTCTGCACAGATCAGGTGGCCCCCATGTCTCACCTTTGTTGTTGCCATGGGCCTTCATTTTCATCTCCTGTTCTTCACCCACACTCCTGCCAGAATGAAATATCTAAAATAGGAACATGATCATTTGATTAAAATCTGTCTCCAGGTAGCTTTATTTCTCCATTGATAAAATAAGAGGGTTTGGCTGGATGTTCATTCAACGTTCTTCTAATGCTGACATTTGTGAAAACTTTAATTCTGTTTTATATAAAACTGCCTTATGTAAATAAAACTGCCCTTAATTGGCATAGAGCTTTTTTATCTCATTTAATCTTTAAAATATGTCCACAAGGTAAATAAGATATTCATTGTGATGGAATAAATTGAACGGATTATTGTATTATTTTAAACATTTAATTAAATAGTTTGATTCTGGCACTAAACTTCTGAAGTATTTATTACAGAGCTTTACTAAAGATATAAAACACTTTCACGGGAAAATCTTTGCCTTTTTTTGGCATCTGGAGAGTTTCTCCGTGAGTAAATTGCCTTCTTAGATGCCAGTGCTTACTCTGTACCAGCAGTTGGTAGAGGGTGGTTTTTGGGTCTCTGGGGGTCCTCAAGATCATTTCCGTGGTCCACAACGTCACCGTGATTTTGATAATAATACTAATATTTGCCCTTTTCACTGTGTTGACATTCACTGGTTGTAGAAAAACCACAGCACACCACACTGGAGCGTCGGCATGAATCAAGGCAATGGCACCACGGGTCCTAACAGGCACTATGTCATCTTCACTGCCATGCACTCCACTTTTTTCCAAAAAAAACACAAAAGTCTGGTACACAGAAAACATGTGCATATAAAGGACAGTGGTGATCTTGAGAAAAAGTACTCGTGTAATTGTTTAATTTGTGACATAAATTACTTTTTTTCAAGGAACACCATTTTGCTTAAAAGAATGACTGACAGACTACGTAAGTCAGACTTGGTCATCTGGCAGCCATTTTCTCAAACTAAGCAGAGTGAGCCAGCCACTTCAAGGAAACCCACTTTTGTGCATTTATTGTCAATGATACAAATTACACATTTAAGCAAAAATGAACATTTTGAAAAACTTGTATTGAGCTTGTCATTGAGCTTGACAGCTTTTCAGTATATGTATTTCTGATGAGATAATGATATTAATGGATGTGATTTTTGGATATTGTAAAGTGCGAAGTGTCAACAGTTGGAGGATCTGCATAACCGTGGGAACTAGTATTTCTCGAATGGCTACTGCATTGTGGTAACAAACCAGGCATGGGTCAAGATGCCGACAAAATGGGAGCTGGACCAAAGGAGGTTGGGTCACAGAATTTGAGAAGTTCATTGATACGGTTTCAGATGCCACATTACAACTAACCTTTTTTAAGTGTTGGTGCAGTATCAAAGAAGACTCACAATTACCTAAAATGGCTCTTACATTCTTCTCTTTTTCAATTCCATAACTGTGTGAGGCCAGGTTTTCTACATCTATGTCAGCCAAAACAGCATATCACAATAGATTCAATGCAGAAACAGATAAGATAATCCGGCTATCTGCTATCAAGCCAGACATTAAAAAGAATTGCAAAAATGAAAGGTGGTACTACTCTTGTTGCTATGTTTGTTTACATGTAATTGTTTTATATTTTAAATAAATTGAGTAATATTTCTCAGTTTTAATTTCTTTTTTCTTATTCTTTCTTTTTTTTTTTTTTTTTGAGACAGTTTCACTCTTGTCACCCAGGCTGGAGTGCAGTGGCGTGATCTTGGCTCACTGCAATCTCTACCTCCCAGGTTCAAGTGATTCTCCTGCCTCAGCTTCTCCAGTAGCTGGGACTACAGATGCGTGCCACCACAGCCGGCTAACTTTTGTATTTTTAGTAGAGATGGGGTTTCACCAGGTTGGCCAGGCTGTTCCCGAACTCCTGACCTCAAGTGATCCACCCACCCCTGCCCCCCAAAGTGCTGGGGTTACAGGCATGAGCCACTGCACCCAGCCAGTTCTAATTTCTAATATAATAAATATCAACAGACATAACCTACACAAACAAAAACTCTTGGGGTACTCAATAATTCTCAAGAGATTAAACATTTGACAATCACTGCTTTGTACTACGAGGCTTAGCTATAGGATCAGACTCTTTGTTTAAAATATCTGAAGCTCTGCACCGTCCATGAAAATTACCTGTTGGCTTCTTTACCTGAAATCGGGATATATTTTTGTATCAATGGCAAGTGCCAGAAGCCAGGCCAGCAAATGGCAGTGATCCCTGATGTATTGGTTGCATGTCCAAATCAGCTGTACGACCAGACCTGTTCTCCCTAAGGACATGGTGGTGTCCATGTCATTACATTCATCAGATAGTTTTCAGGCCATATCTCACTTCACCCATTACTGTATTCTGTAGCGTTGACCACTTCATCTTTGAAGTACTTGCTTCTCTTGGCTTCCATTACAGCACACACTTCTGATTTTCCTCCCGCCTTCCTGGCTGTTCTTCCTCCTCAGTGCCCTGTTCTGGCCCTCTCCCAACCGATATTCTCTTCCTAGATTTCATCCACTCCCATAGCCTCAACTCCCGTTTAATCGCCAGTGCTTCCTGATGCCTGTTCAACATTATCACTTGCACTTTTCAAAGATACCTCATAGCTAAAGTCATTATAATTCTTGCCCACTTGTACTCACTTCACTCTGCTCTGTTTCACTAAATGGGAATATCGTTTACATCATTTACCTTTTTGCTCAAACTAAAAACTAGGGGTCACCCTTGACTCTTCCCCCAACCCCATGTCCACATCAAATCTCCACCATGGCCTATTAATTAGACACCCAAGCACCTCAAATCCATCCATGCCTTTCCATCCACACTGTCACCATCTTGGCCCTAGTCATGATCTGCAGGCCCTCTTGACTCATTTGCTCTCTTGCTTCCCTCTGGCCTAGCCTCTGTACTATAGCCAGATCCTAGATGATTGTTATTCTTCTGCTTAAAGCCGCGGTATGGATTGGCACTGTCCTGATAATGTTCAGAGTCATCAAGGGTTTTCAGGGCCCAGTGAGATCAGCCCCTGCCTTCTCCAGCCTCCTTTTTCCCTGTGCTTCAGACACTTGAGCTTTCGGGTCTATAAATACACTCTATGCTACCCTGGGCTTTTGTGCATCCTCTTCTCAACCCCGAACTCCCATTTGCCTAGCCAACTGCTACTTATCCTTAGGGCTCTGCTGAAATATCACCTCCTCTGGGAGCCCTTCCCTGACCTAGCTCCCAACTCAGACTAATTTAAGTTATGGATATTCTCCTGTAGCACCCTAAACTTGGCCCTCTTCGTGCATGTGACATTCCCAGTTACTTACATGGTGTCCGTCTTCCCACTTAGATTGTAGATTCTAAGAAATCAGAGACTGACTGCACCCGATTTCCACATAACACAGTCCTGGCATAATACATTGTGATCTAATGAATAAATAAGCTTATTTGAATGTTGGGGCTATAAAGGATTTTGAAGACCCAATCCCTGTTCAAAAACATGGCAAAAATGAATCCCTGAAGGAGAACATAGCAAAGCTAGTTTGTTACAGTTTAGAAAGCTAGTTTGTTTGGATCTCTGAACCAAACACTTCCAGGCCTCCTGATTTCTAGTAGAATTTTCTTCTCAGGATGGTATGCTTGTGAAGACCCTGGGCCCTGAGGGTCACAGTACTGGGTTAAAATCCTGGCACTGCTGTTTTCTAGCTGTGCAGTGTCAAATTCTTCTCTAAGCCTTCATTTCCTCATTTCACACACACACACACACACACGTGTGTGTGTGTGTGTGTGTTTTCTATCTCAGGGGCTTTGGGGTTAAAATTAGATAATATATTTTAAACACTTTCAAAGTGTCTGGCACATGGTGAGTGTCCAAAACTATTAGCTATTATTATGACACTATGTTGGTTTAAATTAAGATCCATCAATAATTGTTTCCAAACCAAAAACAAGAATGGCATCAGAAATATTGATGGAATTGGCCGGACGCGGTGGCTTATGCCTATAATCCCAGCACTTTGGGAGTCCAAGGTCCAACATGGTGAAACCCCATTTCTACTAAAAATACAAAAATTAGCTGGGCGTGGTGGTGGGCACCTGTAATCCCAGCTACTCAGGAGGCTGAGGAAGGAGAATCGCTTGAACCAGGAAGATGGAGGTTGCAATGAGCTGAGATCGTACCACTGCACTCCAGCCTGGGTGACAGAGTAAGGCTCCATCTCAAAAACAAAAAAAAAGAAAAAGAAATATTGATGGAATCTTGCCCTTCTCCTGCAGTGTCTACTCACCTACCCTGACACAAGTACAATTTATTCTCCAGAGGTGTTTCCTCCACTCTTTCTGCTAAGCAAAGGGTTAGCAGACATTTCAGTGCCCTGCTTCCAGTCAGGGTCCAGCTCTGCCCTGTGGAGCCACCAATGCTCCAACTGCTTTGCTGGTGCTGGTGCTACGGGCTTGGGCCTGGAAGATTGAACAGTCCAGTTCACAGCCCAAGTCCTGTGCATTCACGTCTGTTCAGGAGAGGCCCTTAAGGGTGTTGCCTGTGTGGCACCAACTCAATAAGCTGCACTTACGAATTCTGAAGAAAACGTGGGCTGTCATATGGGTCTGTATTTTTCTTAAGAAGATACAGAGAATTCAGTTCCAACTCATTTAGCATTGCTTAATGAAACTCTTACCTTTAGTGCAGGGATGTTAATGATGACATTTTTAATGCAGCACACCAGTGTTTTTGTTTGAGGACCCACGGTTGGTAGAGAACCCAGCATCAGGAAGAACTACGCCACCCCTGAGCAAATGCTTTGTTCTTACCTTCTATTGAGCATTTTTCTCCCTTTACTTTGGCCGCTAGGAAGCCCAAAACTAAATTATCAGCCTATCCTTGCTCTCATATGGAGCCTTACATTATATGTCTTATAACCCCCTAGAAAGATGGACCCTTTCATTAGAAAAGCAGATTCAGGTCTTAATTTCATGGTATTAAGTTTTTCCTTGACTTGATTTCATCTTGCTCCCTTTTTTTCCTCATGTAACTTTGATTTCTTCATCTGCATTATTGTGGGAATTTCCAAAAGTGACCTCAGATCCTTTTGTCCAATGAGGTAAAGTGTGAACTTAAACATGCAACTACCAGTGAGTCAGTAAGCGTGTTCCCTCGTGTGTACTGAAGCCAACTCCTTTCTAAGCGGCAGGTTGCATGTCGGTAACTTTTTTCTTGTTATTTCTTTTAACTCTTCTATGACATAGGGACACGGATTAGTGAGGGAAAGCAGCATAGCAGTGCCTTATGAAAATCCAGTTCTTCTTCCAGTCTATGCGAATAGCCGAAAAGCCAGCAGGGACCCAGAGGCTGCGGAGCCAGACCGCAGGGCAGAGGCCAGGCCGGTGGGCAGGAGGAGGTGGGAACACCGAAGGCCGCCAGGACTGAATCCGCTTCTCTAATGAAAGGGCCCTTCTTTCCAGGGGATTATAAGAATATTCATGACCCTTGAGATCAGCAGGTGAGGCTCAGCCCTCCCTACTCATCCTTTGGGCAAATAGTTCAGAAAGCCGAGGTTGCCAGGATGAGAAAGAAACAGTGGGAGTTGGGAGCTTTTCCCGCTTCCCTTGGCCCCCGACCCCCTTTCATTTTCAGAGGAGGGCAGGGTGGGGGCACTTGTCCTGAGGTGAATCAAGGACTGTGTCTTTCATTTCCAAAGAGCAGGCAGCGAGGCTGAGGCAGAAGTCCCGTGACATGACTTGAGACACAAAATGGTATCTTAGCATCGAAGACTCCCTTTGACAAGAAGAAGAAAAGCCCTTTTCTTCCCAGCCCGGATTAGGCGAGGAGGGAATTCTCCGGAACATGTGTGCATTGTTTCGTGGAGGGCAGCCAGGCTGGCCTGGGGCTTGCCTCCCAAAGTCAGCCCAAGGAAGCTTGTCCCCGTGTAATTAAAAGGGAAGGGAAACAGCAGGGGGTCTTGTTCCGCTGCTGCCCACCAAAGTGGGGTCCCCGGGGGACGGTGTGGCCCAGGAAATTGGCTAAATTAATGGTTATGGGAGGCCTCCCTGAATGCGTGAGCGCTGGAGGCAGAGAGACGGCAGGGCAGGGAGTCTCATCAGAGCCTTTCTGATAAAATGGGAGAAAGAGAAATACTCTCAGGGCAAGGGTGTCTAAGCTCTTGCCCCCTGACTGGGCATCCAGGCTGCCCTCGGGACACAGCACCTGCGGTGAGGGGTCAGCCCCTTGTGGAAAGCAGAGCCTCCAGGCAGTGTGTCCAGGCCCTCCCTGTCCAGCTGATGCAGGCTGGCCCCTCACATTCTCCAGCTGACAGCGAGGCCGGGAGCGAGGAGGTCACAGGTCATGGCCGGGCACTGGGGCCCTGGAGCTCACAAAGCGGGAGCCGCTTCCCTGGGCAACATGAGTTTCTGGAAAGGAGTCTCTTGTATTTGTCAATGGTACAGTGTCTCACTCAGAAATTATTGGGAAAAGTGAAACCCTGAACTGGAAGCCAACATCTTAGGCATTTATAAGGTTTAACCCATCTATGAAGAAGAAATGTCCTTTCCTTATGAAAAAGAAAGCTTTTCTTCCTGAAGAAATGCTTTATAATCGCCATTTCCTGAAAGCTTCCATTCAAAAAGGTAAACTCCATGCTTCATTTTTGCCAACTCACTTCTCTCCAAATCTTGTAGATTGGATTACAGAGGACATTGGGCAATCTTAATCAGCAGTCTGGAGATTCATGACCCCTCTCCACAGCCTGACTCCAGGGTACACGGGTAAGATAATAGTGACAACAGCCATGAAACGAAGGGGGCTGGTTTTCCATGACCCCACACATTCTGCCTAAGGCCACGCACCTCCCAAAGGCCACGGTGGATGAGCAGGCGGGCCTGGGCACTCAGGTTTTTCTGGTAAGTGATGAATCTAAGTCAATATTGCAAAGTAGATGTGGCTCCCCTGGCTCTGCAAATATTGGACCAAAGACTTGAGTGCGGCGATGCTATTGACGATTACGAGATGGTAGCATTGTTGTCTTTGTTACCGTGAAGTGCAGCTCGGTGGAGCCTGGCCTAACACCCTGTGTACACAGAGGGGACCGTGTGCTCGGAGGCCCATGTGTTTGCTCTGCCAATATGCGCCAGTGGCCAGCCCTCAAACACTCCCCCATCCCATGGTTACAGCTGGGGGTGTTTGAAACACACCACCCTCTCCTCTACGCCCCAGGGGGCTGCCGAACAGTGTCTAAGCCACATGCTTTTCTTATTTTAGTTCTTTTTTAAAAACAATTTTTTTGAAATACGGTGTACACATATCATCCGTATAGCTTGATGAATTTTCACAAACTGCCACAGCCTTGTATTGAGCACCCAGGGCAAGAAATTGAATATTTCCAACACCCTCCAAGCTCACCTGTGCTCCCTCCCAGGCAATCACTCCAGCAAAGTGCCCACAATACAGACTTCTAATATAGATTAGGCTGGCTGGCTTTCTTTCTTTTCTTTCTTTTCTTTCTTTCTTTTTCTTTCTTTCTTTCTTTCTTTTCTTTCTTTCCTTTCTTTTTCTTTCTTTCTTTCTTTCCTTCTTTCTTCCTTCCTTCCTTCCTTTCTTTCTTTTTCTTTCTTTCTTTCTCCCTTTTTTTTTTTTTCAGGGACTCACTCTGTCACCCAGACTGGAGCACAGTAGCATGATCACAGCTCACTACAAACTTGAACTCTGAGGCTCAAGCTATCCTCCAGCCTCAGCCTCCCAAGTAGCTGGGACAACAGGTGCATACCACCACAACTGGCTAATTTTTTAAATTTTTTTTTCTTGTAGAGACAAGGATCTCACTATGTTGCCCAGGCTGTCTCAAACTCTTGGGCTCAAGGGATCTTCTTGCCCTAGCCTCCCAAAGTGCTGAGAATACAGACATGAGACCCTATGCTTGGCATGTCTTGCCTGTTTTAAACCCCATAATCTTGAAACTTTACCTTGGCATTTGAAGCCAATGTGACTGTTTGTC
The DNA here is from genome assembly GCF_028885625.2 of Pongo pygmaeus. Classification (NCBI taxonomy): domain Eukaryota; kingdom Metazoa; phylum Chordata; class Mammalia; order Primates; family Hominidae; genus Pongo; species Pongo pygmaeus. The sequence goes on from NC_085930.1 coordinate 202,967,320, forward strand.
CAGCAGACCATGATTATGAGCCCACCAGGCACAGCCTCTTGGCTCTGCCTCTAACTTGATCAGTTCTTCTCCAAGCTCTGGCATCAAAGGCTGACTCTGTTAAAGGATGGAGTTGGTCTTTGTGTCTCTTGGGGTCCTTCCAGGGCCAGCATATGGTCCCTGGCTCCATTATCCAGTCCTGAGCATGGGAGGGGTGATGGGTCTGACCCTGGAGAATCGTGTCTATTGGCCCATCTCAATCCACTGGCTCAGGCCAGTTGTCAGAAGGTGACTACTTTCCTGCCACCAGGCCTCACCTGCCTCCTCCCTCCATGCCACCATCCAGAAATATCCCAAGACAGGAGATATAGTTTGGTTATTTGTCCCCACCCAAGTCTCATGTTGAATAACTGTAATACTCAATGCTGGAGGTGGGGCCTGATGGGAGGTGTTTTTGTCATGGGGGCAGATCCCTCATGGTTTGGTGCTGTCTTTGAGATAGTGAGTGAGTTCTTGCAAGATCTGATCATTTAAAAGTGTGTGGCACCTGCTCCCAACATTTTCTCTCTTTTGATCCTGCTGTGGCCATGTGATGTGCCTGCTCCCACTTCATTTCCCACCATAAGTAAAAGCTCCATGAGGCCTCCCCAGAAGCTAAACAGATGCTGGTGTCATGCTTGTACAGCCTGTGGAACCCTAAGCCAATTAAACCTTTTTTCTTTATAAATTATCCAGACTCAGGTATTTCTTCATAACAATGAAAGAATGGCCTAACATAGAAAATTGCCCACGGAGAGTAGGGCATTGCTAAAAGATACCTGAAAATGTGGAAGCAACTTTGGGACTTGGTAACAGGTAGAGGCTGGAAGAGTTTGGGGGGCTCAGAAAAAGACAGGAAGATGGAAAATTTGGAACTTTTTAGAGACTGGTTAAATGGTTGTGACCAAAATGCTGATAGTGACATGGACAGTGAAGGCCAGGCTGAAGAGGTCTCAGATGGAATTGAGAACTGGAGCTAATGTCATCCTTGTTATGCATTAACAAAGAACTTGGCTGCCTTGTGTTCATGCCCTAGGGATCTATGGATGTTTGAATGAACTTCACAGTGATGACTTAGGGTGTTTGGCAGAAGAAATTTCTAAGCAGCAAAGTGTTTAAGAAGTGACATGACTTCTTCTAACAACCTAAGTCACATGTGGGAGCAAAGAAATGGCTTAAAATTTGAATTTATATTTAAAAAGAACACAGAGTGTAAAGTGGAAAATTTGCAGCCTGGCTATGTGACAAAGAAAGAAAAAGCTTATTAGGAGAGGAATTCAAGCAGGCTGTGGAACAACCACTTGCTAAAGATATTTGCATAACTAAAAGGGAGCCAAGTACTAATATCCAAGACAATGAGGAAAAGGCCTTGAAAGCATTTCAGGAAACTTCATGGCAGTCCCTCCCATCACAGGCCTAGAGGCTTGGGAGGAAAGAATGGTTTCCTGGGCCAGGCACAGGGACCTGCTGCCCTGCACAGCCTTGGGACACTACTCCCACATCCTGGCCACTCCAGCTTCAGCTGTGGCTCAAACACGCCCAGGTACAGCTCAGTCTGCCTCTTTGGAGAATGCAAGCCTTAAACCTTGGTGGCTTCCACGTGGTGTTAAGCCTGCAGGTGCACAGAATGCAAGAGTGGTGGATTCTGGGCAGCCTCCGCCTAGTTTCAGGGCATGTATGAAAAAGCCTAGGTATCCAGGTAGAAATCTGCTGCAGGGGCAGAGCCCTCACAGAGAACCTCTACTAAGGCAGCGCAGAGGGGAAATGTGGGGTCGGAGGCCCTACACAGAGTTGCCACTGGAGCACTGCCTAGTGGAGCTGAGGGAAGAGGGACACTGTCCTTCAGATCTGAGAATGATAGATCCACCAGCAGCTTGCATCCTGTGCCTGGGAAAGCTTTGGAAACTCAACTCCAGCCTTCGAGAGCAGCCTCAGGGGCTGCACGCTGTGGGGCTGCACGCTGTGAAGCTACAGGGGCAGATCTGACCAAAGCCTTGGGAGCCCATCTTTTGCACCAGTGTGCCCTGGATGTGGGACATGGAGTCAAAGGAGATTATTTTGGAGCTTTAAGATTTAATGACTCCCCTGCTGGGTTTTAAGCTTGTGTGGGGCCTGCAGTCCCTCCCTTTTTTTTTTTTTTGGTCAATTGTTTCCTTTTAGAATGGGAATGTTTACCCAATGCCTATACCCTCATTGTATCTTGGAAGTAAATAATTTGTTTTTTTTTTATTTTACAGGCTCATAGGTAGAAGTGACTTGCCTTGTCTTAGATGAGACTTTGGACTTTGAACTTTTGAGTTAATGCTGGAATGAGTTAAGACTTTGGAGAACCATTGGGAAGGCATAATTGTATTTTGTAATGTGAGAAGGACATGCGATTTGGGAGAGGCCAGGGGTGGAATGTTAGAGTTTGAATATTTGTCCCCACCCAAATCTCATATTGAATTGTAATCCCCAATGCTGAAGGTGGGGCCTGGTGGGAGATAGTTGGGTCATAGGGGCAGATCCCTCATGGCTTGGTGTTGTCTTTGAGACAGTGAGTGAGTTCTCATGAGATCTGGTCATCTAAAAGTGTGTGGCACCTCCCTCCCCACTCCCACTCTCTCTCGCTCCTGCATTTGCCATGTGATGCTCCTGCTCCCGCTTTGACTTGTACCACGAGTAAAAACTCCCTGAGGCCTCCCCAGAAGCTAAGCAGATGGCTCCATGCTTGTACAGCCTACAGAACCACGAGCCAATTAAACCTCTTTTCTTTATAAATTACCCATTCTCAGGTATTTCTTTACAGCAGTGAAAGAATGGCCTAACATAACTGGTGAGTTTGGGATTCCTCCACACCACTGGAAGGCATCTGATCTGTTCTGGTCCTGAATCTGGCCCATTCTATCTTAAAACCATGTCAGGCAGATTTATATACACTCTGCTGCACGATATCCCACATCTTTCAGCATTCCCAAAGCCACTCTGCATATATGTGTGGCATAGAGGGAAGGAAAGTTAAACAGCTGGCAGAGAGCAGGCCAGAGCAGGAAGTGGTTCAACTTCCTCACTCACAGGTGGGGAAACTGCATCCTCAAAAGGGGAAGGGAGTTTCTTGAGGCTGTGTTTAAAGTGTCTGGGGTCCGGCTCCCTCCAGTTCGCCAAACCCAGCTCTATGAGACTTTTTAAGGACTTTATGGCTCATGTCAAGGGAAAAAAAAATCACCACCGTGGCAGACATAAACACATGCATATAAACAGCAAAAACACTTGCTTCCATCCATAGAATTTTCCGTTTCATTGACTTCTCTCCTGCATTCACATCAACCCCTGCAACACCCCAGGAGGCTGCTGCTAGCTGAATCTGCCTCACTCCACAGTCAAGGCAACCCCATGCTCTATTAGCATGATCTCCATTTTACAAACGAGTACCTGAGGTTTGCACCTGGAAGTGTGTTGCCCAGTACTGTGTCCCTGGCCAGGGAGCTGGCTTGGCGATGCCAAGGTTCTGGGGAGGCTCCATCTACTGCTTGCTTCCCAGTCCCACCAGGGGCAGCACCTCTGGAATTCCTGCCCACAAGACCCAGGGTGGGGATTCCGGCAAGCCCCACCCCGTAACCTGAGCATGCAGGCTGGGTCACAATTGTCAGAACGCAAAGAGACTCTACCGACTAGAGGAAGAGAGGCTTGGCAGGGACTCTCAGCTCGTCCCCAGCCTGGGGGCCTCCACAGGAGGACCGAGATGCCCTATAGCCCCACACTCTTGAGAACATAATAAATCCCCTTGTCCCGATGCTTTTGCTTCACTTCCCTCCAAGGCACAGTGCCAGCAACACCCCAGGCGCTAGATGCTCTGAAGGCCAGCAGTGGAGGGCTGAGGCAGCCTGGGTGTCTGCACATGCTTGGATGAATCCTGCAAGGTGCTGCTGGGATGGACAGGGCTGGCAAGATCTGGCTGTGGGAGCATGAGGTTCCATTGCATTCAGTCTGGCTCCTGGCCTTACCCTAGGCCGGGCCCTGTTAGAATGTTGTCCTCAGTTCAAGAGGCCCACACAGATTGATAGGAATTGTACCTAACAAAGACAGTAATCCAGGATCATAGGCAAGAATTAACTCTGGAGAACTAGTGCTCTGAAAAGGCATAGAGTGTCATGGGAAGACAGAAAGAGCAGATCCAAGTGGAGGAGGAGGCACTTGAACTGAGTTGAAGAACAGGCAAAAGTGAACTGTCATCTGTGGCATAATAAGCCCTTACTTAACCGTAGTAACAGTCAAGAAAGTGAATAGTGAAAATGCACCTAGCATAGTGTCTGCCACATAATAGGTGTTCAATGAACGTTATGCAGGGAGCTAGGTAACTGAAGCTGGCCTAGTGGGACTAGAGCCAAGAGTGTATCTTTGTCAAGGAAAGGGAGGAAGGCTAAGGGAAGAAATTGAAGAGTTGGGTTGTTTTAAATTGTGACAAGTTAAGGAGTTTAGATTTTTATCCTGAAGATGATGGGGAGCCACTGAAGGGTTTTGAGCAAGAAAGAGACAAGATCAGAATTGCTTTTTCAAAAGATCATTTTGCTAGGAGAAAATATTTGTAAAAACATATCTGATAAGGGACTATTATCCAAAATATACAAAGAACCCTTAAAACTCAGCAATAAGAAAGCAACTCAATTAAAAATGAATCAAACTGGCCAGGCATGGTGGCTCACATCTGTAATCCCAGCACTTTGGGGAGGCAGAGGTGGGCAGATCGCTTGAGGTCAGGAGTTCGAGACCAGCCTGGCCAACATGGTGAAACCCCCGTCTCTACTAAAAATACAAAAAGTAGCTGGGCGTGGTGGGGAGCACCTGTAATCCCACCTACTCGGGAGGCTGAGGCAGGAGAATCGCTTGAACCCGGGAGGTGGCGGTTGCAATTAGCCGAGATAGCACCACTGCGCTCCAGCCTGGATGACAGAGTGAAACTCTGTCTCAAAACAAACAAACATCAAAACAAAACAAAAAAAGGAGTCAAACACCTCACTAAAACCCAAAAAAGATAGATGGCAAATAAGCATATTAAAAGGTACTCAACATCATATGCCATTAGGGAATTGCAAATTAAAACAACAGTGAGGTACCACTACACACCTATTAGACTGGCCAAAATCCAGAACCTGACAACACCACATTCTGACAAGGATGTGGAGCAACAGGAACTCTCATTCATTGCTGGGCAAAATGGTACATCCACACTGGAGGTCAGTTTGGCAGTTTCCTACAAAGTAGACATACAGTTATTATACAATTTAGCTACACACTCCTTGGTATTTTCCCAAAAGAGTTGAAAAACTTATGTCCACATACAAATCCGCACATAGATGTTTATACAGGTTAAGCCCCTAATCCAAAAAGCCAAAATGCTCAAAAACCTGAAACCTCTTGAGCACAGACGTGATGGTCAAAGGAAAGTATTTGCAAACATTTCAAAATCTGAAACAATCCAAAACCCAAAACACTTCTGGTCCCAAGCATTTCAGATAAGGAATGTTCAACCTGTAGCAGCTTCATTAGTAATTGTCAACATTTAGAAACAACCAAGAGATCTTTCAATAGATGAATGGATAAATAAACTGTGGTACATCCAGACAATGAAATATTCTTCAGCGCTGAAAAGAAATGAGCTATCAAGCCATGAAATAAATTTAACTTCATATTACTAAGTGAAAGAAGCCAATCTGAAAAGGCTACATATTATACAATTCAAGTTATATGGCATTCTGGAAAAGGCAAAACTATGGAGACAGTTAAAAGATCGGTGGTCACCAGGAGTTGGAGGGAGGCAGGGTTGTCTAGGCACAGCACGGAAGATTCTCAAGGCAATGACGCTATCCTGTATAATAGTATAGAGGGGGATGCACTTATCCAAACCCATAGAACATTCAACACCGAGAGTGAATTCTAGTGTAAACTACGATTTGAGGTGATAATGTGTGCCAGTGTGGATTCGTTGATTGTAACACTTGTACCACTCTGGTGAGGGATGTTGATAACGGGGAGCTGTGCATGTGTGGGGGCAGGAGATATACAGGAAATCTCTGTACCTCCTTCTCAATTATGCTGTGAACCAAAAACTGCTCTAAAAACTAAAGGCTATTAAAATTATTTTAAAAAATCATTTGGCCATAGTGTGGGAAGAGGATTGGATTTGGAGATGAGGAAGTAGAAGGCAGAATAGGGCTGGAGTCTAAGAGACCATTTATGAGTGTATCACCAGCATCCAGGCATGAAAGGATGAGGGTCCCAGCCCAACTATGGTAGTAAAATGAACATGATGGAACCAACACAGGGGCTCACTATTTGCCTGTAGCTTGGCATACTCACCCTCTGAAAGGGGACATAGAGTGGTTGGGGTGGGGGGACAATGATGTAGCCCATCCTTGAATAGTACACAGAGAAAGCCGCCAGGAAGGATGCCCTGGAAGTGGGCGGGGCAGCAGGTAGGTAAAGCTAAGCAAAGGCTACCCTTGGCATTATCCTGGCTTGCCTTGGCCTTGGCTCCTGGACTTGTCTTTCTCAACTGCAGCTTGCAGTGTTGAGAGATGGACTCAGGGTCAGGATGCTTAGGTATAATTATGATCTTGCTGACTAGTGTGCCTTTCACTGAGCACTCATGACCTGCCAGCATTGCACATCCTTGAATACTCCTCACTATCACCCTGCAAGGCAGGTTTTAATGTGACCCCGTTTTCAGATGAAAAAAACCGAGGCTCGGAGAGGTCAAGCAAATACTGCACACGGTGGAAATGGAACTGGAGTTCAGTCTCTTGACTCCCTGCCCAGTGCCACAACCCTGCCTGCGTTCAACAAGATAAAAAAACAAGGTCCTCTATGACCTTAAGAAAAGAGATATAAGAGATTTTTTTTAAAAAAATTGCTTTTTTTTTTTACAAAAATTACACTTTTTTATTTTTATTTTTTAAATAATTTCAAAATTGCAGAAAAATTACAAAAAAAGTGACAAGAACTCCCATATACTTTTCACCCAGATTCACCAAGTCTTTAAAAGTCGACTATATTTGCTTCATATATTGCCTTTGAATTCAGGAGCTTAGACCATTTATGTGATTATTGATATGTTGGGTTTACAAGGAGCATCTTACTATTTTAAATCTATTGTCTTGATATTTCTACATGTTTATTGACTTTTTCTTCTCCTTTCTTCCTTTTCTTTCCACTTTTAATTAAATATAATTTATGATTTCATTTAATCTCCTTTATTGACACATTAGCTGTACCTCTCTGTTTTGTTTTTAATGTTAGCTTTTGGCTTCTGGTACTTTTTTTCTTTTTCCTTTTTTTTTTTTTTTTTCTTTTTTTAGATGGGGTTTCGCTCTTATTGCCCAGGCTGGAGTGCAATGGCACAATCTCGGCTTACCACAACCTCTGCCTCCTGGGTTCAAGCGATTCTCCTGCCTCAGCCTCCCAAGTAGTGGGGATTACAGGCATGCGCCACCAAGCCCGGCTAAATTTTTTGTATTTATAGTAGAGATGGGGTTTCTCCATGTTGGTCAGGCTGGTCTCGAACTACTGACCTCAGGTGATCTGCCCACCTTGGTCTCCCCAAGTGCTGGGATTACATGCGTGAGCCACTGCACCCGGCATTTTTTTTTTTTTTTTTTTGAGATTGAGGGTCTCATTCTATCGCCCTGGCTGGAGTACAGTGGCACAATTGCAGCTCACTGCAGCCTCAACCTCCAAGGCTCAAGCAATCCTCCTGCCTCAGCCTCCTGAGTAGCTAGGACCACAGGTGCATGCCACAACACTCAGCTAAATTTTATTTTATTTTTTTGTACAGACAGGGTCTCATTATATTGCCCAGGCTGGCCTTGAACTCCTGGCCTCAAGCAATCCTCTCACGTTGGCCTGCAAAAGTGCTGGGATTACAGATGTGAGCCACTGTGCCTAGCCTATGGCGCATATCTTTAACTCAAGTAATATTATATTTCTCATATAGAAACTTACAGGAGTATGCTTCCATTTCTCCCCTCCCAATCTTTGTGCTATTGTTGCCACACAATTTACTTCTACATATGTTATAAATTGTCCAATACATTGTTATTATTTTTCCTTTAAATAGAAAACTATATTTTTTTAAAATTAAACAATAAGAAAAAAGCTCCTACACGTAACCATGTAGTTGCCATTCCTGGTGTTCTCCATTCCTTTCTGTGGATCCTGATTTTCATCTGATATCACTTCCTTCTGCCTAATGGATTTCCTTTAATCTTTCTTATAGTGTAGGTCAACTGATGATGCACTCTTTCAGCTTTTCTGTGTCTGAACAATCTATTCTGCCTTTATTTCTAAAAGACATTTTCTCTAGTTATAGAATTCTAAGTTGGTTTTACTTTTCAGAGCTTGAAAACTGTTGCTCTGCTATCTTTCAGCTTGCATTGTTTTGTTTGTTTGTTTTGTTTTGTTTTGTTTTGTTTTTGAGACGGAGTCTTGCTCTGTCGACCAGGCTGGAGTGCAGTAGCGTGATCTCCGCTCACTGCAACCTCTGCCTCCCGGGTTCAAGTGATTCTCTTGCCTCAGCTTCCCGAGTAGCTGGGACTACAGGCACCTGCCACCATGCCTGGATAATTTTTTGTATTTTTACTAGAGACGGGGTTTTACCGTGTTAGGCATTGTTTTTAATGTTTTTTGTTTGTTTGTTTTTTGATTTTGTTTTTGTTTTCTGAGATGGAGTTTCCCTCTTGTCACCTAGGCTGGAGCGCAGTGGCACAATCTGGGCTCACTGTAACCTCCACCTCCCAGGTTCAAGTGATTCTCCTGCCTCAGCCTCCCGAGTAGCTGGGATTACAGGTGCCCGCCACTACACCAGGATATATTTTTTTTTTTCTGTATTTTTAGTAAAGACGGCGTTTCACCATGTTGGCCAGGCTGGTCACAAACTTCTAACCTCAGGTGATTTGCCCACCTCGGCCTACCAAAGTACTGGGATTACAGGCATAAACTGCTGTGTCTTGCCTGTTTTTAATGTTAAGCCTGCTATACTTCTATGCTTTGTTCCTTATATGAAGTGTCTTTTTTCTCTAACTGCTTTAATTTTTTTTTTCTTTTTGCTACTGGCTTTGAGAAATTTGGTTAAGATATGCCTTGTACTTTTCTTCAGGTTTCTTATGCTTAGGGGTTCATTGACCTTCTTGGATCTGGGGGTGTATAGTTTTCATCAAACTTAGAAAAACTTTAGCCATTATTTCTTCAATACTTTTCTCTGTACTCTCTCCAATTGTGTGGCCCCAATTGTGTACACATATGAGGCCACTTGACGTTATCCCAGAGCTCACTGATAATTTATTCATTTTCTCCCCAGGCTTTCTTCTCCTTGGGTTTTATTTTGGCTTGCATTTTGTGTTTCTGTTGTGATAGCATCAAATTCACTAAGCTTTCTGTGATCACCAATCTGCCGTTAATCTTGTTCGATGTATTTTTATCTCAGATCCAGAATGATGAGAACTCAGGGTGATGGGTGGAGAACCTACACTTGCAGCTGCAAGAATCAGAAGTTTCCTAGAATGGTTGCATTTGAGACCAGCCTCAAATGTGGGGAGTGGAGCTATTTCAGGAAGAAATAGAAGCAGGTTAAAAAGGGTGGGCGCATCACTGGTGGAGGGACCAGCAGAAGGCAAGGCATAGAGGCCAGGAAGGTCCTGCCGATGTGGACGCTGGTTGACTGTAGAATGTTGAAAGGACAGAGAATGGGCTGCAAAGCAATTGGGAAGAGCCTTGAATGTCCTGACGAGGCGTCAACATTTTTAGAGGAAAAAGCATTAGGCCAGGATTGGAATCCAAAGCCCAAAACCACACAAAATCAAGACCAGAATTCCTAACACACATGGGATCACAGATTCCTTGCATTAAAGTCACTTCTTCTCCTTGGTAATTAACTCTCCCATCTGAAACAAGAGGATTGAATATTGCTTCTCTGCTGTTTGGTATACACAATCTCCAAGGCCCCCTTCTGCTCTAAATGGGCATGACTCTGAGTCAACTTAATTTGGAAATCACTGGAGAGTCATTGCTTTAGAGCAGGAGAGTGACATGCTTTTTAAGAATATGAATATTTGAGCATTCATGAACAAGTCAGGTGAGTAAGTGCCCATCGTGATAGCAGTTAGCAAGTCTTGCAGAGGAGGAACTGCATGCTTAGATATATGTGTTTTTCCAATTCATTAAAAAATGAAGATGAAAGAGGGCCAGAGAGAGAGAGCGTGGAGGATATATTTTGAAGGTTCAATCAAGTAAACATCAAATGAGGAAAAAATGATAACTTCAAGTGTTGAATACAACCAGAACTGTGCAGTGGGAAATCCCAGCTGGAGGCTGGGACACCATTTATGACCCAGCTAATTCCTTTAGATGTAGTGGTCCAAGAATTAGATGTAGTGGACCAAGATGTAGTGGTCCAAGGTTCAAGTTTTTACTAATGAGATTTCAAAAGAGATTCTGTAACCTGTGAGTCTTGGTTTCTTTGTTTTAAAAAATGGTAAGAATAATACCCAAATCATAACTTTGTAGTAAGGATTAAATATGATAGCATGTAATAGACTATGAATGTCATCAATATCCAGCATGTTTTTTTAAAGTAGAAATTGACAAACTGATTCTAAAACTCATATGGCAGTACAAAGGACCTAGAAAGTAAACAAAACAAAATAAAACTGCAAAAGAAGAACAAACTAGAATGAGATTAACACAACCTGATAAACTTACATAATAAGTTATTATATATAACTTATTATAGGAAGTTATATAATATAGAGTAATCAGGAAAGTATAATTTGGCATAATGACAGACAAATAAATCAATGGAACAGAAGAGAGAGAGTACAGAATTAGATCCACACATACGTGGACACCAGATTTTTCACAAAAGTTCAAGGGCAATTTAGTGGAGAAAGGGTAGTTTTTCAACAAATGGTGCTGAAGCAATTGGACATCTATACGCTCAATGAACTTTGATTCACTATCACACCATGTACATCAGTTCACATATGTATACATATATAGTTATATACATATATTACAAATTAATGTGAAATGAAGTATAGATCTAAATGTTAAAACTATAATGATTAAACTAAAAAAAAAGAAACAGGAAAAAACTTTGCACACTTTGGTTAAACAAACATTTCTTAGATACAACGACTAAAGCACATAATAGCACAAATTGATAAAATGGATATCATCAAAATCAAACTTCTGTCTTTCAAAGGATACTTCTAAGAGAATTCATAGGCAACACACGGAATGGGAGAAAATATATGCAAATCCTGTGTCTGATAAAGAACTTGTATTCAGAATATATAAAGAACTCTCAAAACTCAATCATAAGAAATCAAACAACCCAATTTAAAACACATGGGTGATGCTTTATACTCCAGAAAGTATGATTTAAAGGCATAAGATCATGGCCCTTGTCACAGCCATTGAATGTGCATTGAGATGGTTTTTTTTTTAATTTCTTAGACAAGGTCTTACTCTGTCATCCAGGATGGTGTGCAGTGATGCCATCATAGCTCACTGCAGCCTCAAACTCCTGAACTCAAGTGATCCTCCCTCCTCAGCCTCCTGAGTATCTGGGACCATAGGTGCTTGCCACCATGCCTGGCTAATTTTTTTTATTGTTGTTGTAACTGTTTTGTATAGACAGGGTCTCACTATGTTGCCCAGTCTGGTCTCAAACTCCTGGGCTCAACCAGTCCTTCTGCCTCAGTCTCCTAAAGTGCTGGGATTACAGTGAAATACTTTTCAATAATTTTTAAAAATTATAATTGAAAAATAAGTAAGCTGTTGTAACATGTAAGGTCGTGACAACTTTGTAGTTGTATTTGAAATCAGATTTCTATAACCTGCATTTGTATACAGAATTCTCAGTGGATTTATATATTGTGAAATTTTTATCTAAGATTGAGGTGTGGATTATGCTTAAGAGTAAAAACTGAAATGAGACGATTTACTTTGTTTAAAATGCTATGTTGTACAACTTGAGAACTGTACATTAATTTACTGTGTATAATGAACTGAAATTGTTTATACCTCCAAGTTTTTACACTGAAGATTAACTAGCTTTTATTAAATTCAAAACTTTTTATTTTCTTATTAAGGGAATAAGCCATTCAGCTAAATCTGCATATATGTGCTTTTTATTTTCTGGATGCACAGTGAAGCTTTATACTTGTATCTCACTGCATTCTATCTGATTGCAGAAACTAAAGCACAATTTACAAGCACAGAAACAAAACAAAACAAAAAATGTAGGCGATAGATTTGAATAGACGTTTTGCTAAAGGAGATCTACAATAACAAGTAAGCACCTGAGAAGATGACATGCCACTACACACCTATTAGAAATAAAAGACCGACCATACCAAGTGTTGACAAAGATATGGAGCAACAGGAATCTTCATACACTCTTGGTGGAAATGTGAAATGGTATAACCACTTTGGAACACAATTGCAAGTTTCCTAAAACATCGAATACAAAACTATCAAATGATCTAGCCATTTCATTCCTGTCTACCCAAGAGAAATGAAAGCATGTGTTTTATACAAAGATGTGTACACAAATGTTCTCAGCAGCTTTGTTTGTAACAACTAAAAACTAGACATACCCCAAATGTCTAGCAAGAGAGAAAGGGATAAAGGAACTGGTATATTCATACAATGGAACACTACTTTGCTATCAAAAGAAATGGACCAGCCAGGTGCGGTGGCTCACGCCTATAATCCTAGCACTTTGGGAGGCGGAGGTGGGCAGATGGCTTGAGCTCAGGAGTTCGAGACTAGCCTGGGCAACATGGAAAAACACCATCTCTACAAAAAATACAAAAAAAAATTAGCCAGGAGTGGTGGTGCAGGCCTGTAGTCTCAGCTACTGGGGAGGCTGAGGTGGGATGATCACATGAACCTGGGAGGCTGAGGCTGCAGTGAAACGAGATCATACCACTGTACTTCAGCCTGGGTGACAAAGTGAAAACCTGTCTTAAAAAAAAAAAGAAAAGAAAAAGAAAAAAGAAAATGGACCACTGATACATGCAACAACATGGGTGAATCTCAAAAGGATTATGCTAAGTAAAAGAAGCCACATTTTTTTTTAAAAGAGTACATACTATATGGTTCTAGGAACCATACATTCTAGCAAGTGCAAGCTGATAAATGGTGATAGTAGATCCATGGTTGTCTGAATACAGGATGAAGGTATTACAGGGACACAAGAAAAATTTGGGGGCAATAGATATGTTCATTATCTTGTTTGTGATGATAGTTTCACAGACGCGGAAACTTATTAATTGTATACTTTAAATATGTATAGTATGTTGTACATTAGTTACACTTCAGTAAAGAAAAAAATATGAAAATTTGGGCATCTATGTTGTACAGATATAGATTCAAATCCCATATTTAAGTCCAAGCGTCACCACTTATATTCTATATAAGCTTAGACAAGTCACTTAATCCCTCTGAATCTCAGCAGTCTTGTCTGTAAAATGAAGATGATAATATTTCTATCTTCCTTGGAAGATTATTATGAACGCAGAACAAAATAATATTTATATAATGCTTAATAGCATGCTTGGGACATAGTATGTGCTTAACAAAAATTATTATTAAAATGCTTCCCACTGTACCTGATATTAGCTTAATGCTCAGTAACGTTTTACCCCATCTCCACCCTTACTTTCCCTACTAAACTTGCTGTGTGTGGTCACAAAACAGTCTGGCACTCTAGACAAAGAGGGGTCATTAGCTGCATCAGGCAGAAGAAGCCAGCTTCTGAGTAAGGCAATTCGGCTGGGTCTAGGTCTCCCATCTTGTCCCCAGGTGGGTGTGGCTGATGTTGGCGCCACGAGGTGAGGGCTGGAGGCAGTGCTCTTTGAGCATGGTGACTCGGCCTAAGAAGTGCCTGGCACGGTGGAGGCTAGACCCCTCCCTTTCTCCTGGACCCTCATGGAACTTCCCATGTCCACAAGTGCAGCCGTACAGTTTGTAAGCGCCAGCTCTCCCTCCCAGGGTGGAGCAAACACTTTGGAGGAGGGTGGCCCTATTGTCCAGGAGGTTTCTTTGGCCACAAAAGCCCTGCTGAAGTCTCCACATCCCTGAAACAAAACTAAGACTAGAACTTTCATGAAAGAACAAGGCCTGCTCTGTGTGGCCGCAGCAGCTGAAACTTTAGCAGCAGTGGCTGAGACAGCAACCCCACCCCACCGCTAACTTATTCTGGCAACAAAGACACCCCCCTTTCAGTTAACCTTTCGTTTCCTCTGACTTCCTTGACAAAGGGTTAGAGTTTGGAAGCAGGTAGAGCTGAGAGGTGTGGTTGGGATGGGGATGGCGGCCGGGAGTCGTGAGCAGGTTTCAGGTGCATTAGAAATAAAGGGAGTTTGTTCAGCTTTTGTGGAAGGTTTCCTCATTTGCCTGGTGGCAGGTGATGATGCTGGTGTTAAGTATCGGATCTGGCTTTACAAACAAGCCCTGGTGGGAGGAGAGCTGAGCTCTGAAGGCCACACCTCTTCTAAAGGGTGTCTGCAGGCATTCTCGGCAGTCTGGGATTTGGGGACTTTTAGAACGAAGGTGGCTTACATACCCCTAGGTTTCCCAAACATATTGCCAGGACCCATTTTAACCTCACACCAAGCCTGTGTGTGAGTTACATATTATTTCCATTTTTCAGATAAGGCAATGAAGGTTCAAAATGTATTTGAGCTTGGAGTCAGAAAAATGTTGTTTCATTCATGCATTCAGCAAAACTGAAAATTGCAGTGTGGGCAAAAGTATGGGGGTAAAGTAGAGAACACACCCAGGCCCATCCTCGAGGGCCTCACAGTGCTGTGACTGCATCCATCATGCCTTGTTGTGTGGCCTTGGGAAAGTTACAAACCTTTTTTTAAGCTTCAGCTTTAAGACCTCTGAAAAAAAGTGGGATTATAAACCTTTACTCAAAAGATTGCCATAAAGAGAAGCTGAATTAAATGAGATAATATCTGTCACATCTCCAGAGTCTAGCACAGAGTAGACACTCCAGAAATTTGGCCTTGATGACTATCAGTGATGAGGAGGATGGGGGTCCAGGTAACCTAGTGTTCCCATTGGGCCTGCATTATATGGGAAGAGCCACGGCAGAGCCGGGAAATCTCCTGGAGCTGCATCCACCCTGAAACTGGGGAAATATCCAGGAACCTCATAATCCAAAATTGAGCTCCCTCCCAAACAAGGAGTAACTTTGGCTAAGGGCTTTTATTTTGAAGGTGGAGTGTAAATTTGAGTCACTCTCATTCATTCAACATGTATTTCTTAGCACCTGCCATGGGGTACAATGTTGCTATGTTATGTACAGTCCAGGATAGGAGACAAGCTTCAAGCTGCTATGATGCGTGCACTGACAAGGGTGCCCTGGGATAACAGAGGAGGCATCTGGTCCAGCCTTGGTGTGGTGGATGCTGCTCCCTCTCTATCCCACACCCTCATCCCAGGCAGTCAGTCACCTGCAAAGGCTGCTTCCTGCAGCATGGGTGTGAGCCTGCCCTCTGTTCACTGTTGCCACAGCCCAGTCCATGGCCCCACTGAGTGACTACAGTCACCTGCCCATGGGCTGCTCTGTCCCCGGTGTCTCCCTTCCTCACTGAGTGCGTCCGGCCATGCTTCCTGAACTCAAAGATCTCAACACCTCACTTCTTTGCTCAAAATCTTCAAAAGCTCCACTTATATGTGGGAGGCCTCTGCAGTACAGCCCAGTCTTCCAGTTTCCAAACTGACCTCCTACTTGTGGCCTGCACTCATCACCTGCACCATATCCCATTGACTTCAGGAAAACCAGTTGCCACTTCATATGCAGACTTGCATGCTCACCTTCCGGATGTCCTTCCCACCTACCCCGTGGAACCCCAGCCCCACTTCTGGCATGAGGAAGACCACAATTATATATACTTTAAGAAATCAGTCTTACTCTGTGACTCGTCAACTCAGTTTCTAACTATTGACAGTAATGACTTAAGGAATGGCACTTCCCAGCCCAGGGGTACTTGCTTAGCAATCGTTGATTCCCATACATTTACAAAGTGCTCTTCACAGACATTCAGACCTCAACTCAGTCAGGACAGAGGACAGGGTGGTGTCATTATTATCATTCCCATCTTACAGGTGAGGAAATAGTATTAAAGGAGTAAAGTAACAAATCCAAATGAATAAATGACCCAGGTGAAATGCAGATGTAAGACCTGCCTGTTCACATCCCATGTCCCTCCCCTCCCCACCAACACATACGCAACTTTAAGATCAAATGAGTTATTTTTTGTTGAGGAGATTCATGTGACAAATACATATTTGTTGAACAAAGTGGTAGAGGAAACTTGCAGTCAGCATGGCCGATATCCTGATGGATGCGGGGGTGGCAGCTAGCCAGAGACTCAGCCTGCCTTCACCTGCCCAGAGCCTCAGCCTCACATGCTATGCCCTGCAGTTCAACTCAGGGAATTGTACCAACAGGCCAGTGATTGTAGGCGAGGCAGGGGAACTCCAGACACCATCCCTGGCCTCAAGGAGCAATTTAGTGTATTTGCCAGATTTGCAAAACACTTAGGCTAAAAGCTAAGGTACAAAAGATGATATAGACAGATATTCACAAGGGCTATGGGGATGCAGGGGTTACCATCAGAGTCATTGGGGACAGAATCAACAGGTGCTGTGTGGAGGCATTGGGATTTGAGAGATCCTGAGGAAGGGAGCCATGGATTCAGGGAAAGGGAACAGAATGAGCAAAGGAAAGAACAGGCTGCTCTGGGAAGAGGATAGATGGAAGTGGAGGGAGAAATGGGAAGGCCTTCTCATTCCAGAGAATTCCCTTGCTCTTCTTCTGCTTATCTGAATTCCTCTCTTTCTTTACCAACTGGGGCTGAGGCCTGTTTATTTGATACTATAGCTTCAGATTTAAGAGATGCATCTTTTATTAAATTCCATGCTCTTAACTTGATTATTAGATAAATTGAAAATTTATAATTTTTAAAACAGAAAATACTAGATTATGCCAAATGTACATGATCTATGCTAGATCTTTAATTTAAAAAACAAAATTCCCTTGCTACTGCTATAAACCAACCTAACACTGTGATCAGCTCTCTCTGCAGCCACTGAAAAGGCAGGTGAAACCAGCAGCCAGCTGCTTCTGCACGCTTTTCGGGTGGGTAGTTGTTTACCCCTGGAGCCTGGGCTGCTTGCTGCCTGGCATGGGGCTCCCTGGCCCTGGGGACACAACCCACCCCTTGAGAGGAGTCGGTGTGGCTAGGTGCAGGCTGGAAGGAGCTGTCTGGGGAGAGACTCGCCCAGCAGCATGTGGAGAGGAAAGCCACTCTGAGTGCCAGAGTGACCGTCCTCATGGGGTCCACAGCCCCGACAAAGCCCTGGAAGGAGTATTGAGATTGAATTGTGCAAACCCACGTGGCTGATGGGAAGGACACGGGAGGGGCTTTAGGGGGCTTCTTTTCCTTTCTTCTCTTTCTTTTCTCTTTTTTTCTTTTTTTCCCCTGACTGATGGAATAAAAAGAAACGATGCATCTGTCTGCTGCAGCCTGGGGACTTTCTTAGGGTTCTCTGTGTGGTGTTATTTGAAAAAAGACAAAACCCCCAAACAAAACACAGTTGTATTAACACAAAAGTCCAACTCCACGGTTGAAATCTCCCTTTCCATTCCCAAGGACGGATTTCCCAAATGAACCCCAGCTCATCCGTGCAGACAATGGGGTCCCCAGGGAGCCGCACGTGATCAGACCAGTGAGTGAGGGGCCATCAGGCCAGCAGCCGGGTCTCTGTGACCTCCCCCAGCTCTGAGAATGAGGGATGTGAGTTTTCTGTCTTCAGCCCGTATCTCCTGTGATCAAATGTGATGCCAAATGCCCAAACGTTCCGGGCACGGGGCATGTCCACGTTATCGGTCCATGATGTCACTTCTGTTTTCTTGTCCTGTCCACACCCCCACGAGACTGTTCACCTGGTACCCAGCACAGGGTGCAGAAGCCCAGCTTGCTGAACAAATTTATGGGTGCGTGTACCTGCTCACATTGCCTCATCTCAGGTATTTTTAAAAGTTTTTGTATATCTCTTTAAAAGACATCCCTCGGCTGCTGGAATCTGGAAAACAGGTAGAATCTGGCACCAGGACCTAAAATAGGCACTTCCAGAGGAATCTGTGGGGTGCTCCAGGCCAAAGATCTGGCTGAATTAAAGGAAAGTTGCAGGAGCTCTTACCTAAGTTATTGTATTAATCAAGTAACTGAGTGCAGCTGAATTTTGGAGTCATAAGGAGACACCCTGAGGCTGTCAGAGAAAAACTGAGGATTTTCTTGGTTTTGATGCTAAGGTGCTCTCTGTAAGCAGGGGCCTCGTGGATAAAATTTCAAGTGTGTCCACCTGGAGCTATTGCATCTGGGGCTACAGGAAGTCAAGGTGTGGGGTTCACAGAGTCACATAACAGAGTGAAGACATGTGAATGTTCCCTCAGTCCTTTGTCTTACAGATACAGAAACGAAAGCCCTGAAGGAAGGCCTGCTTGGAAGAAGAGATTGTAAACCTCTTTTCCTTTATATTCGTAGCACAGGAGGAGTGTATCTTGTGAAAGATTCCCTTCCCTTACTTCAGACTCAGGATGTCCACTGTACAAATGTTTTCAGTTATGAAGTTTAGCTTGATGGGCCAATGCTTTTCCCATCCCCTGGCTTGCCCAGGGCTGTGGCCACTGGAAAAATGCTCCGGAGAAGGCGCAGGTGACATCTGGGGTCTACATCAGCCACAGCGCAAGAGAAGGGCCTCAGTGGGGCCCCTTGGCTCAGGCTGAGGCTACAGCCCCCACATGACCTGCTGTACACCTTGGCACCAGCCAACTGCCAGCATAATCCCAGGGCTGAGGCTGCAGAGAGGACTCCAAATTAGCCGGGAGAAGACGTGCAGAGCAGCCTCAATGCTCTCTTAGATGCCGGGGCCCAGGCCAGTGGAGCCAAGTTGAGGCACAAGAGGGATTGTGCAGTTTCCCTCTCTCCCCTGCCTCTGTGTCTTAGGACGCTGTTGCATGAGGTCGCCATAAAGGTGATGGGCCGTGACCTTGCCTCCTTGAACTCACTGTATCCCTGGCCTCTTCCAAGTGCAGCTTCAGAGCTCTCCAGCATCTGTGTGGCCTCAGTTTGGCATCGTTGGCCCAGGCAGGCCTGACCGTTCCTTTGTCCCCCTCACCGTGGAGCTTTGTCAGCAGGCCTCTGTTGGACCTTGAACAGAGTGACCGAATCACAGTCATCAGGATAACATTCGCTTTGCTCTGAGTCAGACTCTTAGAGCCAGTTCCAAGAACCTGGGACTTGCATGGGAACCACAAGCCTTGTGTTTATATTTGCTGCTGCTTCTGCGTTGGGCTTCTCATCATTTCTTATTCCACCCTGCTTGTCTTTTACCTTTCTCTTCCTAGAACAAGACTTCTCTTCTGTGGTATTGAAACATGGTAGATATTTGAAGGGGGTAACAGAACTAGATCAAGAACAAAGACCAAGGGAATGAGGAAGCTCCTAATGGTGCAGTGGAAGCAGAAAGGGCATTCCATGAGTGGTCGGAGACCTTGGGATAAGCCCACTGCTGCCACCATGGAGCTGTGTGGCCTTAGGCAAGTTGCTTCCCCCACTCTCCTTGCCTCAGTTTCTACATCTGTAAAATGGGGATGAAATAAGCCTACTATATGGGTCCATTGTAAGACTGGATAAAATAATGACTATCACAGAGCTTTGCATAGTCACACGGCCCAGATCTGCAGACTTCCAGCAGCCCACAGAAATTTCTCTGGCAGAAGCAATGCTAACAGACAAGTATTTCTCAAAAGCATTCTCTTTATGCTAATGAGTGGTTACATAATACTATTCCAAACCTCTCCAGGTATAGTGGTTGCAGAGAGGAAATATGAGTTCCCCCTGTGGCTGGGTAGGGAGCAGGTGCAGGGGGTGGGTCTGGGCCATCTTCCGAGGATAACAAGAGACGCTAAGTCAGACTCAGAGTGTCATGAAAGAGAGGATTATTTGAGATTGCCCTGATTCACATGCATCATGTTTTCTGTAGGAAATGCTTGGCCAACTCTTGAGAGTTTAGGGAAATTTTTAAATGACAGATTCAAGACTCCCCATCAATTCCAGATCCTGAACTTCACTCAAAAAATGATCTAAACCACTGTAGGAGGCTAGTGAGCTTTTCCCTTGGTCAAGCTCTAGGACTGATCATTTCTGAGAATAAATTAGCAGGCAGCTAAGTGATTTAATCGACAGAAATCTCTTCATCCAAACTTGCCTCTGTTACCTCCCAGCCCGCCCTGCTGCCTAAAATACCACCATGAGAGGGCAATTCCTCTAGCTCCTCTTAGAAGCCAATCAGCCACAGAGAGTGGCCAATATCTGTTATTAGTTACTGTGGTGTCTCAAGGCTGAATGGAGCAAATCCTGTTTTTATTCATGCATGCATTGTTCTGCAGCTTGATCTGTTTCATTTCCTATATCTTGGGTATTCTTCATTTCAGTATGTATGGACTTCTCATGTGTATTTTTGTTGCTGCATAGAGTAGGAAGGACCACAGAACAAGAAGAGTTGTCCAGCAACGGAACAGCGGCCTTGGAAGAAAGTGAGCTTTCCGTCACTCAAAGTGGCCAAGCAGACACTAACCACACAGGCATGATGAGGATTTCTGCACTGGATGAGCAGGTTATAGTCACAAGAATAAGTAGTTGACACTTACTGAACAATTACTATGTCTCAAGCATCACTCTGCATACTTTATATGGGTTATCTCATACGATACTCAACAGAACTCTATGAAGTAGGTATTGTTATTATTTCCACTAATACAGACGAGGAAATGAAGGCTCAGGGAAGGGTGTCATTATTATTTCCACTAATACAGATGAGAAAATGAAGGCTCAGGTAAGTTAAGAAACAGCCAAAGGTCACAAATCTAGTAAGAGGCAGAGCCTGGATTCAAACCTGGGGGAGGATGCCTCCAGGGTTCAGGCTCTCAACCTTAGTGCTATAACAACACCTGCCTTCACAGGAGGTCTCCAAGCAAGCATCCTTCCATCTTCGGGGCTCAGTGGTTCCCATTTTGCCAAGAACTGCTGTCATTGGTGTTCCTGTCAAGTGGGACGTGACTGGCTGCTACCTTCCCTTGCTCAGCTAGAGAGTAAGGCCAACAAAAAATGCGCATCATTGAGGGGTGATAGGCTTGCCCTGGAGGAAGGAGAAAGTTGGATGTCCCATCTGGGACATGCTAGCCTAGGAGGGTTGAGGGCTGCTTTTGGGGTGTGCCTCCCAGCTAACATCCGGTGCCCAGTCCTGGGGCAACAGAGACTCCCAGGGTCTGGCCTATCTCCCAGGGTCTGCACCAGCCACTCCTCGGGTATTTTGACTCGGTTCTCCATCTGGTTTGTGTGCACACGGCCTAGCCTCAGGCTGGGAAGATGAAACCATTGGAGCCTGGTATGTCTTGTCTTGGCAGCTAACTGCCCGGAAGCCAGCCAGTGCCAGGACTCCTGGCCCGCGGAGAACCGGCTCCTCCAAGGCCAGCTTGCCTTCAGCAGCTCCACAGGAACAGATTCCTGCTGCTTGGATTTCCTCATAAAGACTCACAGGTCTCTTTTACAGAAAAGGTAGAAAACAAATTCCTGGGCAGATTCCTCAGATTAAGAACAGGCCTACAAGGTGCCATTTATCGAACACCTACTACGAGCCAAGACCTGGGCAAAATGTGACTTCTACTGTTGCTTCTGGTGCTGCCGCTACGCGTTCCAGGTAACGCAGTGGCACACACGGTCGGCCCCCGGGCTTCGCAGGAAATGCATCAGGCCAGTGCAGTGGTTTAATGTGAGCCAGATGGTCCATGTCCCGATTCTAGTTCTTCTACCTCCTGACACTGTGACCTTGGGCAGTTTACTGAACCCTCCTGTGCCAAACTGGTTTTCATCTATAAAATGGGGGGAAGGAGAAGAATACTATGTCGTTCAGAGAGTAAATGAAATAAGACATATTAAGCATTTAGCATGGTATCTAGTACTTAATAAACATTATCTCCTATTCTTATTAGCGTCTCATTTGTTTTCACAATCATTTACTAGGTCAGTATTATGATCACCCACATTTTATAGATGAAAAAATTAAGGCACAGGGAGGTCTAGTAAATTGCCCCAAATTATACAACTAATAAATGACTGGGTCAGAATTTAAGCCCAGGTTTTTCTGACTCTGAAACCCTCACTCCTACCTTCAACTAAACTTCGTCCAAGGAATTCTAGAGCATAACACAAACATTTAGATGTTCCTTAAATTGATTCTCGTCATTGATGTTATATGGAAATGCCAGATATTCCCAGCTATAGAAATAGGCTGCTCATCTGGAGAAATTGCTTATATTGATCAAAAGGTCAAGGGCCTTCCATAAAAAATTTCAATAATAAATTTTTCAAAGGTGTGAATTGTGGCAGATGTGAATCGAGATGTAGCATAGTTTCCTGGAGAGATCCCTGGGCCATGTCAGGAGACCCACATTTCCTTCCTGCCTGTCACTAATTTGCTTTGTGACCCAGTGAGTTATCAGCCTTCTCCAGGGTCACTTTTCTTATTTGTGGGGTTGAGATTCAATGCCCTTCAATAGGTTTTCTGACTCAGTGAACTTTTTCATTCATTCATGCAACAAGTTTTATTGACCACCTACTATGTGCCAGGAACTATTTTAGGAGCTGCAAATGCAATAGTAAACAACAATATGGATGTGGATGTGGTCCTTGCCTTCATGGAGCTTGGAGGGAGTTTGAGGGAAGGAAGCTGATAAGGACCACAAAGTGACAAGTGCCCTGAAAGCACAGGGCTGTAGCACCCGAGAGGAAGGCTCCTAACCCAGCTTGAGAAGCCAGGCAAGTGTTCCTGGAAGAGGGGACATTTCTGCAGTAGGATCTAATGTGGAGGGGAGTGAGGAGAGAGGATGCTGAGAGGAGGGCACATGTGTGTGGATCTGTGGACATGGCACATTTGAAGAAGTAAGTGAAGGTTAGTATGGCTGTGCCTCTGAGGGTGCTGGGAGCAGGAGCTAGCCAAGAGGAAGCTGGAGAGGCAGGCAGCATTCTGACTTGATGCCAGACCTGGTTAACCTGGTTAATCATTTTGATTGTATCTTTAAGTTGTTCCGGAGCATCTCAAGGGTTTTAGGAAGATCCTCCTGGCTCCATGGGGGAGATCAGAGCAAAGGTGGTAAGAAGGGAAGCCGGCTGACCTGTAATGTTACATTTGTGGCAGACTCTGCGACAGAGATGGTGGTGCCCCTGGTGTGGCGTGCAGGCCCTGGAGAAGGAAGATGAGATGCTGGGGCCGATTCACAGGTGGAACAGGCAGGGCTCAGTCTGGTGGCTCATGTAGCAGAGCGTCAGCAGGACCACAGCAGGGGGCTGGGCACTGTATAGGGTATAGGCTCTGATCTATGGCCTGGTCACCCACAGGGTGCTGAGTGTGTCCTTCCTTCCTTTACTCTGCACATATACTCTCCTGGGGGATTGGCCCTCTCCACGGCATCACAGGCCCCGCTGTGCTCATAGCTCAAGCCCCAGCCTCTTGTTAAGCTCCTGAGCTGCACATCCATCCATCCATCTGGTCACCAA
This sequence comes from Pongo pygmaeus, assembly GCF_028885625.2. Lineage (NCBI taxonomy): Eukaryota > Metazoa > Chordata > Mammalia > Primates > Hominidae > Pongo > Pongo pygmaeus. Next base: position 202,991,013 of record NC_085930.1, read on the forward strand.
TTGGTCACCCCGTCTTGGCCATATCAGAGCACCTCCATCTCAATGTGTTCAGAAGGAAATCATTTATCTCTCCCACCCTTACTGTCCATCTCTTTCTTTTGGGACCCCCATTTTTGCAAACAGCACCACTCTCCATCCAGCCTACTTTCAAACACAGGCTGCCCACAGCCATAGGGAGCAGTGTGTGCCCCCTGCAAAATCACCATGCATCCCTGCAACTTTGGGAATAGCTTAGCAGGCCGCTGCAAGGGGCGGGAGGGAGAGAGCAATTATCGGCCTTCAAGACTCCTCCTGCGCTGTTGGCAGGAATGTTTCTTTCCTGGGTGTCAATACGAGCCCAGGGTCATTTTTCAGCGTTTGCCAATGGCTGTAATTGCATAGGCCCGAGTGGCTCTCCAGAGAATTCCTGCCGTTCCCCATTCTCTCCTCCTGGAGAGTGCTCTATAGATGCACCCCAGGCCATGGATCATGTTTTTCACATAACCCGTTAATTACTAAATAAAACAACCCAGCTTTCAACCTGATTAGCCCAGATTAATGGCCAGCAGCGGGTTTCACGCGCCTGCACAATTTATCACTGAAAAGAACTGTGTCTTTAATGATTTAGCTACCTGGCCGGGCAGGGCTTACTCCAGGCCGCAGGCCTCCTGGAGGAGTTAATTGCTGTTCTTCGTTTCTGACCTGGAAAGGCCCAGGTGACAGTTCCCATTAGCCAGGCTTGGCCTGCCTGATGACAAAAGATGGCAGGAAGCCCTCCCCTCCCACTTTGTTCAGAAGTTACATCGAAGTCAAGTGTCCCAGCCCCACCACCCAGCTGCCAGCTGAAACCGGTCGAATCGACCTGGAAATTTATGTTTTTTCCCTCCCCCTCTTCTGCACTTTCTTTTTTCCTTCTTGAATATATTGAAAGAGTGAATCATTTTTGTCTTTATTAGATTTCACCAAGAATTCTAGCGCCTTTCCTAGAAATGAGAAGGAAGTTATTTCTTCCGGTGATTTTCTGTTACATTTTAACATAATTTGGCTCTTCTCTGAGGGAGATCGAGTGACAACATTTCTTTAATAATTTATCATAGAAATATCCTTTAATGAATAGCCTCTTCAAATGTCAGAACTGGGTACAAGCATCTGACAAGTCTTGTCTTTTCCAGACAAGGATGCTGGGGCCGATGGGAGAAGGAATGAAGTTATCCAAGGTAACAGTGAGCGAGTGGCCACGCTGAGATTTACCAAGCCAGAACGCTTCCCAACAGCCTGAGGGTCGGCACAACTTCTTGTTTACTATTACAATACTACCACTTACTGAATATTTACCTGTTCTGGACATCTTTTTTTTTTTTTTACAATTGATTTTTGTATGTTGCTCTTGTATATTATAAACTTGCTAAACTCATGTTTTATTACAGTTTAGTATAATTTTTTATTATTATTTTTATTTTCGAGATAGGGTCTTGTTCTGTTGCCCAGGCTGGAGTGCAGTGGCACGATCTCAGCTCACTGCAACCTCCGCCTCCTGGGTTCAAGCAATTCTCCTGCCTCAACCTCTCAAGTAGTTGCGATTACAGGCACATGTCATCACGCCTGGCTGATTTTTGTGTTTTTAGTAGGGACTGGGTTTCACCATATAGCCCAGGCTGGTCTTGAACTCCTGACCTCAGGTGATCCTCCTGCCTTGGCCTCCCAAAGTGCTGGGATTACAGGCGTGAGCCACCATGCCTGACCAAGTTTTTTTTTTTTAAATTATGATTAATTATTCATTTTCTAGAACCTTTTTAAGTTTACAGAAAAAATGAACAGAAAGTAAAGATTTCCCATATACCCCTACTCCAATCTCCCCTGTCTTATTAACATCTTACATAGTGTGGTAAATTTTGTTACAACTGATGAACTATATTGATACATCATTATTAGCCAAAGTCCCTAGTTTACACCGCTTGTTCTCACTCATAGGTGGGAATTGAACAATGAGAACACTTGGACACAGGAAGGGGAACATCACACACTGGGGCCTGTTGTGGGGTGGGGGGAGTGGGGAAGGATAGCATTAGGAGATATACCTAATGTTAAATGACGAGTTAATGGGTGCAGCACACCAACATGGCACATGTATACATATGTAACAAACCTGCACATGGTGCACATGTACCCTAAAACTTAAAGTATAATAAAAAAAAAAGAGCTCACTCTTGGTGTTGTCAGCCCTGAGTTTGAAAAATGCACACTGTATCCATCATTACAGTTTGGTGCAAAATAGTCTTGCTGCTGTAACAATCGTCTGTGCTCTGCTTATTCATCCTTGCCCCCTCCAAATCCTTGGCCACCACAGATCTTTTCACTGTCTCTATAGCTTTGCCTTTTCCGGAATGTCATATAGTGGGATCATACAATATATAGCCTTTTCTGACTGGCTTTATTTAACTAGCAATATTCATCAAAAGTTCCATCATATCTTTTTGTGACTTAATAGCTCACTTATTTTTATCACTGAATAATAGCATTGCATTGTCTTGATATACCACAGTTTATTTGTCCATTCACCTAACGAAGGACATCCTGGTTGCTTCCAAGTTTTGGCAATTGTGAATAAGATTGCTATAAACATTCATGTGCAGGTTTTTGTGTGAACATAAGTTTTCAACTCATTTGAATTCAAGAAATGCTATTGCTGGATGGTAGGGTAAAATTATATTTAGCTGTGTAAAAAAGTGCCATATTGTCTGACAAAGTGGCTGTACTATTTTGTATTATTGCCAGTAATTAGTGACAGTTCTTGCTGCTCCACAGCCTCACCAGGGTTTCGTGGTGTCAGTGTTTCGAATGGTTGTCATTCTTGTAGGTGGGTGGTGGTGTTCCTTTTTTAAAAATTGCAATTCTCTAATGATGCATGATATTGAACATCTTTTCATATGCTTATTTGCCATCTGTATATCTTCTTTGGTGAGGTGTCCATTCAGGTCGTTTGCCCATTTTTTAATCTGGCTCTTTTCTTATTGTTGAGCTTTAAAGGTTATTTGTATGTTTTGGAAAACAGTCCTTTATCAGATGTGTCTTTTGTAAATATTTTTTTCTCTGTCTGTGGATTTTTTCCCCCTCATTTTCTTGATGTCTTTTACAAAGAAGAAACTTCTAATCGAACAAAGTCCACCTTTCCAATTCTTTCTTTCATGAGTTGTGCCTTTGGTGTCTAAAAAGTTATCACCAAACTCAAGACCATCTAGATTTTCTCCTATGTTATCTTCCAGGAGTTTTATAGTTTTGCATTTTACATTTAGGTCTGTAATCTATTTTGTGTTAATTTTTTGTGACGGATGTAAAGTCTGTGCCTAGAATCATTTTTTTTAACATGTTGATGTCCAATTGTTCCAGCACTATTTGTTGAAAAGACTATTTTCTTTGTATTGCCTTTGCTCCTTTGTCAAAAGATGAGTTGACAACAGTTATGAGGGTCTATTCCTTTTTTTTTTTTTTTAAGGAGACATGGTCTTGCTATGTTGGCCAGACTGGAGCGTAGTGGCTCTTCACAGGTGCAATTCCACTACTGATCAGCACAGGAGTTTTGACTTGTTTTTTCTGACTTGAGCCAGTTCACCCCTCCTTAGGCAACCTGGAGGTCACCATATTGATGCTGAACTTAGTGTGGACACCCAACTGGCATAGTGCACTACAGCCCAGATCTCTGGGGCTCAAGTGATCCATGAAGATCTATTTCTGGGCTGTCTATTCTGTTCCATTGATCTGTTTGTCTATTCTTCTATTCTTTTGCCAGTGCCACACTGTCTTTATTACTATAGCTTTATGTTGAGCCTTGAAACTGGGCAGTCAGTCCTCTGACTTTGTTTTCCCTTGATATTGTTGGGAAGAACTAAGATCTTACAATATCGAGTCCGCCTATGCATGTGTAAAATATCTCTCCATTTATTTAGTTGGAGTTTCGTAGTTTTCCTTCTGTATATCTTTATACATATTGTTAGATTTATACCTAAGTATTTCATTTTGAGGTGTGCTAATATTGTATAAATGTATTTTATTTTTAACTTCAAGTTCCAATTGTTTATTGTTGGTATATAGGAATGTGATTCACTTTTTTTTTTTTTTGTGAGACAGAGTCTTGCTCTTGTCACCCTAGCTGAAATGCAGTGGCACAATCTCGGCTCACTGCAACCTCTGCCTCCTGGGTTCAAGCCATTCTCCTGCCTCAGCCTCCCAAGTAACTAGGATTACAGGCGCCCGCCACCACACCCAGCTAATTTTTGTATTTTTAGTAGAGATGGGGTTTCACCATGTTGGCCAGGCTGGTCTCGAACTCCTGACCTCAGGTGATCTGCTCACCTCGGTCTCCCAAAGTGCTGGGATTACAGGCATGAGTCACCGCACCCGGCCGTGATTCACCTTTATATATTAATCTTGTATCCTGCAACTTCACTATAACTGCTTATTAGTTCTAGGAGGTGTTTTGTTTGTTTTGTCAGTTCTCTTAGATTTTCTACATGGACAATCATGTAATTTGTAAATGAAGACAGTTTTATTTCTTCCTTCCTAATCTATATGCCTTTTATTTAAAACAAACATTTGTTTTGTAATGATATCCTCATGCATTTTTTTTGGTCTATTTTTACTTCTTTTCTTCCTTCCTTTTTTAAAGGCCTAAATTTTAATAGGCCTTTAATGGATAAATGTCAAAAAAAAAAAAAAAGACCCTTAACTTCTAACATTTATTTTCAAATCTTAACACTGCATTTAAATGGTTAAAGTAACACAAATTTATATATAAACCTAATAATTGGGAATCAATGAGAAAATTCTTATTCTAAGTAAAAATCGTCCTTTCCTGCAGCCCAGAACTTTCTGGCAGTTTTGTTTTCTTCCTCTGAAGTACTTCTTTCTAGAAATTCCTTTAGTAAGAATCTGTTGATGGCAAAATTTCTCAGTTATTATTTGTCTGCAAATGTCTTTATTTTAGTCTTTTTCTTCAGTGATATCTTAGCTGGGTTTATAAGTCTTGATTGACAATTATTTTTCTTTTGCACTTTGTTTTTCTGTGTTTTTCAAAACCAGCTGGGCACAGTGGCACACACCTTTAGCCCCAGCTATTTGAGAGGCTGAGAAAGGAGGATTACTTGAGCCCAGAAGTTTGAGGCTGTAGTGTGTTATGATCATGTCTGTGAATAGCCACTACACTTAAGCCTGGGCAACTTAGCGAGACCATCTCTTAAAAAAAAAAAACTGTGTATATATATATATACACACACATATATACATATATATATTTTAGATCTATCTTTGAGTTCACAAATTCTTTCTTCAGCTGTGCCTAACTTCATGTTTCATTTAGGTTTTTCCTCATCTGCTTAGTTTTTAATTATAATAACTATGATTTCTCATGTTTAAAATCCTTTTTGGTTGTTTTCTACAAATGCCTGGGCTCTTTTGAGATTATTTTGTTCCTTGCTCATGTATTTTGATTCCCTCTTTTATTTCTGAAAACATTTCTTTTTACTTCCTTAAAACATAATTATTTTTAATTCTGTGTTCCACAGTTCATATATATGAAGTCGCTGGGAATTTAATTCTGCTGTTTATTGTTTCTTCTGATTCTTATTGGTGGTGGCTGGGTTTTTCATGTGTTTAAAAATTTTGACTGTGAGCTTGGTTTTGACTGTTCAGCTGGGTTTATTCGTGGGAACCCAAGAGGTCTGGGTTTTGAGTGCATCCTTACAGAGAGAATATGCATTTGCTTCTGCCAGGTGGCCCTGTAACAGTATAACACGAGACCATTTTTAAGTTAACTCTTCCGCTGGGGGTTTCCAGTCAACAAAAACGTGTGAATTTAATTCCTTGTGCAGATAAGTTTCATTTTCACCTTCCTTTACCAGTGGACAGTAGATCCTTTTACTGAGACTGTAGCTCTTCAGGCTTCTTACTTTATTTGGGGTCTCAGTTCCAATTTCCCAGCTTATTAAGGCTGAATATCTAGCCTTCTGTTCCCTGCAAGGCCATTAAAACTCCAGCTTGTTTCAGTGATTGGCAAATGTTCTCAGGATAGCTTTGGTTCAGCACGAACTCCCTCTTCAGTTTGGCATCTGGTGACTTCCCTTACTTTCAGGTCAGCTCAGCTCTGAATCTAAAAGTATTCCTGTAATATTTTATCCAGAATATCTGTGTTTTATCTCAGGAGGGCTTTTCAGGCTCTCTGGTTAGTTGCCAGAAATACCATAGCACAAGTTTCTTTCTAAACGTAGTCACTTTTTCACTCATTGTTAAATGTCACATTTATTTTGAAAGGATGGATTATGGGTATATTAAAAATATCTACTAGGTAGCATACTACTGGCAGCTACCTATCACCAAACGAATAGCAAAGTTATAATAATTTGTGGGGTTTTTTGGTAAGAGAAAAATGTGTACCTAAGTTCCTTGCCATGAGATGACTTACAGAATCTTCACAGCTACTTGCCATCTGCCATTTAAAATAATTACTGAATCCAACCTAATTGGACAAATATGAACTACAATGCCTTGTAATAAGCTCAGAATGATAGAGCAGATGAGAGTTTCTCCATCTACCTGTCTAAGTTATAGATATCTCACTGACATATCTTGGATTATGTCTGGGCATCATCAATGTTAATAAAACTTAAATTCTATGTTTTATAATCAAATAAAAATACATAGAAGTTCTAATATTTTATTTCCCTCACGCCATTGGCTAATCTTATCTTCCCTCTGGAGTGCAGGTACCAGTCCCCACAGTGGAAACCTTTTTGGTCGCCACAGGTCGAGGTAAGTTACTTCTGGCATGTAGTGGATGGAGGCCAGAAATTCTGGCTTCAACATCCTACAATGCGCAAGACTCCCCTCCATGGCTGAATTGTTTTGTCAAAGATGTTGAAAATGCTCAGTTTGAGAAGCACCGAGTCAGACACTGAGGAAGTGTGGCAATTTCAGGTTCTGGTTTCACTCCTCACTGCCACCCTTCACAGTCCTCCTGATTCAGGTGTACCACGCTATGCTTCCTTCCCCAATCGTAAATATCCCCTTCGTGTCTTTTTTTCCAGAGCTTCGCACACTTCATGGGCATGGTGTGTGAACTGTTTTCCAGCTGCAGCATTTCTAACTGAATCTCTGTCTCAGAGCTAGATGGTGTCCACAGGGTTCAAGAGAAGGGCACTTTTCCTAATCATTTACTTCAGGCTGTTATTCAGATAACATCATCCTTCTAAACCAAAGAGACTAGGAGGAAAAGGGGAGGGGGCGTTTACTTTTCCTATAAAGCAAACTCCAGGTGACTGCAATGCAGTATCTCACGTGGCCACAGGCTCTCGTTCTAAGAGCAAATGTGGAGGTGGATGGGAAGAGATGGAATGGAGAACACAGGAATGGAATCAACACAGCAGGGTGTGTTTGTAAATATGGAGGTGGATGGGAAGAGATGGAGTGGAGAATACAGGAATGGAATCAACACAGCAAGGTGTGTTTGTGTTGGGGGAAGATTTTGAAAGTTCCATATTTGGGCTGAGGAGACCCAGATGGCACCCCTGAACCTCCATTCAGCTTGGATAAGCTGGTAAGCAAGGTCCAGGGCAGATAGGCAGGCAGGAGGCCAACGAGAGGGAAATGCAGGGCTCCCAACTCCTCCCTACAGACGCTTGCAGGACTGTGTGCTAGAAATTAGAGGGGGCTTTTCACCTGTCTCTGTTCACTCATAACACAAACCCTTCCTTGAGGAAAGAGTCAGAGGTCAGTGAACGTGACAAAATCACCTCCCGTCGCTGTAAGGCTGGCCCTGGACTCTGCTGGCTGAGGCTAGGTAACTTGTTCCTCTCCGTGTCTCCCCTCCTGACCTCACCCAGGCCTGAGCCCGCCTTGCATCTAGAAGCTGTCTGGCCCATTAGTGTCCTTCCACTTCACAGAAGGTTCAGACTAGAACGCTCTTGACCTCATGTACTCCTTTGCTCTGCATTTTAAACATGAAGAAACCAAGGGCATGATAGAGCTCTTTGTTCCCATTCAAGACATCTTATTTCTGAGGACAGTTCTCCTTGGCCTGAGGAGCTTGACAGCAGGCACTAACCTTGACTTTAGGGGCCCCAAAAAGGAAGTGAGCTGTGTCAGAAATGTGTCTGGGGCTCACCTTGGCAATGGGAGCCATTCAGCTTGTACCTGAAGGAACAGTTAGCCCAGAGTGAAACCTAATTCTTATCTTAAAGAAACAGACGCAGAAAGACTTCTTAAGCCTGGATCATTGTCTTTCCCCTCAAGGAGTGAGAAAATAAAAACAATGTTGAATCCTCTCACGCTGCTCATAAGAAAGAGACAGGGCTGGAGTGAGGGCAGCCAGGGAGCACAGAAGGAGGCATTTTCCATTGAACTTTTTCTGCTTATGTGATAGATCTTCATTATCTACGCTGTCCTGGGGCTCTCCAGCTCCCCCAGGGAGATGCTTAATGACATAAACTGCTTAATAAGCAGTGACTGGTGCCCCGGAAGAGCCGATGGAAGAGGAAAGCGGCCTGCTCCTATCTCGTAGTGTTCTGTGTTTCTCTCTCACAGCTGATTTCAGATACTGGCCAGAGGGAGATAAAGGGCAGCTGGCTTCCCAACCAGACCCCCAGCATTTGCCTTGTTGGAAGGCTGGCTTCAGGCAACATTGCCACTCACTTTCCCTCATGAGGGGAAACGGGGCCTCCATTTTGTGTGCTCTTAAGCAAGAATTTCCTGCTTTGGTGCTGTCTGTCTTAGGCTCCACCCAGAAGCCTCATTCACTTTTTTTGAGACAGAGTCTCGCTCTGTCACCCAGGCTAAAGTGCAGTGGCATGATTTCGGCTCACTGCAACCTCCACCTCCCGGGTTCAAGTGATTCTCTTGCCTCAGCCTCCTGAGTAGCTGGGACTACAGGTGTGTGCCACCATGCCTGGCTAATTTTTGTATTTTTAGTAGAGATGAGGTTTCACCATGTTGGCCAGGGTGGTCTCAAACTCCTGGCCTCAAGTGATCTACCCGCCTCAGCCTCCCAAAGTGCTGGGATTACAGGTATGAGCCACTGTGCCTGGCCATCATTCACTTTTATTTACCAAACATGTATTGCCAGGTAATTTTCTAGGTGCTTACAGGTATTCATCTACATAAGCTGGGCGCAGTGGCTCAGACCTGTAATCCCAACACTTTGGAAGGCAAAGGCGGGAGGATTGCTTGAACTCAGAAGTTCAAGACCAGCCTGGACAACATAGCGAGACCCTGTCTCTACAAACAATACACAAATTAGCTAGGCATGGTGATGCACACTTGTAGTCTCAGCTGCTTGGGAGGCTGAGGTGGGAGGATGGCTTGAGCCTAGGAATTCCAAGCTACAGTGAGCTATGTTCACGCCACTACACTCTTGCCTGGGCAACAGAGTGATGCCCTTTCTCCAAAAAGGAAAAAAAAATGTGCCACAGAGTTAAGTACTATTTCTAAGCTCATTTTAAAGATGAGGAAACTGAGGCACAGAGCGATCAAATCTGCCCAGCCACAAGGAACATGGCGGCTTTCCTGTACTCCTAACCTCTGTTCTGGGCCAGGCCTGGCACTATGTTTTTCTCTGCTCTCCCCTGGGCCCACTCTGCACATGCTCCTCTTTCTCCTGAAGCCCTCCCAGGCTGCTCCCCTTCCCCCGCTCTCCTTGCCACTCTCAGCCTGTATCTCAGGTTCTACTGACCTCCTCTCAGGTACATTCTTGTCTACACATTTTCAACTAGTTCACTGTCCAAGATTTTCCTCCAAGATCAAAAATCAAGAGGAGACATTTCTCTCTCAAGGAAAAATCCTGAAAAACTGTCAAGGATTATACACAGAGATATTGTCCTAATGTCGTTTATAACATTGAAAAATTGAGAACAGCATTAGTGTTCAGTAATAAGGGATCTGTTGACAAAATAGGGAGTATCATGCAACCATTAAAAATGCATATTTCTGGAAGGCTTTAGTGAGGCAATATGTTGAGTGAGAAAATGAGAATCACATTAGATATAGCACAAGGGCGAGTGGGAGGGATGTGGGGGTCTATGGGCAATTTATCACTGACATTATTAAGAATTGCTGTCACTTGGTAATGATAAAAAGCAGACCACTTTTATTTGATTTTATTATTGTTTTAAAATTTGCTACAGACGATCTACCTTCTTGTCGCCTGTACCCAGGGGCAACTGCTCTCACCAAGCCTCCCCACTTGGTATGTCACTGCTGCCATTTTGTCCATCGTGTGCCATTTAATTGCTCATTCAGTCTTTCTTGTAGGACTTCAATCTCTATGAGATCATTTCTCTGCTGATTAAGGAGGTTGAACATACTTTCATGTGCTTATTGGCCATTGGTATGTCTTCTTTTGTGATTCAAAATAATTTTTTTTTCCTTTTAATGCTGAATTGTAGGCGTTCTTTATGTGTTCTGATACAAGTTCTTAGTGGAACATCTTAACAAACTGGCTTGTTTTTCATGTTTTTAAAATTTTATGAGCTCAAAATTTTAATTTTCATAAAGTTCAATTCATTAATTTTTAAATTTCATAATTAGTGCTTCAGTGTCCTGTTTAAGAAATCTCTGCTTACACTAAAATGCCAAAAATATTCTGCTTTTTTTGGAGATGTTTCATAGTTTTAGCATTTAGTTTGATATCTAGGATTCATCTCAAATTAGTTTTTGTGAATTGTGTGAGATAGGAGTTGTCATGCATTTTTTTCTAGATGGTTGTGTAGTTATTCCAGCATTATTTATTGAAAAGACTTTTCTTCTGCCATTGATTCGCTTTGGTGCCTTTGTCAAACTTTGATTATACATGCCAGATGCTTCTAGATTCTATTCTGTTCTCTTGATCAGGTAATTTTGTCTATCCAATAAACTTAGTAAAATATTTTATAGTAATCAAGTAATTTCATAGTAAGTCTTAAAATCAAACAGTACAAGTCCTCCCTATTTGTTTTCTTTTAAAAGATAGTTTTAAATAATGTAGGTTCTTTGAATTTTCATATAAACTTTAGAATCAACTTTTCAATACCTACAAAAATCCTTATTGGGAATTTTATTGAAATAGCGCTGGGTCTAGAAATCAATTTTGCGGAATTGATATTGTAACAATATTGTCTTCTAGTGCATGAATATGGTAAAAAGTCTCCATTTGTTTTCAGTCATCTTTAATTTCTCTCATCAATGCTTTAGATTTTTAATGTAGAAGTTATAAATGTCTTTTGTTATTTTTTCCTGACTGTTTTATATTTTATCCCATTATTAATGGAATTATCTTCCTTATTTCATTTCCAATTGCTTGCTACGGGAATACAGAGATACAATTAACTTTGTATATTGACCTACAACCTTGCTAAATATACTTAATGCATTTGTTAGATCTAGTAGCCATTTTTAAACTATTCCTTATGGTTTTCTATATAAGCAATCATATTGTCTAAAAATAATGTCAATTTTACTCCTTCTTTTCCACAACTTCATAGCTTTATTTTTCTTTTTTAATGAACTGGATAAGATATCTAATACAATTTTGAGTAGAAGAGGTAAGAGTGGTCATCCCAACCTTGTTCCCAATACTAAGATGTAAAGCATTTGAATTTTTACCATTACATAAGATCTTAACCTTAAGTTTTACATAGATGCCCAGTGCTAGGTTGGCTGAGGAGTTTTCATTCTTTTTCTTGTTTATTTTCCCCCCATAAATGGATATTCAATTTATCAAATGCTTTTTCTGCAGCTATTGAGATAATCATGTGATTTTTGTTCTTTTCCTGTTAAAATTGTAACATATTTTCTATTACTTTGTTAAAGATTTTTGTATCTAATTTCTTGAGAAAGCTTGGTAATTTTCTGTAATGTCTTTGTCACTTTTGGCATCAGAAATGATTGACCGTGTAAAGTGAGTTGGGAAGTAATTCTTGCTCCTCCTCTATTTTATGAAAGAGTTTGTAGAAGATTGGCATTATTTTTTCCTTTAATGTTTGGTAGAATTCTTCAGTGAAGCTGTCTGAAGCTGGAGGAGTTTTTTTGTTGTTTTATTTGTTTGTTTGTTTTTGTGGGAAGGGCTTTAACCACAAATTTGATTTTCTTAATAGATATAGGGCTATTCAGGTTATCTATTTCTTCTTGAGTGAACTTTGGTAGTGAGCTTTTTTCCTTGTATCTTTCAAGGAATTTGTGCCTTTCATCTAAGGTGTTAAATCTATTGGCATAAAGTTTTTCATAAGATTCTCTGATTGTCCTCTAAAACTTCATAGAATCTGTAGTTATATTAGTGTTTTCTCACATTGCTATAAAGGAATACCTGAGACTGGGTAATTTAGAAAGGAAAGAGGTTTAATTGGCTCATGGTTCTGCAGGCTGTACAGGAAGCATGGTGGCATCTGCTTCAGTGGAGGCCTCAGGGAGAAAGGGGACGGTGGGGTGGAGTTGCCACACACTTTTAAACAACCAGATATCACAAGCACTCACTTTCTCTAAGACAACACCAAGGCGGATGGTGTTAAACTGTGAAAAACCACACCTATGATCCAATCCCCTCCCACCAAGCCCCACCTCCAATGCTGGGGATTACAATTCAACATGAGATTTGAGAGGGTACACAGATCCAAACCAAATCAGAAGTGATATCACTTTTCTATTTCCTGATATAGATAGTTTGTTTCAGGCTTTTTAAGAAACCTCTTATCAGTTTGGCTAGTAATTTATCAATTTTATTGATCTTGTCCAAGAATCAGTATGAGGGTTTATTAGTTTTTCTCTATTTTTAAGTTACATTTCATTGATATCTCCTCTGATCTTCATTATTCCCTTCCTTCTGCATGTTCTGGGTTTGTTTGCTTTCCCTTTTCTGATTTCAAAGGCAGAAGTGGAGACCATTCATTTAGAACTTTCATTTTTTCCTAATATGGTCATTTTGTGCTAAAAACTCAGTCTAAATACTGGTTTAGTTGCTTTCCATAAATTTTTAATATATTATATTTTAACTTTTATTCAGTTAAAAATACTTTTAAATTTTCCCATTAATTTCTTCTCTGACTCAAGTATTAGTTTCTAAATATTTGGTTATTTTTCATATATATTTCTGTTATTGATTTCTAATTTAATTCCATCGTGGAATTATATATACTTGTATGACCTGAATCCTTTAACATTTATAAAAAACTTTTAAAATGATACTGAATAATGACTATCTTGCTTACATTTTCTGTGTCTCTTGAAAAGAATATGTATTCTGCTGTTGTTAGGTGGAGTGTTCTATTCAATATCAATACAATAATTGGTGAATAGTGTTTTTTAAGCCTTTTATATTCTTATTTTTGTTTACTTGTTCTATCATTTATTGAGAGAAATATAAAAATCTCTGAGCACAATTGTGTTCCTTTCCTTGCAATTTGATCAGTTTTTTAAAAACTCTTGTTATTAGGTGCATAAATGTTTAGGACTGTTGTGCCCTCTTGATGAAATGACTTTTTTATCGTATAGAATGACTTTTTTCATTCTTGTCAATATCCTTTTCTCTAAAACCTACTTTGATTGAGATTAACACAGCACATCAGCTTTTTAATTGTTGTTTACTTTAACATGTTTTGTTAAATTTGTTTTATTTTTAACCATTTGTATCTATATAGTTAAGGTAGGTTTCTTGTAGGCAACATACAGTTGGTTTTTCCTTTTTTTTATCCAATCTGAAAATCTCTGCTTGTTAATTGGGGTGTGTAGGCATCTACATTTAATTATTGGCAATGCTGGAATTAAATCTAACATCTTATTTATTTTCTATTTTTTTCCATCAGTTATTTGTTCCCTTTTACTTCTTCTCCTGTCTCCTTTTTGGATTAATTTTGTATTTTGTATGATTTGTATGTATCTCCTTTGTAGATTTATTAACTACACCCTTTTCTCTTGTTATTTTATTGGTTGCTTTAGGGTCTATATTATATATCTTTACCTTACCACAGGCTACCTTTAAGTGATACATCACGTCATGTATAAGAACCTTAAGTATATTTCCATTTCTTCTCTTCCTGCACTTGTGCTGTTGTTGTTATACATCATATTTCTACATATATAATAAGCACCACAGTATACTGTTATTATTTTTACTTTAAACAAATACTTTAAGGAAATTCAAAAAAATTTTAAAAAGTCTTTATATTTACCCATGTAGTTAGTATTTTTGGAGCTCTTTCTTACTTTACATAGATCCATATTTTCATCTAGTATCAGTTTCCTTTTGTTGATTGACTTCTTTTATTCCTGCCTAAACTTTTCTTCATCTGAAAACATTTTTATTTCACCTTAATTAAAAAAAATTTTATTTTCTGGTTAAATATTTCAAAATTGACTTCTTTTCTAATACTTTAAAGATATTGTTCCATTGTCTTCTAGTTGCATTAATTCTAACAAGAAATCTGTTTTCTTCTTCTTCTTCTTTGTCTTCTCCTTTTTTTTTTTTTGAGACAGAGTCTCACTCTGTCACCCAGGCTGGAGTGTGGGGGTGTGATCTCAGCTCGCTGCAACCTCTGCCTCCTGGGTTCAAGCGATTCTCCTGCCTCAGCCTCTGGAGTAGCTCTGACTACAGCTGCATGCCACCACGCCCGGCTATTTTTTTGTATTTTTAGTAGAGATAGGGTTTCACTGCATTAGCCAGGATGGTCTCGATGTCTCGATCTCCTGACCTTGTGATCCGCCTGCCTCAGCCTCCCAAAGTGCTGGGATTACAGGCATGAGCCACTGCACCCGATCCTTTTTTTTTTTTTAAGACAGGGTCTCACTCTGTCATCCAGGCTACAATGCAGTGACATGATCAGGGCTCACTGCAGCCTTGACCTCCCGGACTCAAGTGATCCTCCCATCTCAGCCTCCCAAGTAACTGGGACTACAGGCATGTGCCATCAGGCCTGGCTAATTTTTGTATTTTTCTTTTTTTGTAGAGATGGGGTTATGCCATTTTGGCCAGAGTGGTCTCAAACTGCTGTGGTCAAGCAATCCACCTACCTCTGCCTCCCAAAATTCTTGGATAACAGGTGTGAGCCACCATACCCAGCCAAGAATATTTGTCTTCTTACGGTTGTTCTTCTGCATGTAATGTGTCTCTTTTTTATAGTTACTTTTTAAATTTCCTCATTTTCACTAGTTTTAACTAATTTAATTACCATGGTCTTTGGTGTGGTTTTCTTGATGTTTCTTGTGTATGTTACATGTTTCTGATTGAGCTTCATGGCTGTGGTCTTACAGTTTTTATCAAATTTGGAAATGTTTCAGCAGATATTTTTTAAAATATTTTTTCAGTCACTGCCCTACCCCTGAGACTCTAATCTGTACATTTGATTTGGCTGTTTTAAGTTGTCCCACAGAACAAAGCATCCAGTGATGCTTTGTTCTCTCTCCTGCCCCATTTTTTTCTGTGTGTTTTATTTTGGTTAGTTTTTATTGCTATGACTTCCAGCTCACCAACTTTATCTTATGCAATGTTTAGTCTACCATTAATCATATCCACTGAATTTTTTATCTCAGATATTGTAGTTTTCATCTTTTGAAGTTCAATTTGGGTCTGTATAAATATAGACCCAAATTATTTATATGTGTGTGTGTGTGTGTGTGTATACAAAAATCTGTGTGTATACACACACACACACACATATTTATACATGATTTTCCATGTCTCTAACATATTCAGTTTTTCCTCTAGTTTCTTGAAAATATGAAATTAAGTCATAATAGCTTTTTAAATATTCTTGTTTACTGTTAATACTGCATCATTTCTGGGTCTGTTTTTTCTTTGTTTGTTTGTTTTGTTTTTGAGAGACAGGATCTCACTGTGCTGCCCAGGCTAGAATGGAGTGGCATGATCATAGCTCACTGCAACCTTGAACTCCTGGGCTCCAGCAATCCTCCCACCTTAGTCTTCCAAGTAGCTAGGAGACTACAAGCACAGATCACCATGCCTAGCTAGTTTTTTTGGTTATTATTATTATTTTTTTAAGTAGAGAGGACGTCTCTATGTTGCCTAGGCTGGTCTTGAACTCCTGGGCTCAAGTGATCCTCCTGCTTCAGCCTCCAAAACAAAGTGCTGGGATCACATGTGTAAGCCACCATGCCAGGCCCTGGGTCAGTTTTAGTTGATCAATTTTTTCACCTTATTATGACTTGTTTTTTTTTCACACCTTGCACGCCTACTACTAATACTTTTTTATTGAGTGCCAGACATTTTGAGTTTTAGCTTGTTGGATGCTGGATATTTTTGTACCCCTATAAATATTCTTTCACTTCTGATCAAGATGCATAAGAAAAACCAGATTTACCCTTACAGATAACCCTTCTTTGTACTCTACCTGATAGATTGATAACTACGAGGCTTTTCATCCTAGATTTTGGGAACAGGCACTATTCCTAACTCTTTGTGAGCCCTGAGTTCTATTTCAGTAATTCCTTTGTGTTGTCTTTTCCCAGCTTCTGGTATTTTTCTCACATATATACACCGACCAGTATTCAGCTAAAGATTTATGGAGAACTCTCTAAGACTCTTCAGAGTTCTCTCTTTGTGTAATTCTCCCCTCTCAAGTGTTCTGCCCCATGACCTCTAGCTGTCTTGTCCGCATTTAACTCTCAGCTCCATCTTCTCAACTCATGAGAGACCACTGGGCTCTATCTGGGTTCTCCTTTGTGTCCTGGCTTAGAAATCTTCTCCAGGCAGTAAACTGGGGACAATGGTAGGGCTCATCTCATTTGTTTCCAGTCTCCTTTCTGTCCTTCACTGTTTAATGTCCAATGCCTTGAGTGCTATCATTTAATATATTTTGTCTATTTTTCAGTTGTTTTTGCTGTGAGAGTAAATCTGGTCTTTATTACTCATTGATATGGTTTGGCTGTGTCCCCACCCAAATCTCATCTTGAATTGTAATCCCCATAATACCCATATGTCATGGGAGGAACCTGGTGGGAAGTAATTGGATCAGGGGGTGGTTTCCCCCATGCTGTTCTCATGATAGTGAGTGAGTTCTCATGAGATCTGATGATTTTATAAGTTTCTGGCATTTCCCTTGTTGGCACTTATTCTCTCCTGCTGCCCTGTGAAGAGGTGTCTTCCACCGTGACTGTAAGTTTCCTGAGGCTTCCCTATCCATGCAGAACTGTGAGTCAATTAAACCTCTTTTCTTTTCAAATTACCCATCTCAGATATTTCTTCATAGCAGCATGAGAATGGACTAATTACAGTAAATTGGTACCAAAGTAGTGGGATGCTGCTATAAGGATACCCAAAAATGTGGAAGTGTTTTTGGAACTGGGTAACAGGCAGAGGTTGCAACAGTTTGGAGGACTCAGAAGAAGAGAGGAAAATGTGGAAAAGTTTGGAACTTCCTGGAGACTTGTTGAATGGCTTTGACCAAAATGCTGATAGTGATCTGGACAATGAAGTCCAGGCTAAGCTGGTCTCAGGTGGAGATGAGGAACTTCTTAGGAACTAGAGCAAAGGTGACTCTTGCTATGCTTTAGCAAAAAGAGTGGCAGTATTTTGCCCCTGCCCTAGAGATCTGTGGAACTTTGAACTTGAGAGACATGATTTAGAGCATCTAGTGGAAGAAATATCTAAACAACAAAACGTTCAATAGGAAGCAGAGCATAAAAGTTTGGAAAATTTGCAGCCTGATGATGAGATAGAAAAGAAAATCCATTTTCTGGGGAGTAATTCAAGCTGTCTGCAGAAATTTGCCACAAGTAATGAGCAGCTTTATGTTAATCACCAATACAATGAGGAAAATGTCTCCAGGGCATGTCAGATAACTTCATGGCAGCCCCTCCCATCACAGGCTCAGAGGCCTAAGAGGGAAAAATGGTTTCATGAGCCTGGCCCAGGACACCACTGCTGTGTGCAGCCTAGGGACTTGCTGCCCTGTGTCCCAGCTGCTTCAGCCCCACCTATGGCTAAAACGGGCCAAGGCACAGCTCAGGCCCTTGCTTCAGAGTATGCAAGCCCCGAGCCTTGGTGGCTTCCACATGGTGTTGAGCCTGTGGGTGCACAGAAGTCAAGAATTGAGGTTTGGGAACCTCTGCTTGATTTCAGAGGATATGTGGAAAAGCTTGGATGTCCAGGCAGATGTCTGCTGCAGGGGCCCTCATGGAGAACCTCTGCTAGGGCAGTGTGGAAGGGAAAGTGGGGTTGGAGCCCTGGCACAGAGTCCCCACTGGGACACTGCCTAGTGGAGCTGTGAGAAGAGGGCCACTGTCCTCCAGACCCCAGAATTTTAGATCCACCAACAGCTTGCACCATGTGCTTGGAAAAGCTGCACTCAATGCCAGCCCATGAAAGCAGTCACGAGGGGGCCTGGATCCTGCAAAGCCACAGGGGCAGAGCTGCTCAAGGCCATGGGAGTCTCCTTCTTGCATCAGCATGACCTGGTTGTGAGACACGAATTCAAAGGAGATCATTTGGAACTTTAAGATTTAATGACTACCCTATTGGATTTCGAATTTGCTATACATATTTGTTTTTTTTTAAGTAACTTCTCTAGGGTTTACAATAAATATGTTTAATTTCTCACAGTCTACTTTCAATTTGTATTTTACTACCTTATGTATTATGTAAAAACTTTATAGCAATACACCTGCATTTTTCTTCTCCCATTATTTGCACTTAGTTGATATACATTCTATTTTGTTAAATATTATAAACTCCACAATGTTGTTTCAACAGCCAATGATCTTTTAGGTAAATTAAACAAAAGTAAATAAATCCCTTTATATTTATTTACATAATTATTATTTATGACATTTTACATTTCTTTGCTTAGATCTGAGTTTCTATCTTTTACTTTTATCCTCCTGCATAAAGTACTTTCTTTAACATTTTTCATAGCACATTTCTGCTGATAAGTTTGCTCAGATTTTGTTTGGTGAATGTTGTTATTTTGCCTTTAGTTTTGATATTTTTCCTAGATGTAGGCTTCAGAGCTGAAAGGGTATTATTTTCTCATTGTTGTTTTCCTTCTGTACTTTCAAATCCATTTTATTGATTTCTGGCCTTTGTTGTTTCTGAAGAGTTCAGCTGTCATTCATATCATTGTTTCCCTTGTATGTAATGTGCTTTTGTCCTTTAGCTACTTTTAAATTTTTTCTCTGTATTGTTCATTTTCAAGTTTGACCATCCCATGCCTGAATGTAGATCTATGTGTATATATGTGTATACCACATGTATTTGTGGTTCAACGTGTTTACTGAGCATTTTTGATTGGTATTTTAATGGTTTTCACTAACTCTGGGAAGTTTTCCAGCCATCACTTCTTTAAATATTTTTTTTCTGTTCCATTTCTCATCTTTTCCCCTCTGACACCTTAATTTCACATATGTCAGACTGCCTGGTATTTCCCTACACATCATGGAGGATCTGTTTAATCTTTTTTATCTCTTTAAACTGTTTCAAATTGAACAATCTCAAAGGGCCTATTTTCAAGTTCATCAACCCATTCTCATGTAGTCTGCAATCTGCTATTAAGCTCATCTAGTAGAATTTTTAATTCTACACATTTTTCTTTGTGGTTTTGGTAATTCTGTTTGGTTCTTTTTAATTGTTTCCATTTCTCTGCTGAGATTTCCTATATTTTTATTTAAATCACTGAATGTGTTAATAACTTTTACATTTGAAGTCTGGTCTGTTAATTCTAACACCTGGAGCATCTCAGGGTCTATTTCTATTGATTGATTTTCTTTTTCTTGAATTTAATTGGATCACATTTTCCTACATCTTCACATGTCTGATAATTTTTTATTGTTTGTTCTCTGACATGGATTATACAGGGAGTCCAGATTTTGTCACCTTCTTTTAAAGGACATTGAATTTTGTTCTTGAAGGCAGTTAAGTGTTTGGAATATAATTCTGGTCCTGTTAGAGTTGTTTCTTTTTCTTTGTGAAAGTGAGTGTATTTTTTTAATTCCTTTTCCCCCCTAATCCCTGCATTGATGAAGGGATCTATTTTTGTATTGAGCTTAGGTTTAGAGCTGGCCCTTACTATAGGTCATGGTTCTTCATCTCAAGGGATAACCTTTTTAGAATCTCAACTGAATCTTCAAAATGTTCTGCTTGGGACAGAAGTCCAATGTCTCTCAGCAAAGCAGGACTTCTGGTTTCTCTGTTCAACTCCCAGTCCTGCAGCATGTGACCCTTGCTAAGGCCTTGTGTATGTGCAGCTGAGTTCTCAGCCACAGACCCACAGTCCATCCCCATGCAGACTTCAGTGGCCTGCTTTTCTGTGCAGTTTCTTCTTTTCTGATATCCCACCCCACAAATTTCAGCCATGTCTGTATCCCAAAGCTTCAATCTCTGCCTCCTTAGCTCTTTTTATTGCAGCAGGAGAATTTCCCTGGGAAAAAAACTGGGGTGACCGTGGAACTCACGTCATATAGTTCACTTCTCTCCCAAATCACATTCCCCTATTGCCTATTGCTCCGTGTCTGAAAACATTTGCCTCATGTGTTTTTCCCCATTTGTAGTTGTTTTAAGTGAAGGCAAGTTATGTACCAGTTACTATGTCAGGATCAGACACAGAAATCCCCATGTGTTTTTAATTCTTTGCAAGATTAGTCTTCCTGATGATGCAGAGTGGAAGGATCCAATTTCTCTTAAACCATTGTAATATTCTTTAACAAGACCCCTTTGCTTAAAGCAAGGAAGTCATGTGTCACTCAACCTTGGCTGACTGAATGATTTAACTGAGAAAGTTTATAGAGATTAACTAGAAACTGGCCAACATGTACTATAAAAAAAGAAATGGTTGCTTTATTACTAAACACAATCTTTTCTGACTGCAAACTCCCAAAAAGGGAGATGTTCAGCATTGGGCAGACTTATTCTACTAATTTTCTCTCTTACACCCAGGAAATAAACGTGATGTTGGACTGCATGGAACCACTGTTTTCCACTATACTCATCACCTTCTGCTGAATCTCTTTTTCTAGGTTAACAGAAAATTGGGCTCTATGTGAAACCTATAAGCACTGAATGTACCTGCAAAAACCTATCTTAGCATAAGTTGTCACTTCGTCGCTGCCCAGTGTAAATTAGTCTCATGTGTTATTCTTGCCTTCAGCTCCCTCTTCTTTTACTTCAGAGCCCTTAAAATTATTTGTAATTACACATATATGTATTGCTCATTTTTAGCCTCTCCCAATAGATTATAAGCTCTGTGAGGGCAAAAACCTTGTGTGAAGCCCCAGTCTAGCATAGTGACTGATAAATAGGAGGATCCAAGAATAATTTGTTGAATAAATGATTAAATGAATGAATCCACAAATAAGCAGATCCTTTTGGTATTAGACTAAAATAGATGAAAACAGAAGGCCTTAAAGATTAAAAGAGAAATAAATTAGCTCCTAAATACCCATGGTTTTTATTCTTCAAGGCACAAAGACCTCTTAGCCAGAGATGCCTGTGAGGAGCTACTTTCAATAGGAAACTGAAGAATCGATCACAAGATGTTGCTGTTACTGAGAACTGGCCATGAGAGCATCTGCCCGTTCTGTAGGGGCAGTGTATTAGTCCATTTTCCCATTGCTGTAGAGATACTACCTGAGACTGCGTAATTTATGAAGAAAAGAGGTTTAATTGACTCACAGTTCTGCATGGATGGGAGGCCTCAGGAAACTTACAAACATGGTAGAAGGTGAAGGAGAACCAAGCACCTTCTTCACAAGGGCAAGAGAGACAGAGAGAGAAAGGGGGGAACTGTCAAACACATTTTTTTTTTTTGAGATGGAGTCTCGCTCTGTCACCAGGCTGGAGTTCAGTAGCCTGATCTCAGCCCACTGCAACATCTGCCTTCCAGGTCCAAGCGATTCTCCTGCCTCAGGCTCCCAAGTAGCTGGGACTACAGACACATGCCACCACGCCCAGCTAACAATAATAATTTTTTGTGTTTTTAGTAGAGATGGGGTTTCACCATGTTGGCCAGGATGGTCTTGATCTCTTGACTTCATGATCTGCCTGCCTTGGCCTTCCAAAGCGCTGGGATTACAGGCACGAGCCACCACGCCCGGCCTGTCAAACACTTTTAAAGCATCAGATTTTGCCCACCAGGTCCCTCCCTTAACATGGGGATTAAAATTCCAGATGAGATTTGGGTGGGGACACAGAGCCAAACCGTATCTGGCAGCTATGGTCAAACCAGGCTTTTGTGACACACTAGATTTGGACTCCCCAGTTTGTACCCTATAATTTCTCTCCCAACAGCAGCACATACTAGGAAAGAACTTCCTGCTATCTATGAGAGGGCTCAGCATACATGGATTTTAATGACTCCCAGGACACTAAAGGCTCTACATGTGGCCCAGATGACATCTTGTCTTCTCTTGGTTATGGTGGCAAATGAAAACATGAACAAAGGCAGGGTACTCTATTTTTTTTTTTTTTTTAGAGACAGAGTCTCGCTCTGTGCAGTGGCGCGATCTCGGCTCACTGCAAGCTCTACCTCCTTGGTTCACCCGCCATTCTCCTGCCTCAGCCTCCCGAGTAGCTGGGACTACAGGTGCCTGCCACCATGCCCGGCTAATTTTTTGTATTTTTTTAGTAGAGATGGGGTTTCACCGTGTTAGCCAAGATGGTCTCGATCTCCCAACCTCGTGATCCGCCCGCCTTGTCCTCCCAAAGTGCTGGGATTACAGGTGTGAGCCACAGCGCCCAGCCAAGGCAGGGTACTCTTTGACTGAAGGAGCTCTGGACACAGAACACTAAGGACCATTTGGTGAAAACTTCTCATCTTATGTGTGTGGAAACTTAGTCTAGAGACCAAGATGGGACAGAATGACTCCTAGATCACATAATGGTAAAAGACATCATGAGGACTAATTTCCAGAACCTCAACCTTCTAGTTCAGGCTGTATTGTTTATTTGTTTCCCTCCCCTTTACCTTTCCATCCATCCCTGCCAATATACCAGGCTGGGTTTTGTCTCGGATCACCTTAAAGAAAGAGCATGACACTTTCTAATCCAGTGTGCCAGGACAAATTCTGAAAAGATGCCTTTCTGTTTTGGCAACACACTTCTAAGTAAGTTTGAAATTTCCAGAGAAATGACACCTTGGTCAAAAGTCCAATGACTGTTTAGAATCAGAAAAGACTGTACTGTGAAGTATGGTAGTATGGAGCGAACACTAGCTCAGGAATTTAGAGGCCTGGGCACAGCCTGTTCCTGACCATTCTGTCAACAAGGGGAAGCCCTTTCTTTCTCTGCCTCTTAGTTTCAGCATTCATAAAATTAGAGGCTGGAATAGATAAAGGATAGAATCTCTGCCATTCCATTGTACTTACATGTTGTTCTAAACCAGCAGCACGGCTGGAGGGAATGTATACTGCTACTGTATAGATTTGTAGAATCTGTTTCTCTGTATGTTCTCAGAAACAGAAAAGATCCGTATTTCTGAAGAAATACGCATACGAAAGCCTACATGTGCATCCAAAACAAGCAATCTGAAAAGTCAGTTGATGTGGACATCCTGGAGAAATCTACAAAGCTGCTGCCATCCCAAAGGCCATTTCCTTCTACAGAGCAGATGAGCATGAGCTTCCCCAGAAGACCTCTCCAGTGGGGTTTAGGCTATCAGGATTCCAGAAGACCCCTCCAGTGGGGTTTAGGCTATCAGGATTCCACTTCTAGCTTCTCCTCTGATCTGCTGCAAGGCCAGCCAGCTCTCTCTCCTGATGGAGATTAATTTACAAGTTCAAAAAATAAAGACGGAAACAAACTATTCACAACTATTGTTTGTATCCTAGGCTGAGAGTTGAGGTTGAAGACAAAAATATAAAGTTTAAAAACAATGTTTAGGGGGATAAACTGTAACCAGTTCAAATACTCTATCAAGGATAGTTCTGTATAAAGTTCTTTCAAATCATATCAATTATTTAAGAATGATTCTTACAAACATAAGCAGACTCAGCTATGGCAAATGGAACCCTGATGAAACTGGTCATTAATTGTGACCATCACAAAATTGTCAGCCATTCCTGTTCTGATATATCTGACTTTTTATATAAGAAGACCTGGTGCAGGCTGGGTGCGGTGGCTCATGCCTGTAATCCCAGCACTTTGGGAGGCCGAGGCGGGCAGATCACGAGGTCAGGAGATCGAGACCATCCTGGTTAACACAGTGAAACCCCATCCCTACTAAAAATACAAAAAATTAGCTGGGCGTGGTGGTGGGAGCCTGTAGTCCCAGCTACTCGGGAGGCTGAGGCAGGAGAATGGCGTGAACCCGGGAGGCGGAGCTTGCAGTGAGTGAGCCGAGATCACGCCACTGCACTCCAGCCTGGGTGAGAGCGAGACTCTGTCTCAAAAAAAAATAAAATAAATAAATAAATACCTGGTGCAGAAGTATTGAATATGCATAACTGAAAATATACAGTGTATACTATCACAAATACAGAAGAACAGGTGGGTCTTCACTGTCTGTTCTTACAGAGGAATCCAGTAGCTGTCTCACATCTTCACATAAGATGTCTGCTAATGTGGGGTTGGAGGCAATGAAGAATGCTGGATACAATTGACATAAGGGAGTTTTCAGAAGGCGAGGGAAAACATTCTGGGTATAATTAAGGAACCTGGAAATTAACAACTTGATGTCATTAAAAGTTGAGGGGAAAGTGGAATAAGCCCTTTTGTTCATATATGACCATAAAAATATGTTTTTGCATGATTTTGAAATGTCAGTCCTAGTTAGAGTTGGGCTTTTCAAAGTGTACTAACTCTCAGAACATGTAATGTGATGGAGTTGTTGTAGGATATTCTCAGGGTCTTCTCCGGTCAAGCATTCTCAGAGTTGGGCAGAGGGAACACCCGGCCTTGGCTGCAAGGCGGCCTTCCTAGGACTCTGCCTGCTCCCAGATGAAGCCCTGCTGACCTGCAAGCTCACTGGGCTGCAGACAAGCTGTTACAGAATCACAAGAAATTGGGAGCTCCCTTCAGGAGTGGGGAAAATGGGATGCTTCCTCAGCCCAGGGAGTGTGTGGATCAGGAACCCAGAGGGAGGGGAGGCCCTCAGAGTCTAGGCAGCCTGCGCTGGAATAACTGGATCCTATCCCCCCCTCCCTCTCTCTGAGGACATTATTCCAGTCATTTCCATATCTTCCATCCTCAATTTCCCCTTCTCTATTAGATCATTGTCAACAGCCTAAATAGAAACCATAAACAATATCCCAAGTGTCCCTTCGATTGTCCCCTTATTTCTCATTTTCCCTGTACTGCCAAACACCTTGAGAGATTTGATTTGCCTTCTTTTTTTTCTTTTTTTTTTTTTTTTTAGAGACGGAGTCTCCCTGTGTCGCCCAGGCTGGACTGCAGTGGTCCAATCTCAGCTCAGTGCAACCTCCGCCTCCTGGGTTCAAGCAATTCTCCTGCCTCAGCCTCCCGAGTAGCTGGGACTATAGGTACATACCACCATACCCGGCTAATTTTTATTGTATTTTAGTAGAGAAGGAGTTTCACCATGTTGCCCAGGCTGATCTCAAACACCTGAGTTCAGGCAACCTGCCTGCCTTGGCCTCCCAAAGTGCTAGGATTACAGGCATGAGCCACCACATCTGGCTGAGAGATTTGCCTTCTCGTGCCATCACCAAATTTCACTTCTCCAACTCTCTCTGGGTCCTGCTGTGAGAATTTCCCCTAATCCCCCACCTCTCTGCCCAAACCGCTCTCATCAAGGCCATCGAGGGGCTCCATCCCATGGCCAGTGCTGACCTCTCATTTGTCTTGACTATCAGTGGCACCTCACCTAACAAATCACTTCCTCTTCTTGAAGTTCTTTTCACTTTGCTTCCCAGGCACCACACTCTCCTGATTTCCTCCTAGTGGGCAGTTCACACTTCTTGGTCTCTTGTGAGCCTTCCTCCTCCTCACTCCAGCTGCTTCGGTCCTCTGTGCTCACCTCTCTTGTCTCTCTGTACTGGTCCCTGGGAGATCTCATTATTCTTTTTTTTTTTTTTTTTTTTTTAAATTTTCACTTCCCCAGTCAAGGGAGATCATTATTCTTATTAGAATACGCCCCTAGGTTTATATCTTCATTTTTCTTTTGCTGCTATAACAAATTACTGGCTTAGTGGATTTAGTAGCTTAAAACAACACAGATTTAGTCTCTCATAATTCTGGAGATCAGAAGTCTTACGGGGCTAAAAACCAATGTACCAGCAGAGCTGGTTTCTTCTGAAGGCTCCTGGGGAGAACCCATTCATTGCCTCTTCTAACTTCTAGAGGCTGCCAGCGTTCCTTGGCCTGTGGCTATTATTGCTCTAACCCCTGCTTCCATCATCACACCATCTTTTCCTCTTTTATTCCTCTTGTGTCCTTCTAAGAGCCATGATGATCACATCTGGATCATTCAGGCTAATCTCAAAGTCCTTAACTTAATCAAACCTGCAGAGTCCCTTTTCCCAAATAAAGTAACACTCATGGGTTCTGGGGGTTAGAGTGGGAACATATTTGGAGGGTCATTATTGGGCCTACCATACCAGCTTGGTCTTCTTTCTGTCTTCAGACTTGGATACCCAGTTGTCTGCTCTGCTACTCTACTGGAATATTTAATAGGTGTCTTAAAACCAACATGATAAATGAGCTGTTTCTCTTGATGTCTTCTTCATCTCAGTTCATGGCAACTCCTTCCTTCCAGTTGTCCAGCCCAAAAACTTTGCAGTTTCCCTTAATTCCTCCATTTTTCTTACATATCACATTCAATTTCAGCAGCAAATTCAATTGTCAGCTTGTCTCAACTCAATGTTGGTGCTTGTCTAGATTATCTCAGGCCCCTCTAAGTGGTCTCCCAGCTTTCTGCACTGCCCCGCTGCAGTCTGTTTTCCACGCAGCAGCCTGAATGATCCTGCTAACACCTAACTCAAATCGTGCTGCTCTTCCTAAAGTTCTCCAGTGACTCTCTATTTTACTAATAATACCCACCAGGCCCTACATGACTTGTGCCCCCATCATCTCTCTGCCTTCATCTCGTGCCACTATTTACTCTGTCCCAGCTACACGGGTGCCTGAGGCATGTCCCTGCTTTGGGGCCTTTGTACGGCGCCTCTCTCAGATGACCATATAGCTCCGTCTGTCACACCTCTCAAGTGTTTTCTCAAATGCTACTTTCTTATAAGGATTTCCCCAACCTCCATAGATAAAAGTAGGTTCCATATCATCTCCACACTTCATCTTGCTCTAGCCTCATTTTCTGCTTTATGTTTCTCCGTGCCTTGTTTCTCTTGCAGTTGTTGCTATCTGTCTACCTGTTTTACCTAGTTGTCTTCTCCCTTCACATTGTTTTTCTCCTCTAAACCATACATTCCATGAGGATATGCATTTTTGTTTGCCTCGTTTTCTTCTGTAACCAAGAACCATGCCCAGCATATAGTAGGACTCAATAAATATTTGTTGCATGATCGAAAGGCATTCCCTATGTAGGTGCACAAGAGGTAAGTGAAATGGGACATTTGCTTCATCTGTTCTTTTATTAAATCTATCATTAAGTGTTTATTGAGAGTCTTCTCTGAGCCCAATGCCACCAGTTCCTTGAGGAATTCAAGTTGTTGAGGGAGTCATAGAAGTAGCCATCTAATTTGAACACAAAGCAGACTTACAAGTGCTGTAGTGAGAGTTCAACAGGCAGTGAGGCACAGAAGAGGTAGAGAGGTGTTCTCTCTTGCTGGTGGTGTTGGGCGATTGGAAGTAGCTTCATGGAGAAGATGGCATTTGAGCTGTGCCTTGATGAGTTCCTAGTTGTCCTGTAAGCCTCAGGATCAGTGTGAGAAGTCACAGTTCCTTGACTGTGACTTTAACTCCTGCCAGCCCAAAAGCCAAAGCTTAGGAGGTGCTTTAGCCTCCTCTTCAGCCCCTCAGCCCATTTCAGAGACCTCTGGAGAGAGAATTGAAAAGATCACATCTGCCAAGCAGAAGGCAAGGCTTTTGATAAGGTCACAGTAGATGGATTGCCTTCACAATGTCATCCTGAGGAGCACGTGTGCAAAATCTGGGCAGGAGATCAGAGCTTCGGCAGGGAGGGGCATGGGCGGGACGGGCCGTGTGGAAAGCTGGGCCCCAGGGCTCTCTTGTGAGGCAGAAGAGGATGTCATTCAAGAGCAAGCATAGAGTAACAGGCCTCGCAGCCCTGAATAGCTCCCCTGTCTCTGTCTCCTGGTGGCCTTGAAGTCCCATTTGCCCACAAGGGATGGAGGTTTTGTGAAGAAACACATGACTGGTTGCCCCAGCTATCTCAAATCTGACCTTCTGTTCCCATTTCAAACTTTAGAGTGGAGTCTTCTTGTCTTTGTTCTTTGTTTATTATTTTCTTCTTCATTCCCTCCAAATGTCTTAAGAGGCTAAGGCAGAAACAAGTAAAGGAGAGACCTGATTTTATAGCTGCCTGGTTTGTAACACTCCCCTCTTGCTGATTTCTTGGAATCAGTGGGCTTACCAGTTGGAGCGTGTTTTGAAACTGGGCTACGATGCGGAAGAAGATCCTGTGTCCCTTGACTGTGCAGATGATGGTGGCCGACAAACACCTTCTGGGTGTCTGGCACAACTTGGGACTCTGGACTTGCAAAAGGGTAAAAGTGGTGGTTGGCCAGGTGGAAGACGGCAGTGGCCCGTGGCTAGGTCTCAGCTCCTGGGCTGCTGGCTGAGTCCAGGCCACAGCTGGGGCAGCCAGTGAGGAGGGCTCAGGAGGCATATGGAAGACCCTTTACTTCATCATGCCCCCTGGGGTAGGAGCGAGCTGGACACCTTGCTGAAGCCACATGACGTGTGTACATGGGACCCTGGGTTATCGCCTACCCCGGGTTATCAGCCCCACCAAGGGTCCAAGCCCTTTCCCTGAGGAGACAGTGACCATGCTCTAGTCAATAACCGTCAGTTAATCTGCTTCCAGCCAGCTATGAAGATGAATAAAGAGAACCTGGACAACTACCCAGGCATGAGCCCAGCACACTGGCTTCAATCATTACTCTGCATGTGGAGCAGAAAAGTGACCTTCAGCTCACCTCTGTACTCATATCAAATGACAACTGGGGTACTGACCTTCCACTCCTTTGCTTGTGGCAGGGAGGTCTTAAATAAATAACTTACCTTAGGGGAAAAAGGCATAAAACCCATGCCTGTGCCCCACAAAGCTTCCGTCTATAAGTTAGCTCCTAGACCCAGGTGTTCTGAGCTGATGCATAATTCAATGTTCTAGAGATGATGAAGCCAAGAGAGGTGGGATGGAGGGAGAGTAGATGACAGCCCAGCTGAGGAAGAAGGGGGAACACTGAGGCCTCCAGAACTCAGAAGGCTGCTGTCATACACCTTGGCCTCAGACTGGCCCATCTCAGTGAACCCCAGGACAGAATTGGCAGTTTTCAGGCTGAGCACAAGTGGGCCCACAACCTCAGTGTTGGCAACTGATTTTAAAACTATTAATTTAATCTTACAATAAAAACTAATGAAAAACACCAACACAATGAAACAAAAACAGCAAAATCTCTTTTCCTTATAGGATAGCATCTCTAGCCCCCCAAGATTCTTCTAATTATACCCACCTCCCTTTTTTTATGGCTAATGTAGAGCCAGGCTGCCCGGGTTGGAATCCCAACCCTGCCGTTTGCTGGCTCACTCGGGGATGGGCAGGTATCTTAACTTCTCTGTGCCTCAGTGTCCTTATTGGTAGAATGAAGATAATCACAGAATCTACTTTTTAAGGATCAAATGAGTAAAGATTTTTGGAGTGGCCATAAAATCAGTACTGCAAATGGAGTGGCCACCTCCCATCTCCCACCCACCCCGAGGCCTTCCCTGACTCCTCCAGTCCCGCTGAGCTGCTCTTCCTAAGCGCTCTATCTGTAGGTGTGAAATAATACACTCACGCCTCCAAAGAGTCCCCCTCTGTAGGTAAACTCCTAGACCCAAAAGCACGTGGGCTGTGCCTCTGCTGCAGCCCATACCACCTGTGCTTGTCATTTCTTATGCTGACAGCTCTTCCTGGGCAGGCGGGTTGTCTCACTTATCTCTGTGTCCCCTAAGTCCTCACAGTACCTGGCACACAGAAAAAATGCAGCAAATGCTTGTTAGAAAGAAAATGAAACTCTCTTCTCATCTAATGATTCCAGATATCACCTCTCCCACTTATTTCACAGCAGCTCTGGGAGCACGGCAGAGCTGGGATTATTATCTCCATCTTTAGAGGCCCAGAAAGGAGAGTCCAAGGTTCCGTGAGTGGCTGGTCAAGGCACAGACACAGGCCTCAGTTCAGAAACTTCTCACTTGGTTGGCCTTTCCTCTTAATGCTTTTTGTCATTTCTTATTCTAGTAGCTGCATGCATCTCCTGACTTATTCTAGCCACCTCAGTGTGCCCTGTGTATAAGAGATATAGCTTAGTGCCTGGAAGCCCAGCAAGCCAGGGGCTTGGAGAGGTGAACTGGCTTGTTCTCTGGGCCCTGGGCCACTGCCTGCTCTCAGAACAAAGCTTCAAGCAGCCTGGACAACATAGCAGGACCCTGTCTCTACAAACAAATTTTTTAAAATTAGCAGGCATGACAGTGCATGCCTATAGTCCCAGCTACTCAGGAGGCTGAGGTGGGAGGATCACTTGAGCCCAGGAGGTTGAGGCTGCAGTGAGCCGAGACCACACCACTGCACTCCAGCATGGTCAACAGAGTAAGATCCTGTCAAAAAAGAAAATGCTGTGAGCTGTGAGCTGTGAGCTGTGAGCCAGCCATTTGGACCCAGCTGCTCTGATGTCACTATGTCAAAATATCCTCAAAAAGCAGACAATCTGCAACAGACATCCCAGCCCTTACCCATCCTTGAGCCTCCCTTGCCCATTCCACAGCCCCCAGGGGATGCAGGGGGATTACTGTGGTAGCTATTACTTGATAATTGAGAAGAAAACAAGCAAAAATAAGTGCTCTTTTTTTTCTCTCTCTTTTGGCTGCATTGAGATGCTTCTGGCTTCCAAATGCCCACATGGAGAAGCCTGGGACTCCCCTCAGATGCAACTTGTCTCTGTTTCTGGCTCCTGGGGGCTGTAGAGCTGAGTCAGCATCATCAGCTGTATGGGGAGAGGCTGCTATTGAATCTTGTGATAGGGGCCCGAGGGACAGCTGGAGTAATAGTGATTCACAAGCACACATCAGCTATCACCTTACAAATCACATTCTCATCCATTATTCATTTGACTTTCACAGTTCTCTGGCTAGGTCAGCAGGATATTACAAGGAGCAAAAATGGATTTTAAAAATCTCAGTAAGCTGAGATTGGCTGTGACTTTAAGCAGAAGCCCTAGTGTGAAAAGTGCAGCATAGGGATCTAATACAGCCCGTGGTGAAGACAGTGGAGTTAATCCAAAAAAGAAAACATAATCTGGTGCAGCCCGCACACCTGGTTCCTTTCTAGTCCCACCAACTGCATGAACTTGGGCAAAGTACAACCCCCTCTGGACCTCAGTTTTTCTATCTGCAAAATGAGGTTGATGAGCTCCAAGTTCTAGCCTAGTGATATAGTTGATATTTGTCCCCACCCAAATCTCACGATAAATTGTAATCCCCAGTGCTGGACGTGGGGCCTGGTGGGAGGTGTTTGGATTTTAGGGGTGGATCCCTCATGGCTTGGTGCTGTCTTCCGTCTTCACAATACTGAGTGAGTAATCTTTTTTTTTTTTTGAGACAGAGTCTTGCTCTGTCGCCCAGGCTGGAGTACAGTGGCACAATCTCGGCTCACTGCAAGCTCCGCCTCCCGGGTTCACGCCATTCTCCTGCCTCAACCTCCTGAGTAGCTGGGACTACAGGCGCCCGCCACCATGCCCGGCTAATTTTTTGTATTTTTTTAGTAGAGACGGGGTTTCACTGTGTTAGCCAGGATGGTCTCGATCTCCTGCCCTCGTGATCCACCTGCCTCGGCCTCCCAAAGTGCTAGGATTATAGGCGTGAGCCACCGCGCCCAGCCTAACTGAGTGAGTAATCTTGAGATCTGGTTGTGTAAGTGTGTGGCAGGCCCCTCCCACCCCAACAACCTGCCCCTGCTTTCACCATGTGATGTGTCTGCTCCCCCTTTGCCTTCCACCACGAGAGTAAGCTTCCTGAGGCCTCCTTGGAAGCCAGGTGGATGCCAGCACTATGTTGCCTGAAGAGCCTGCAGAATCATGAACCAATTAAATATCTTTCTTTATAAATTACCCAGCCTCAGGTGTTTCTTTATAGCAATGTAAGAACCACCTAATACAGCGAGCTATTTTGATGAGGCTATATTAAGACAGAAGGGTGAAGAAACACCTCCCCACTGCTCCCTCAACACACCCACATACCCTGAAGTGGGGGCAAATGTCACTATAAAACCAACAAGTCCATGAACATGTCCCCAGTTGTTAGCAAATCAGTACATAATACCTGCCTTAAGTGTCTGATCCTAACTTCACTGTGTGATTTTCTTTTTACATTGATGGTGCCTGTGCTCGTGGGGTTCTCCGAGAACCTCAAAAGAGTTGTAACAAGATGGAGTGTGCCCAGAGGACCCGGTGGTGCTTGTACATTTTGTCTCTTTTGGTGTGACCTCAGAAAGTGATGATCCTTTCATTTTCTGGTTGGCAGCAGAGGGAGAGGGGCAAGGGGCCCCCTGCTTCACTCCAATCACAGCCAAGGATTGGCAGTAGACGGCCTCTTCTTTCTAGATCCTCTGCTTCTTAGTAGTAGCAAGCTGCCCTATCTGTTTTCATGTTAAACTCTGCTCAGGGCAACAAGCGTAGTACAGCCACTGTATACATCAACTTTTTTTTTTTTTTTTTTTGAGGCACAGTTTTTCTCTTGTTGTCCAGGCTGGAGTGCAATGGTGCGATCCCGGCTCACTGCAACCTCCGCCTCCCAGATTCAAGTGATTCTCCTGCCTCAGCCTCTCGAGTAGCTGGGTTTACAGGCACCCGCCACCACACCTGGATAATTTTTTGTATTTCTAATAGAGACGGGGTTTCACCATATTGGCCAGGCTGGTCTCGAACACCTGACCTCAGGCCTCCCAAAGTGCCCGCCTCGGCCTCCCAAAGTGCTAGGATTACAGGCATGAGCCACAGCGCCCGGCCCACATCAACTCTTAATTGTGTTGTGAATTGTATTTGTGGATTACATACATATCCTTGAAAGCAAAAAATAAATGGAAGCTCAGCCAATCATTTTGCCATGCTCAAAATGTACAGCTGATATTGTGAAGTGCTAAACCCTGTGGAAATGACAGTTGTCATCAGTTCAATGAATAAAATACAAGACTGAAAAACAGGACTTTCAAAATGTGTTTACCATCAATTGATATGAACCGAACAGCCATATATCTCTTTTTACTGGGCTGAAACTGACTCCTGTCACAGGAAGAATGGGAAAAAGTTTGATTTTGCTAGAAAAAAATAACATTATGAAAACTAAAACTCATGATTTTAGAAAATGTAATATCATCCATTTAAAACAAATATAGTTTATTACAGCATTATATTGCAATAATGTTGGAGATATAATTTATTAAAATAAAACAAAAATGTATGGAGTAAGTAAAATTGAATTAATTGCTTCTGAACTTAATGTTGTTTTCTTAAATTAAGTGAAATGTTTTGAGTCTTTATTCATGCTTTTTTCGTAGCCCTTTCAGACATTTTAACTAATTTATATTAGTGAAATAGAGAAACCAATATAAATTAGTGAAATTAATATTTGTTATATCTCAAATGGATATAAAATAGGTATTTTAACCAGGTTAATAGAATTTAAAAATTCTGTAAGAGGTATTTGTTTTGAATTATAGATCCTAGAAAATGGAATTATTTTAATCATCTAATTTGTATGTGTTTAACTTTAAGAATGTCTCAATGCAGGAAAAAAAGAGAGGTTTTTATTGTGGCTCCTAAAATTTAGAACACAGATTATTGTAGAAGTTCTCACAACTGCCTAAAGGGAGTGTATGTTTTGAAAGAATAAACAGAAAGAAAAAGAAAGAACAAGGCTAAAAGAGTCAGCCCTTGGTGAGGAGGCTTTGAGGAGCCTTGTGGGTCTGGGTAGGCAGACAGTGGGGGCCGGAGGTGGCACATTCCCTGTGCGGCCTGACAAAGCGACGCAGAGCCCTGCCCTCCAAACAACAGCACAAATGACAGAAGCCATCAGCTGCAGTCCATTTTCCATTGACAAGGCTTCTTAAAGTAAGGTAGTTCAAAGCACAGGAACCCAAACACTGGGGCACAGTGAGTGAAGCTCACAGGTCCTGCACCTGCCGCTGGCCTCTGTTACAGCTCATTTCTTTCATGTGTCAGGTAGAAAGGGCGCTCTATATAAACTCTGCACTTGCCTAGGAATCTCTCCTCTACAATCGGCAGCCAGTACTTCACGAGTCTGGAGGGAGTGGGAGAGGCAAGCAAGGTTAATGACGTGCCTAAGGTCACGGGAAGAGTAAGTGGAGAAATATGAGCAGCCTCCCAGACCTTGGGCCTGTTTCCCTCCCGTTTCTGTGCTGTGACACACAATGCAACGGATGAAGGGACGGTTCTCCTTTTATCATCCTTTCCAACAAGTGGAAAAATTGCTTGCTGAGACAGTGACCAATTTCTTTCTAAAGCGTTCAGTATACAAGACCTCCTAAAAGTACCTACGTAAATGGAACCCACGTCTTCCTTTTCTTTTCTTCTTGTTATTATCGTGGTGTTGGTTGTTCCTAATATAAGTATTATTTTAGGCTTTCTCTTACCACAGCCCTTTAAACCACAAAGACCCTCTAGGCTTCTGATTTGGAGGTCATGGAGCCCACTCCTTCCCCAAATTCTGATCTGCGAAGGCATCAGAGGAGAATGGCCGTGAGAAGCAGTGGGCAGGAACCCATCCTTGGCTGGGTTTACAGTGCTGTTGAAGAGGCTGATGGAGGCTACTATTTGTTTTTACCGTCTCTCGCTCTCTTTCTAATAATTCCCTCCAAGTTGGACACTTAAAATAAGGTCCTCGTAAACTCCTTCAGCTTGAGAGTTTCCAGGAAAGGGAATGTTAATTTTGTTGACAAATTTCAGTATCCCAAAGCCCCTGGTCTTAATTCATTGTGCAAACTCTCGGTCCTGAGCCTGCATACTCCCCTTGTGCCCCTAATTAGTCTTGTCATGAGCTCCTACGCTGTTGTCTTAAAACACAGCCCTATGTCCTGGGAGCCAAAGGGCGCTTTGGGGTGAGTAGGGCTGTATTTGTGTATATTTTTAAAAAATAGTCATCGCTCCTCTTGCTGTGGCCGCCATCATTTTTCCGTGGAGGTGTTGCCATAGAGATGTTGTCTGATCCATCTCTATTGATATCACCCTTTAAAGGGGCCCCTGAATAGGCACTGAGGTAGGTAAATGTATGCAGTGACATTGAGCGGATGATTCTATTCTGAAAAATTCCTGCACCATTTGTTTCTGTGCTTGTCTGAGGGCCGGGACACGGTGTTGGGTTTTGTTGCACGTGCTCTCTTCACAGGCCCGGAGTTAATGCAAGCCTTGTTTGAAACCACTGAAGCAGAAATTTCTCTGCTGCCAAGGACAAAAGCTTCACAGGCCACCTCGGAGGCTGCTTTGGGAAGGCCGTGTCTCCGGGGCTCCCAAAGGAAATGGGAGATAACCGGGAGCAGGCAGGAGCACCTCAAATTCCCCCAGCCCTCCTAGACTCTCTGGACACATCTGGCCCCCTCTCTTCTGGGGAATTTCTGGCCTCTCCAATCAGAGGTTTTGATATAATTTGCCCTTTTCCAGCCCGTTGAGAGAAATCGTCTGAAAGATAGGCGTGATTTCTGTCCGTGGTAATAAGTGTGTATTTGTACATCTTCTCTGCATCTTTTCTGTCTCACATCATGGGGGAGAAGCTCTCTTATAAACAACAGTCACAGTTACACTGATTCACACCTTTACGTTTAAACCAAATGATACCACGTTCTCTTCCTACTCTGAGAAAAAGAAAGGGAGGAAGAAAAGACACAAGGGGGGAAGAATTTATTGAATGCCCTGTGTCCTGAAATAGTGTCGGGGACTTGGTAAGTCATAATAAACCAATTTTGTTGAAAAAAATGAACAAGGGACTATTTACAGCCAAGCATTGTGCTAGGAGTTTCCAAAAGTATTTTCTGTACTCTTCTTAGCTCTGTGTCACAGGAGTTATTAGCCCCTTTTTACAAAAAGATTGAGTGACTTATCCAAGACCACACAGAAGAGAAGCAGTGGCCCCTGGACTTGAATCTGGGTCTTTTTCCCAGACTCCAGCAGCTCTGCCCCTAACTCTATTTGGTAGCCTCTGCCAGTGGGCCAGTGCTGTGGGAGGTAGGACTGCTTTCTCACCTCTGGGCATGAGGGTAGAGTGGATGGGGCTCCACTTTCCCCATGCTCCTTGCTCCGACCCCTGTTCTTGTCCGTTTGGCCGTGGCCAGCCCCTGCCTGGTGTTAGCAGCATTGTAGAAGGGAGGCTCATGAGGACAAAAGCAGAAACTGCAAAGTTATGGACATTTCCTGAGCCTCGCGATTAGGTCCAGGGTAGTTTTTGTAACAGTGGTTCTGGCCCCCAGATGTCTGCTTCTTTGTCAAGTTGCCCCATGTGTGGGTCATGTCTGCTGAAGGCTTAGCAGGAAGGCAGGAGATAAGCATTTTTTTTTCTTTGGGAACTGTGGCATGTGGATTTTGGACAGGGAACTTCAGTGTTCATTCATCCTTTCATTCATTCACTCACTCCTAACTTCATTACTTCATTTATTCATTCATATACTCAGTCCACACTCTATGTAGGACATGAGCCAGGCACAGGTGTCCAGCATGAAGCATGCAGAAATGAGTAAGGCAGGGGCCGTATTTCCCATCCACTAAGAAATGTTTAATAATAGCACCAAAAATAACAACAGTTAACAGCTTTATCGTTTACAGAATGCCCTCACAGCTCTCATCCAATCTTCACCACATAAATTGTGGTAGGAACTATTGCTAAATGGATTTCACAGATGAGGGAAACAACACTCAGATTTGGCCAAAAAGTCAGTAAGTGGCTGGGGTAAGTTTGCACCCCAGTCCTTTGATCCCAGGTCCTGTGTGGTTTTGAGTAGCCCCAGTGTTTCTCCTCTGCATTTCTCTGTCTGCCACTTTATGACCAAGGAGTCAGCCCATTTTGGATAATGAAACCACCTAAACCCACTCTGTTTGACTCCTTCAAATAGTGGGGAAAGGGTGGCATTTCGCAGAACTCTTCAGGAGAGGCTGCTTTGTTTATGTTCTTGAGAGTTCACAAGTGGGTTGCAAGGGTCCCCCTATTTTGGACTGAAGTAGTGATTTTCAATTTTGTCTGTACATTGGAAGCTTGCAAACACTCAGGCCTGGGCCCCGTCCCAGAGATGGTGATTCACTGGCTTGAGACGGGGTCCAGGCAGTATGTTTTTCTGTCCACATCCATTCTGAGCTAGGGTGTTCCTTGGCCCTACTCAAAATGCTGTTTTGGCTTGTTCTGCAAATATCCTCTGACTGGAAGGGAATGCTGAGAGGAGGGAGGTGTATGCCCCAGCAGCCGTGTGGGCTTAAGGGATCACATGCCCTGCTAGGCACCATGCTAGAGTGGAGGGTCCCTCATGGATGGCCTGGTGGACACTGCATGTTAACATTTAACTAGCAGTACTCTGGGAAACAGGTCCAATGTCTGACATTAAGGGTTGCCTTCGGTGGCCCAGAAAATTCCTGTTAAATTAGAAAATATGATGTCACTGCTGTCCTGTACAATACTTACAGGGGTAATGACACTGTGTCTGGGAGAGGAGGCATGAGAATGGAAAAGACAGACCACTTCTTTGCATAGGGCTCCCAGTCTGGAGGAAAAAATACATACAGAGATCATTTCAACAGAATGGGACATGGGGAATGGGGACCGACTCTGCCTACAGAGGTCCAGGAAGGATGAACCACAGAGATGTCCATGATTTGGTTTTGAAGGGAGGGTTGGATTTTTCCTGGCCCGACTGTGGGAGGTACTTTGCAAATGGAAGGCACAGCAAGAACAAAGGCAAATCGTGCTCAGGAAAAGCGAGACATCCAGCAGGAGCAGAGGGGGAAAGGTGAAGCTAAGCCTAGAAGGTTGCAGGTTTGCAGCTTTATTCTAGAGTCAAGAAAGAACTGGGAAAGGATTTCAAGCCAGGGAATGACAAGGTCTGTGTCTTGGGAAGAGCAGTTGTGCAGTAATGTGGAGAATGCATTGGGCTTACAGTGATTCCAATGAGCAATGGAGACTGAAGGGACAGAGACTAATTCAAGCTATCGCAGGGCCAGAACTCGGTGGTGGCTGAAGATTGGAGAGAAGAGGCCAGAGGAGGATGCTCACGTCAAGCCCCTTGGAAAGGAGAGAATGGGACTATTTATAATGAATTAGCAGCCAGCAGCCGCTCCTGTCACTGCTGTTAGAAAACTGGCCTTTGACCTCGGAAGGGTCCATCCTCCAACTGCCACTCCCCGGCTCACTGCAGTGTCGTGCAAGGTGATGCTCCCCCGTAACTACAGTCTCGGTCTCGATGCATCTCAGGTTCTAGCCCCTCAGCTCCCTATGGGGTTAATCTGCATCTGAACGTACTGGTGCAGGCATTCTCACATGTGGGGCCTTAAATGTTACAAGTCTCTCTTGCTGACCAAATGCTCCGGGCTCCCCAAGGCTGAGAGCTATTAGGGAAACAAAGGAAAGCCCTTTCAATTAGGCTCTCTGCGTTTCCCTGCAGGAGAGGGAGGAGGGGCGCAAGAGCCCCAGTTGTTCTGGTGATTAGATACAACAGGGGAGAAGTTTAAAACATCTGGGTGTATTTATACCTCCAAAGCCATGACCGAAACACGTGAGGATTCAAAGGAGCTGAGCCTTCCACTGGGCTTTTGTTTACGTTTATCGGCAGATGCCTGGGAGGATCCAGGGTTGATGGAAAGTCTCAGGGGCAGCCCTTCCTCAGTCTCTGAAGACACTCACCTACCCCTCCCCCTCCCGCCAGAGCCCAGGCCTGGGGAAGAGAGGAGGGAGACTTATTATTCTAGAAAGTTACATTTATAGTGTTGTTCAGCACACCACTTAAAAAAAAATTTATTTCAGGTTTAGGGATACATGTGCAGGTTTGTTATGTAGGTAACTTGTGTGTCTCAGGGGTTTGGTGTACAAATTGTTTTGCATCCAGGTACTAAGCATAGTACCTGTTGTTTTGCATCCAGGCACTAAGCATAGTACCAGTTGTTTCACATCCAGGTGCTAAGCGTAGTACCTAATAGGTAGTTTTATGATCCTCACCACTTTGTTTCTTAACCAAGTATCCCACTTTATACCCAGCAGGCACACTGAGGGATGGGAACTAGCAGACCGGTCTCCAGCAGGTTTTAGACTTGCAGTTAAGAACTGTGTTAAAACTCACAACCAATTTTCTGTAATATATAAATGCATATCCTTAAAAAAAGGCGGGGAGAAGGAGCAATGAGTGTTTATAGAGATTTGTCCTCAGTAGTCACTGGCAAATTCAAATGGAAGACTATAGATGAAGACAAAGATCTCAGTGGTCTCTGTTTTGCAGCATCTGGCAAAATTCAGGTGTCATTGAGACTCTGGAGTGGTTGAATGTCCTTTTCTACAAGTTATGACTAGTGTAAGCTATTAGAAAAAAATGTCAATAAAAGAAGGCAAGATTCTTCTCGTTTGATCAAAAGCCCAGTGCGGATCTTCTAGAAAAGTCACCTCTATGCAAATCCTCTCACCCTGAGAGTCACAGAGGACAGGAAGCCCTGCCCCTGGCTGATGTCACATTTTTTTTTTTTCTGAGAAAGACTACTTTTCAAAAAGGCATTTAGAACAAATTGTGCCGTTTGAGAGAAGACAGGGATAGAACAGAAACCGTCAAGCTTTAATTTCCCTGCTAATTAATGGTTGATCATCTATCCTTTTATGATTCTTGACCCCAGAAGGAAAATTTATTAGTACTTTTAGATTTTGCACAGTCGTGCTAAATGAGGCATGTAATGCATTAATTTAGTGCCTCGTTAGCATAAACAGGGCCTCCCCAGCCCCACCCCCCATTCCCCATGGAAGGTTTCTCCGGAGCTGTAGGGAACTTACCTAGCACAGGAATGCATTATTTGGCTCTGGTGTCTGAGAGGCCGTAGCCAACGTGGGAGCTTGTCCTACCCACCCTGGGGGATTCAAACATCAGACCTGTCTCTCCTTTTAATGAGAACATTTAAATCCCAAAGGCTTCAAGCCACTTCACACCAGTCCTCATCTTACAGAAGGCTCAGTCTGTGCAGCTACTTTTCAGCATCTCAGTCCTACCCCTCAAATCAAAAAAAGAAATCTTAACCCGAGGAAGGGATTTCTGTTAGTTGGGATAGTGAACTGTTGTTGTCCTAGCTGATTCAGGTCATATTCAGCATAGGCATTTAGCCTAGATATTTACCTGGAATAGATGCCAGCTCAGTAAATGCCCCCGTTTGCTGCAGGTACGTTTAAAACCCAGCAAAGGATGCTTCAAGTTGATGCAATGCAGCACCCTGTGTTTTAATGGAGGCAGAGAAATGTGGAGAAGTTTGCTGGGCAGGGAGCAGGGACTCTGCTCCGACTCTGCCGCCAACTCCCTTGGGAACCGCGGAAAGGCACTTGCCCTTTCGGACCTCTACTCTCCCATCTGTTAAACAATCTGTAAATCTCATGTCTAAGGTCCCTTCCGGTTTTGACATTCCATCTTTCAACATGTTGAGAATGCCAGGGGCAGACTGGGTGAAAGAGAAAGTCTATCTCTTTGGGCAAACCTATTTTTAGGAACATAACCCAAGAAGATAATTAGATGTACACATGAAAATAAGGTATTTATGAGATTATAAAAGACTGGTTAAATAAAATATAGTATATCTATATGACACAATCCTATGAAATCATTAAAAATAACACCATAGAATATTATAGGCATGGAAAGACATTCATAATATTTTGTTATGCAAAAACCCAGGGCTTTTAAACAAGACTTCACACGGGATAATAGTTTTGCAAAAATATATCCAAAAAATATGCCTAGAAAGAGATCTGAGGGGATCTACACCAAACTGTTAACATCTATCTTTAGGTAGTAGGGTTTTGGGAGATATTTGTCTTTTTTATAATTTTCTGTATTTCCAATACAGAAAATGAAGGTGTATCATTCTTAGAAAAAATACAAGTGTGTATCATTCTTGGAAATTTACTTAAAATGAATGTGTATCATTCTTAGAAAAAAATATTAAAATTATTTAAAAGAAACAAAATTTTGGTCTTAAATATGTGTATTCTTTTCACATCTCATTTTTCAGATACATGAAATGGCAGCTACGAAACATCTTAAAAGGTCAGAAAATAAATGATTTGTTGGCTTGAGGTCAGCCAACAATAAAAAATTTGGATGATCGAAACAGTTTGACAGATATACAACAGTTTACCTTAATTTTAGTAAGGCTGAAGAGAAAAAAATGTATAAAGGTTTTCAAATGAAGAACCTGGCCTGACTGGCATGTGTCCTTATTATGATCTCAGTGTGTCCGTCTTGCAGAGGGCTTAAAGATGATCCACATCAGCCCCCACATTATACAGACAGGTAAGGCATTTGCTCCAGGTCTGGGAACTGGTTACAGCAAAGCCAGGACTAGAACCCTGTGTCCAGCTCTAGCTCCCGTCTCAGGGCCAAAGCTACAAGGACACCCGCCCTCTCCGTGTGACCATGGAGGATGCTGGGGCTGAGATTTCCTTCCTGGAGCACTCCAGGTATGCATTCTGATGGCTCATGCTACTTTCTTCTCAGTGGCAGTCCTTGGCTCTAGAATGTGATCTCCTTGGAGATAAACATGGCACTAGGCCTGTGGATCCTGTCTGGAGTGGGCAGAGCTTCTTCCAGAATACCAGGGCTTCCTGCCGCGTTCTCTTCACTGCATGGCAGTTTGTCTGTGTTCTCTGAAGTACTCTTCTGGGTTAATTTGCCCTAAGGGAGGAGAGCAGAGATTGGAAAAGTCAAAATATTAGATTATGTGAATATCACTTATAAGTTACTTGGAAATTCAATTCTACTACTATCCCCTGAGAAGAACTGTCCTCGCTGCTGGATCTTTGAGGGGAGGAAGGAGGGTGATGAAAGGGAAGAGGAAGATGCTGTAGACACTGCCGCTGCCCTCCAGCGTCTCAGAATCCGAGTGGGGGAATAGTCAATGGGAAGAAGGAGCTGTAAAACAAGGCAGCCTAGAAGAATGTGAAAAGGTACAAGCCAAATACAACACCAGCAGACTCAACAGAGATTGTTTAGTTTGGAGGGAGGAGGTCCCTAAAGGCTTCCAGGAAAGGATGGCATTTGAGATAGGTCTTTGGGAAATAGGATGTCAACATTTAGAGACAGAGAAAGGGGCATTTGAGGTTGAGGGAGCTGTGAGTGACAGTATGGTCAATGTAGATGCAGAACAGCCTTGGGGGTGGAACTAGAAACAGGTAAGGGGCCACTGTGGCTGGAACTCAGTGCACATAGGAAAATATGAAGAGAAGGTGTTGGAGGGATGTGGGGTCATGGTTTGAGGTGCTTGAAGAACCCATAAAAGTATCTGGACTTATCCTACATGCAAAAAGGAGGTGTTGGCTGCAGGATTTTGAGGTGAGCTGTGCTTTAGGAATTTTTTTTTCACATTGGAGGGGAAAAGACTAGAGTCAGAAGCAGTCATTTTAGAGAGAAGAAATAATCGTGATGACAGGAAGATCCCAGGCCCCCTCCTTCCAGCTGGCAAGGAGAGAAACCAAGCTCTTTGGTTCTTCTTAGACTTTGTGGCTGCTCTTACAACTTGCTGAGAGAAACTTCTGAGCTGGTGTTTCAGCAGCTTTAGTTAGAAACCAGGAAAAGTAAGTAGTGACGTTGGTGGCCCCTCTGGGATGGATGGAAGGCTGGCGTCCTCCCCACTACCAGGCAGGAGAAATTGTGCTCCCACGCTAACAGCTGGGACCCCAGTGTGGTCCTGAGTCGGCGACTGTAAAGCTACATTTTCCAACTAAGGGATGCCTCAGGAAATAATAAATCTCTCAGGATTTATGGGTCAGAAAATTCTTTCAGGAGAGAAAATAGAGAAGAGGTA
The DNA here is from genome assembly GCF_028885625.2 of Pongo pygmaeus. NCBI lineage: Eukaryota > Metazoa > Chordata > Mammalia > Primates > Hominidae > Pongo > Pongo pygmaeus. Next base: position 203,034,105 of record NC_085930.1, read on the forward strand.
AAGCAGAGATGGGGCAAGGCAGGAGAGCAGCTGCCCAGGACCCTCCTGGCACAAATATTGGGCTTGGTTGAGCTGGAGAGTTGCCCATCAGAACTCATGGCTGAGAAGGACTTGAAGGATAATCTAATAGGATCTCTCTTTTGCTTTTCCCTTCATTGAACTCATGGTTCCTTCTCTGCAAAATAAGAAGGTTGAACTAAATGACCTCCAGGGTCTTTGCCTCCAGGTTATTTGATGCTTGTGGTGAAGCCAGTCTTCTCACTAAGGACTCTGATTATGCCACGTGCCTCATTTTCCCCAGCTGAAAATGCAATCAACCGAGTCACCTATCACCCATGTTTGGGCTGAGGATTAACGATGAGAGGACATCTGTAGACTTCCCTCGGAGGGATACAGCTGGTCCTGATTACCTCTTATTTACTGTCTTTTTACTCTGGAGACGGCCCACATACTCACCCTAAGGAACAATGACAGAAGCATGCAGACCATCCCAACACACCCTCCAAAACACCCCCAGCCCAGCAGCCAGTTGCCATGCACAAAATGCATAAATCCACAAACACAGACTCGGGCACACACATATGCACACGCACACACGTCCTCTTTCTTCCCCTTTTCTGCCTGGTGTCTGTCAAACAGTGCATCCCCTTCATTCTCAGAGATCTGAGACCGGCCTTGTTCTGGAGTTGGTGAATTCCAGCACACCCCCTGCCTTCATTCCAAGCTGGAGCTCCGGGTGCCGTCAGCAGATGGCGCCCGGAGCTCTCAAACGACTGGGTGAACGCCTCGGGCCTGAACTTCTGGCCTCCCCACTCCCACCCTTGGAATGGGATAATTTGGGAGTCATCTGTGGGAGGGCTGCCAAGGCCTTAAATTTACTACTTGGAGCTGGGATAATTTTCCCCAGACGGGGCATGGAGGGGGAGACAGGAGGAAGGAAACAGGGTGGGGGCTGCAGACCTGGTCAGGGCCAGGACAGCTCCAGCTCTGCCAGCCAAAGAAGGCCTCACTGCAAGGCCCCATCCAAAGGGGTGTCTGAAACAAGGGCAGGTCACACCCTGGAGGGGGAAATGCTTTCACTGGTTTGAAAACCCAGGAGAACAGAAGGATTTACAGACAAAAAATAAAGCCAACAAGAGCTTCCAAATCATGTCTATCCCTCCCACTTCCAATCTCTGACTCATCTTCTAAGCCCAGTTTCAACCTCACCTACTGTGTGAAGCTGTCCCTGACCCACACACCTCCTGTCAGCATTAACCATTCATTTCCTTTTAACTTTTTATTCTGGAATTTTCCAAGCATATACAAAAATAGAGAATATGATATAACAAACTCTCATATACCCATCCCCAGCTTTAATAATGACAATTATCAATGTTTTGCCAAATTGTTCATCTATTCTCCAACTTTTTTCTGGAATATTTTAAAGCAAATCCCAGACATCATATCATCTCACCCCAAAACACTTAAGATTTTTTTCCCTAGAGTTACTTATTTATTTATTTATTTATTTTGAGATGGAGTCTTGCTCTGTCGCCCAGGCTGGAGTACAGTGGTGTGAACTTGGTTCACAGCAACCTCCGCCTCCCAGATTCAAGTGATTCTCCTGTCTCAGCCTCCTGAGTAGCTGTGATTACAGGCTCCCGCCACCCTGCCTAGTTAATTTTTGTATTTTTTGTAGAGACAGGGTTTCTCCATGTTTGCCAGGCTGGTCTCGAACTCCTGACCTCAGGTGATCTGCCTGCTTTGGACTTTCAAAGTGCTGGGATTACAGGCATGAGCCACCGCTCCTGGCTTTCTCTAGAGTATTTTAAAACAACCTAGACATCTGCATGCATCTCTAACTGAGAAGGACTGCTTTCCCTTTAACATAACCACTTGCCATTATTATATCTAACGTTTACAATCATTCTTTATGGCACTTAGCTCCCTGTGGCATTTGTCATGGATCGTTTCGTGTGAGAGTTACACTGAACACAAGTGTGTATCCCCTCCATTTGACTGTTTGGAGCATGGATCAGACCTCACTTATTCTGGAGTTCTCATGGACTCTGAACAGCACCTGCTCAGAAGCCCTGGAAAGTCAGAGCACAATTAAGGACATTCGCTCTAAGAAGACACTCTCACGGTTATCGCTGGAACCCAGAGTCCCTCCAGCTGGAAATGTGAAGTCAAAGGAGGAAATTGTTCTTAGGCTGAGTCACAAGACTCGTGTCCTTTTCTCCTGAGGTAGATAAGAGACACACACACAGGCAGATACACACCTCATGGCTCCAGGAGCTGCAGAGGCAGAGAATGCAAAAAATGTGGTGGTGCCAGCCGCAGCGAGGTCTGGAAATGCCTTCTTAATTGAGCTTTTCTGGGAGCTGCACAGGCTGGCTGGAGGAAGGACAGGAATGGAGGGGAGAGTGAGGTGGAAGGGGCCACGAAGGGCCATGTCTGAGATGGGGCCCAGGGGTCTTTGATCCTACTTCGTTTGTCATGAGTTTAGAGACCCAGAAAAAAGAGCCTTGAAGTTCTTCCAATAAAGCACTGGTACCTGAAAAATGCCCGTCAGGACAGAATTGCTCCATCTTTGAATGGTTCTGTCTATAGGAAAGTCTTTTCTAATAGGAGCCCAAGTCTGTTTTCTTGCAGCTTTCACCCACTGGGGCCACTCTGAACAAATTTAGTGGTTTGGCAGGAATGATTTGTGGTGGGGATGGGACTCAGAAACCTCTGCAGGGTGCCTAGTAAGTGCTAGACATCTTGCATGCATTAAGTCATAAACCAGAAAACCCCGGAGAGACGTTTGCCGTGGATATTACTGTCCCATGTTGCAGATGAGGAAAGGGGCTCTGGGAAGTCTGCACCTTGCCCAGGACACAGGTCCACCCAGCTTTTGTCTAGCCTGTCTTCTGGTTTCCCTTCAGATGGCTGGAAACACGGCTCCTGGCTCCTCGAGCCCTCTGGTCTCTGGGCTTCAGACCTCCCTTACAGCACATACTTTCCCAGCCCATCATGACCAGCTTCTGGGGTTCCCTCTGTTTGGTCTGCAACCCTCTTCAGTGAGATCCCAGACAGGGACATAAGCATTCTTGTTGCTTTGCTGGGAAAGCATGATATGCCAGCCAGCAACCGATGTACATCATCATTTGCTTGAAGAAATAACATGAGCTTGTGACTCCTGGCCAAACTCTGGGTAGCAGGAGGAGCACAGTCTGAGGTCAAAGGATGTCACAACTCTCAGCCAGGCTGGCTGAGACAGGTTCTAAAACAACCCTCTCCAACTACTGCTCTCCTACTCCCAGGACCCGGAGCCACTGACCCTGCCATGGAACAGGTTGCATGATGTTTTAAATCAAATTGTATTTATTCTTTGGTAAATAGGTAATATGTTCTCGTGGTTTAAAGTTTAAAATGGTACCAACAATATAAAGTAGAAATCCTCCCTCCTACTCCTTCCTCCCATCACCCATCTTCCACTTCTAGGAACAATGTTTCCAGCTTCTGGTGCATTCCTTCAGATGTAGTCATCATGGATACAATGCAAATAAGTAGGTATATGTGTATCCCTATTCCTTTTTCCTTTTTAAATACAAAACCAGTATATTATACTGTTTACCACTGCCCTCCCCTTTAAAAAGTTTTTTAGATTTTTTGTAGAGATTGGATCTTGAGATGTTGCCCAGGCTATCTTGAACTCCTGGCCTCAAGCGATCTTTCACCTCGGCCTCCCAAAGTGCTGGGATTGTAGTTGTGAGCCACTTGAACTCCTCCTTTTTTTCACTTTGCACATATACCTTCAAGTTTGTGACTTGAAGGGGTTTAAATTTACCCTCTTCTGCACCAGTGATCCAAATGTGAACCCTACACTGTGCACTCAAGACAAAACACAATGCAGGCTGGGCATGGTGGCTCATACCTGTAATCCCAGCACTTTGGGAGGCTGAGACACACAGAGAGCCTGAGCCCAGGAGTTCAAGACAAGCCTGGGCAATACAGTGAGACCTTATCTCTAGAAGAAAAAGAAAAACAAAAAGCAGACCTAGTGTTATGTGCTTGCAGTCCCAGCTACTCAGGAGATTGAGATGGGAGGACCACTTTGGCCCAGGAGGTAGAGGTTGCAGCGAGCTGTGATCACACCACTGCATTCCTGGACTGCAGAGTGAGACTCTGTCAAAAAAAAAAAAAAAAAAAGAGAGAGATGAAACTCTCATTTAATGCTTGTTAGACAGATAATCTCCACATAGATATAAAGAGATGACTGCAGATACATTCTTTTTTGCATCTCCCATGTACATTTTCCAAGAGATTTTGCACTGCTCTTTGGGGGATGTGACTCCTACTTTATAAGGACAGTAATCATCCAGGAACTGACATGATTTATCCAAACTAAGCTGCTGCCCTATTTGAGCTACTCTGATTTTGTGCTTTGGAGGCATTAGAGTTGAGCATCTGAGAACAGAGAGACTTGGCTGAGTTTTCTAAATAATCACTTCAATATACACAGATGTGCTAGGAAGAAGTCACGCTGTCAATATGATGCGGTCAAAGGACTCAGATTTTTCCTTTCACCTTGAACTGAAGTTGACACATGCACCAAATCATTTTTTTCTAAGCTTTCTTTTAGCTTCCATGGCTGCAAAGCAGTGATAATTCAACTTGCTATTAGGGTTTTAAGTACTCCAAGGTATTAAATACCTAGCATTAAACAGTACAAAAATATATTTTTAAAAATACCAACTAGGAAAGTGCTAAAATGACACTCTGTCTTTGCCTAAGTATACTATGAGAAATGGAAAAGCTGGCCTCTGGGGGACCATCTGCTGAGCCCAGGAGTCTAGGAACCTTCGATGATATATGTGCAATCACTGAATTATGCTGGAGAAAAGATCTAAAACAGACATGGTTTCAGAACATTCATGATAAATTGTTCTTCACAAATTGAAGCTGATTATTTCTCTCCCTCACATTCCCAAAGAGGTGGTCTCTGCTTTTAAGCCGAGTTCATTCCTGGAAACTCCATCTTAAAGGGAAATCCTAGTCTGATTGTATAGTTAAGGGTCTCTCTCTTCAAACATGTTCAGTCTCATGAGAGAACTGAATGGATGAAAGTGACAGGAAGGAAGAATAGGCACATTTAGACCATGTCAAACAAGGGTGGCAAAAACTGAAGTCTGCTTGAAATGATGCTCTGTAAAGAGAATGCAGTTTCGTATAACGAACAATTGGTGCAGTTATTGAATAATGTAGATGGCCGTTGAAGTGAAAAAGTACAGATGGAGACACAGTAAGACCTGACGCATGCCTGGGAGATTTAGAAAATGGTTTCCCAGGCCGGGAGCGGTGGCTCACGCCTGTAATCCCAGCACTTTGGGAGGCTGAGGTGGTTGGATCACGAGGTCAGGAGATCGAGACCATCCTGGCCAACATGGTGAAACCCCGTCTCTACTAAAAATACAAAATTAGCTGGGTGTGGTGGCGCATGCCTGTAATCCCAGCTACTCGGGAGGCTGAGGCAGAAGAATCACTTGAACCCGGGAGTCGGAGGTTGCAGTGAGCCGAGATCGCGCCACTGCACTCCAGCCTGGCATCAGAGCAAGACTCTGTCTAAAAAAAAAAAAAAAAAGAAAAAACAGTTCCCCAAATGGAGCCCACTGTGCTGCCCCCAGCTTTCTCTTCCCTTCACCTGGGCCCTTCTTCTACCCTGAGTATCTTGGTCCAGGGTAAGGGACAACTGTCATAGAAAGCCTTTCTGTGCCTCAGTTTTCTTCATAGGAAAGTGGCCGTGCAGCATTCCAAGGACATTCGCCAAATGCTGCAGAGCCTGGGAACCAACCGCCTCCCTTCCAAGCCTGATGGGAGAAATGGCCTCCCTTCTAAGCCTGATGGACCTGGGACATCTGAGACCAGAAAACCAGAGGCCAGCTGATTACATGTTAATAGTTAGCTGATATGAAAAGGTCTCTTGAAAGAGTTCAAGACCAGTCTGGGAAACATATGGAGACCACATATCTACAAATAGTAAAATAAGTTAGCTGGGCATGTGCCTGTCGTCCCAGCTACTCAGGAGGCTAAGATGGGAGGATCACTTGAGCTCAGGAAGTTGAGGCTGCAGTAGCTATGATTGTGCCACTGCATTCCAGCCTTGGTAAGAGAGCAAGACTTCATTTCAAAAAAAAGAAAAAGTCCTATAATCCCTGCACTTTGGGAGCCTGAGGCGGGCGGATCATGAGGTCAAGAAATCGAGACCATCCTGGCCAACATGGTGAAACCCTGTCTCTACTAAAAATACAAAAATTAGCTGGGCGTGGTGGCACATGCCTGTAATCCCAGCTACTCGGGAGGCTGAGGCAGGAGAATCGCTTGAACCTGGCAGGCGGAGGTTGCAGTGAGCCGAGATCGCGCCACTGCACTCCAGCCTGGGTGACAGAGTGAGATTCCATCTAAAAAGAAAGAAAGAAAGAAAAGAAAGAAAGAAAGAGAGAAAGAAAAGAAAGACAGAAAGAAAGAAAGAAAGAAAGAAAGAAAGAAAGAAAGAAAGAAAGAAAGAAAGAAAGAAAGAAAGAAAGAAAGAAAGAAAGAAAAGAAAAGAAAGAAAGAAAGAAAGAAAAGAAAGAAAAAGAGAAGTTAGCTGTGGTGTTAGCTGGGCCAAACTAAGAACACCAAGTCAGTTTTGTCTATGTTTTACATCTACAATTTTAAATATCAAATTTAAACATTGAAGGGTTTTTTTTTTTCCTTTGAACTGGTGAGTGGCTTTGGCTTCCAGCAGAACACATGGAGAGAAAGCAATGAACTGTCTGTGGAGTGAGTGTGCATTAAAACATGGAATGAGGATCTCCCCCACTGGGCGGGGAGACTCGGACAAAGCTGCCAGAGGCTGCTGGCAAGAGATATCCACTGGTTCTAGACCTGGCGGAGAGCGCTGGAGGTGGGTGGGAAGGTGGGGGTTGGGGAGCGTGTTGGAGTTGGGCTTGGGTCATTGTAGGTGAGCCGGCGTGGTTCTCTCTAGGGAAAGTACCAGAGAGGCCTGGCTCTGGGGAAGTTGGAGGTTTTACTCCCTGGCATCATCTGCAGTCGAGAGTGATCTAGCAGATACTCTCTCTCCCAACGAACTTGGCAAGGGTCTGGTCCTGCGTGAGGAGGCAAGGAGTTCTCTTGGAACAGGTGAGCACACGCAGGTTAGGCAGCACACAAGAGCTCCATGCCTGCTCTGCAGACAGAGGGAGGTTAGCATCCGGAAGAGGCAACTACACACAGCTGCCACCCCATTCGATACTTCTCTCAAGGCACACGGGCAGTGTGGCAGAGCCTGTTCCTTGCTGACCAGTGTCCATTCCCCCTTTCTTCCTTAGTATCGGATTCCAGTTTTATATGGAGTGGTGATGAGACTACATTTCCAGCCCTCCTTGCAGGAAGGATGGCCAACGAGATGCAAGCACAAGTCATGAGGTGGGTCTTCAAGGGGCCCGACTTGGTAGGCAGAGCACTGTGTTGGCCTTTGGCGTTCCCTGTATTCCTCTGCGGAGGACTCTGCAGTAGACCATGAGGTTACAGGGCTGATGCGAGACTTGTGCTCTAGTAATGATTGATCATTTTGTAGGCTGCAGCCTATCTACAGATGTCTTTTAGATGGGCAAGTAAACTCCCAATTTGGCAAAGTCACTCCGATTAGGACTCTTACTACCAGCTAAACAGAATTCCTAACTGATCCAGATGGACTTGGAGAGAAAAGAGCTCCCAGTCACTGGAGATGTGCAAGCATCAGTGGCAGGGGTTAGTGGGGCGAGGGGCCTGGCAGGGGCTGGGTGGGCAAGTGCAGGACTAGAAGTATTTGATATTTGGTGACTCTCTGTGAGGTGTTCAAATCCCAGCCTGCTGGGGCTATTGGTTAAATGGTTTTAGTCTGAGCCTTAAAACAACAACAGGCTCAAAAGAGAAGAAATTCATCACAAATTAGGGGTCCATTTGTGTCACCTGCCTCTAAAGTCAGAGGCTTTGCAACAGAAGCAGCCCTGTGTTGCTGGGAGAAGGTGGCTTCACGGACACTCCCGTTTCAGTGTGACTGCCTTTGGGGCCTACAGAGGGCACTAAGGAACTACGGGATCTTGTTGCCTCTGTGGCGGGGTCAGCGCTCAGACCTCCAGCCACCCCTAGCCAGCAAGAAGAAGGAATGGGGCTGGGGCTGAGACAAGGGTCGGTTATAATGGGTAGAAATGAAATCGCCCCTTCCCCATTCTTCTTAAAGATCTAAAATGCAGAGCACCTGATTTTAAAGTTCAGAAGAAAATGTCTCCCCTCCGCAATGAGAGCTTGACATTTCTGTCCCTGAATCTTAGACTAGAAAGGGGCCTTGGAGATCAGCCAGTCCCCACTATTCATTCAGCAGATGAGAAACTGGAGGCCCAAGAAGGAAAGTGATGGATCCAAAGCGAGGCAGGGTGTTAGCAGCAGGGCTGGGCCACAGGCTGGGCCTTCCAACTTCCAGCAGAGTGTTCTTTCCACCACACCACACCCACCGTCTTGGCCATGTTTGTTCTCTTTTCTGGCCCTGGGGGGACTCTGGCAGGGCTGGGGGTCTGATGTGAACTGGAATCTGTTCAATTTCACCTCTCATTGCTCCTGCCAGCTCGCCAGCTCTGGCTGATGGAGGCAATTAGAACCAGACATCCCATAAGGGCATTCCAGAAAGATCTCTTAAAATTCCACAGCAGCTGGGGACTTGCCTTTCCCTGCAGGGATCATCTGGTGTGTAAATACCTAGCTGTGTAAGGCACAGGGTTGGGGGCCATGCTTACACACACACAGTCTCTCAACCCACATTCACCCACAGATAGAAAAATAGAGAAATATTCAGTAGGAATTCCTTTCCTTTCTGCCTCCCAAAGAGAGAAGTGAAGAATTTACAGGCCACCCTGGGAACATTTAATTACTTGCTGCTGAGGGATGGGCACTGTATTTGCACTGGGCAGTGGGTGGCAGAGGGTGGGGGACATCCCTGGTTTTCTTCCTTGCACTGCAGGGGGCTGCTTCCCACCACTGGGTTCTGAGGAAGGCCAAGCAGTGTTTGTGGCCAGCTTAGCAAATATGCAGTCCAGGAGCCTGGCTGAAAGGTGTTGCCTCAGTTTATCTGTGGGAGCCCTGAGGCACCAAAAGACAAAATGGCAGAGCAAGAAACTTCAACCCAAGACCACTGGCTTTCATTAACCTGTTCAATGATCTCCAGTGACTGTAACATCAAAACTGAAGGGCAGACCCTGGCTCATGAGTTGATGGAGCCCTCTTTCTCAGGGCTCCCATTTCACAGTTGTCACCAGTCAACCTTGCTTTGGCCAACAAGTGCTGCTGTTAAGTTGGCCAGTGTTCAAGTAGATCCAGAGGGCCTTTTGTTAGAAGTCAGTGGGAAACAGCCAAAGCATTGCAAAGGCAGATGGAAAAACCGAACACGTTCTCTAATCTGAGGGAGCACCTAGTTCCATTGTGATTCACAGGAGGCTAGAAGGGGAAGGAAAGGGTCATCATTCTGACAAGTCTACATACCAAATTGGTTGCAGAGCTTAAGAGAGAGCCCACATCTTCTGTTTCCCAGACTAGAGTGTTTTCAACACCATCACACCACCACTCCCAACTCCTCCCTTTGAGGTTGCATTTGGCCTGAATATCCCATGAGAATAGTGTAAAACAGTGTTAAAAAATTAAATCAGGTCATGATTACTATAATTTTTTATTAGGTAGGCCCAATAACTCTGAGCACCTTTTGAAAATCTGTCCTGGGACTTGTGGTTAATTGGTGATTAATCACCAATCCATTTATTAGATGATTTCACATTACCAATTGATGTTTTCTCTCTGTACTCCCCATTTTCCAGTGATCTCTTGCTGACATCCCTTAGATCTTCTATCTGTGTTCCAGATGTGGCATTTTGCAGACTAGCACTCAGCGAGAGAAGAATGAATCCATCAGTTCGTTCTGCTGATGATTTTTGTGTTTGGAAGTAGAAGTGCGTTTGTTTATTTACTTATTCAATATCAAACACTCGCTGGTGCTGGGAAAGGTGCCAGGTGCTGGGGTAGGAGTTGGGGAATAGAGGGACAAAGAACTTGGTTTTAAGGGATTTAAATTTTGGTAGAGGGAGACGGAATGTACCCACAATTAGCTCTAATATAGAAAATAAGCCCTACAAGAGACGGAAAGTTGAAGTGAGCTCAGAGGGAAAAATCACTTGGAGAATAGGTGGGAGAGCAATCACGGAGGAGTTCCTGGAGGTGGTGGCATTAAAGCGATGCCTAGAAGGATGAGTGCTTCTGCTGTGCAGAGACTGGGGAGGTGGAAAAAGGGGGGCAAGGCATTCTAGGTGGGGTAAGGCAAACAGGAAGGAGAGCCATGGCTTGTCTAGTAATCATGAGAGGGTCAGTTTGGCTGATTAAGCTGGTCAGCTGGAGGCAGTCCTTGGATGGTGATGGATATCAGGTGGGGAAGTTTGGGCATCAGGCATGGGGAAACCACCATGGCTTCCTGAGTGGACAAGCCACGTGGGCATCACTACCCTTGAGAAGAGTGAGCAGCAGCAGCGTGGACAGGGTGGGCATGCACACGCTGTGATCAGCCTTGCCCCGGGGCACCTCTCTGTCCTGCAGTCACTCAGAGCTCTGCTGTGTGTCCATCTCTCCCACTCCCCCAGCATGAATCCATAGACCCCAAGAAAGACCTGCAGTGTCTTGTGTTTGAATGATGACCCCCTGGCAGAACTCAAACCATGTGCCCTGCTGAATGGAGCTCTCTTTTTCCTTTCCATAAAACCAGAGAAATATGTAGAAACCTCAAAGGTGATCAATTCTGACATCCAGTTGATGCTTAGATTTCCTCCATTGCTTCTCTGCAAAGTGATTGTCTGTTCCATGCTTAAATATCTCCAGTGATGGTGAGCTCACTACTTCAAAAGGCAGTCCATACTCAGGGTAGTCCTGGACTCACTAATAGAATGGACAGAGCCTGCACCATCCCCATTTCTGCCTCACCCTCGCCAGCTAGCACTGTGACAAGACATCTGTCCACGTGTGTTGAATAGCCCTGAAAGAGAGAGATCCCCTTACCCCAGAGCACATGAATTTCCCAGAAGGTCCCTGGAGTCAAAATCTGGTATTAATTTTACTCCTGTTTGAGCAGCACTTTAGAGTTTGCAAACAGCTTTCACAGGCTTTATTGTCTAGCGCCCACAACACCACTGTGAACAATGCTGTGGCATTTCCATTGTATGTATCAGGAAACAACTCCAAAAGGAACTCACCCCAGTTGAACACTGTGTCAAGGTCAAAGCCAGGATCCTACTCCCGTTCCTTCTGACTCTAAATCTTGGAATTTTCTCAGCAAACCAGGTAAGGAGGGAAGTCTGTCCCCAAACACTAGCCTTGGGATATTTTTTTTTCATTAAACAACATATTATGGATATAATTAGTTGAATCAAAGGGGCAGGATGGTGTGTGTGTGTGTGTGTGTTTGTGTGTGCATGCATGCAAGGCCATGGACATGCCCATGGAGGTACTTTATACTAAGCTGAAATACTTGACTAGCAGGTTTCCTCTTCCTGTTTCTCTTCTAGAAGTCTTACCATGTCCCTGTCTCAGGGCACTCAGCCCCAAAGCGGTGGAGCCAGAGCACTCCCATCAGCACCACATGCTGAGCAATTGAGCTAGCATGCTGATAGAGGCAGGGACGACACAGGCCTTGTGGTTGATAACAGGATGAGTACTGAGGGCCATCAGCCCATAAGTTCTTTGCTCGTCTATCCTAGAAAAAGGAATGTTTTCAAATACCTCCGCTATCAATCACCAAGAAAAAAACATTTGTTATTCATTGTTTTTTGTGTCCTCTGAAGTAACGTTTTATCCAGGAGTTCAGGGGCCTCAGTTTCTTTATTTGTAAAATGGGCATAGGTGTGTGTGTGGCAGGGCGGGGGGGGGGGGGGTGGGGAGGTAACCATGGAAACATTGGACCAGTTGTTCAAAAGGGACCTTCTCAGTTCCAGGTATTTGTTTTGTCTGGTTTGGTTTTGAAATGGAGTCTTGCTTTTGTCGCCCAGACTGGAGTGCAATGGCACGATCTCGGCTCACTGCAACCTCCGCCTCCCGGGGTCAAGCGATTCTCCTGCCTCAGCCTCCCAAGTAGCTGGGATTACAGGCACCTGCCACCACGCCCAGCTAATTTTTGTATTTTTAGTAGAGATGGGGTTTTGCCATGTTGGCCAGGCTGGTCTTGAACTCCTGACCTCGTGATCCGCCACCTCAGCCTCACCCAAAGTACTGGGATTACAGGCCTAAGCCACTGCACCCAGCCCCTTCTAGGTTCTGAAAGAGGGAAAAAATTGTAACGTGGTTCCAAAATTGACAGTGACCCAGGTGTAGTGATGAAGGAATAGATTCATGCATGTCCAGTTGCCAAAGACAGAGAACTTCCAGGCGGCCCTGGGGCTGTGCTTGTCTGCCCAGTGAGGGGATGCATGAGGAGACTGCAGAGACCGCTCCTAACAGGGCTGCTGTGTGATCCCACCAAAACATTGCAAAAAACTTGTCACAGAGTTTGGGCGAATTGCTGTCCACAGTTTCAAATAAGATGTTGCAGAATGACAACATCAGGGTGGCAAGATATGTCCAAAAGAATACTGAAGCAAGACAGAAGACGGCTGGAGGTTAGACTTATGAACTGGGTGGGGCTGATGATGGCGAGGAGGAGAGAGAGGGTCAGCTCATTCAGAAACACCCAAGGGAAGAGCACCAGGAATCCAAAAGGGGTTGCCCTGTAGGGCACCTGCCCAGGGATGTGTGGACAAAAGATCTGGCTTCAAGCCAGCCTCACCACTTACTAGCTGTATGACTCTGAACAATTAATAGCACCTGCCTCAGACTCAGTTTCTTCAGTGGGTAAATGGGAAGAATACTCCCTACCTTACAGAGCTGCTGAGAGAGTTAAATTACATGGAATATGTGGAAATGCTTAACAGAGTCCATTCATACATTCAGCAAGCATGTGTTATGTGCCTACTGTTTGCCTGGAAAATAGTAAGTACTCTATCACTATATTAAAAATATAAAGTCAGATAGAAAATGCATTCTTTGAAGTCTAGAATAATCCCTAGGTATTAGGGAAGTTGGTAAATGAAACCATCAAAAAGATAGGTGAGTTGTTATTTTGGGTATTCGTTGGCGGAGAGAGCTGAGCTATTCAGTGAATTCTGGTACTGGCAAGATTAAATGGAGGGGAAGCATGGAAAGAAGCCATCTCCTCCAACAAAGAAGAAAGACAAAGGCCTGAGCTTTCACAGCCTGAGCTTGGGCTATTTAAACCAGTGTTGTAACATTTTTCTTTTCTTTTCTTTTCTTTTTCTTTTCTTTTCTTTTTTTTTCTTTTCTTTTATATACACAGGTTTTGGGGCTCTATCATCTTTGCCACAACACTGGACACAGAAGGCTTCTGTAATCATGTTTCAGCCCATTTGTTCCTCATTTGGGATCCTTAGAATTTTTAGGGGTCCATGAGGATTGGAGTAGGGATTTGTGACATATTTTCAAAATTTCAAACATCCTATAAGAAACCATGTGTCCTTACAATGAGGTTTTATTTGGCTAGAAGAAGATTAACCAGTCATGTTGATCAGAGGCTCTGGCGTATGCTTTGATGAATAAAAAGGAGAAACAAAATAAAGGCTGCTGCTTAACAAGTTCAGTGTGTTGAGAAGTCAAAATTCTTTCAAACATAGAGCATAGAGCAGTTGGAGATATAATAAAGAAAGAGTAAACATATAATTGAGAATGTTAGTACCACTTCAACCCAACTCTCCCATTTTCCAGTTGAAGACCCAGAGGCCAGGGAAGTAAAGACATTTCTAAGGTCAGAGCTGGTCAGTGACGAAGCCAGACCCAGAGCCCAGGTCACTAGGCCACGGGGCTTTTTACTGCCTCAGTGCTCGTGAGCCTGGTTTTAAAACTGACTACATTGATCTGGAGGTGTTAGTGAAAACAAGTCACCCTCCTAAAGTCACTGCCTGGGTATCAAAGGCAAGAAGGATGCTACAGAGGACTTTTCCTTGGGCTTCTCTTCATTTGAGTGCAGTCACCTGATGGATTGTTAGTCCAGCTCATGTTTGGCTGATGTAATTTCCCAAGGCAAGGACAAGACTGACAGGCATGAACGCCCGGGGAGGTCCTTGGGGGAGATGAACATCCTCTCTTTATCTTCAAAGCAAATGTTCAGGAAGAGAAATGGCAACACTTCCCAGAATTCAGGCTGGATGACATATCGGACTGGCATCTCACCCGTGAGATGGGGAGACGTGACTGTCAGGGGTCGCTGAGGAAATGAATGAGTAAATTTATCTTACAGAGGTCAGTAAATAAGGGAGTGGGATATGTAAGAAACAGCTCCTGTCTATAAAAGGAGCACATGGATAAATCTAGGTTTTCCAAACAGAGGGACTCAAAGTTGTGTGTTGTTGAAGAAAGGTATTTAGTTGAAACGTCTTCCTCAAGGTTATTGGTAAATAGCCAAAACTAGGGCACAAGAATTTTGGGAAAATTAGATAAGATGAATTTAGTTTCACAATGGCTAAGGGGTCATGTATTTCCATTCGGGAAGGCTATAGATGCTTCATTCAGCAGCATCTAATGATTACATTTGGAACACGCGATTGCTGTTTCTGTTTTGGGGGCTATCACAATTTAATGAAATATCTGGTTTGGATTTCTTCAGGCAGTTGGTCTCTTCAGTTTCCACAGATTTAAGATTCTATCCTCTCCCTGCTTTCTTCCAATGAAGTTGACGTACTGTGATTCCAACTGGATAAACTTAATAGTCACACACAACTTTTGACTAGAAATAGGTGGATTGTAAGTAATCACTTAGTCTTACTTTTTGAAGATCTAAAGTCATGTGGAAGCCTAAGTGGCTGTTTGAACCCAGACATCACTCCTAAAGGCATTCCTTTTCTTTATCCCCTCATTCCACAAACACTTATTAATCACCGACGGCAAGTGAGGCACCGGGAAAGGCACGGGAGGAGGGGCTCCGGGTGTGGGAGGATGGCCAAACACACGGTCCTCACACCAAGTAGTAAGTAGTCCTTACTACACAGAATCTGGTAGAGAAGTTGGAAAGTGAGTTCTTCCCAGCAATGATTAGCATTCTAACTATCACATCTCAACAAGTATTTAATGAGTTAGAAAATGCTCGCGGCAAAACTGTGGATACAATATGCTTTGAATGAGAATATATTGGTCTCCTTCCATGACACACATGCTCCAGAAGCCCAGATGTCAGCCACAGCACTGCCCTCTCTGCTTGGAACTAACCCTTCACCAAGCCCCGGAGATGATGGTGTCCTCGTGGTCCCTGACTCTGTCTGCTTCTTTGTGTCTCCCACTGCCATTTGAGGCGGAGTCATCATCTCTCATCACTACAGCCCCCACATTGCCCAGCTGTGTCCACTCCTGCCTCTTCCACATGGCAGCCTCCTGGATCTTCCAAGAAAGCAAATCTGATTTTTATGCCACCTCTCCCCACAGTGGCTTCTATTGTTCTTGAAGTTAAAACATCTTAAAGTGGCCTGTGAAGCCCTGCACAACCTGGTGTCTCCCTGCCCCCTGCCCCCTGCCCCTGCCCCTGCCCCTCTTTTTTTTTTTTTTTTTTTTTTTTTTCTGAGATAGAGTCTCCCTCTTCCGCCCAGGCTGGAGTGCAGTGGAGCAATCTTGGCTCACAGCAACCTCCACCTCCCAGGTTCAAGCAATTCTCCTGCCTCAGCCTCCCGAGTAGCTGGGATTACAGGTGCCCACCACCAGGCCTGACTAACTTTTGTACTTTTAGTAGACACAGGTTTCACCACGTTGGCCAGGCTGGTCTTGAACTCCTGACCTCAAGTGATCCACCCGCCTCAGCCTCCCAAAGTGCTGGGATTACAGGCGTGAGCCACCCCATCCGGCTGACCCTGACCCTCTTTACTCCAGCCACACTGCTGTTCTTCCATCCCCCCATACTCACAGGGTCCCTCCTCTCATAGGGCCTTTGTATATTCGACTCCCGCCAACAAATCCCATTCTTCCCCTCTTCATCTGGCTATTGCCGACTCATCCTTTAAGTATAAAACTACTTGTCATTCTCCTGGGAAAAATATCCTCCACCCCTCTGTCTACATTAAATTTTCCACTTACATGCAACTAGAGCTTCATGTGCATCTTCTTTATAGCCCTAAAGGCACTTCATCTTTACTTTTGTGTGTAGTTATTTGATTAATGTCCAGTTCTCCTATTAGACTGTGAACTCATGAGAACAGGACAAATGACTGTGTCGTACAGTAGTGACTCTCAAATATATTTTGACAGAATGAAGGATGATCTCATGCTTGGCCCCTAGTAGGTGTTCATTAAAGTAGCTGAATGAATATGGGAAGAAGAGAAGCAATAGTAATTAAGAAAGCTGGGTCCCAGCACTTTGGGGGCTGAGGCAGGCAGATCAGTTGAGATCAGGAGTTCGAGACCAGCCTGGCCAACATGGTGAAATGCTGTCTCTACTAAAAATACAAAAATTAGCCAGGCATGGTGGTGGGCACCTGTAATCCAAGCTACACAGGAGGCTGAGGCAGGAGAATCACTTAAACTCAGGAGGCGGAAATTGTAGTGAGTCAAGATCATGCTACTGCACTCTAGCCTGGGTGACAAAGTGAGACTCCATCTCAAAGAAAAAAAAAAAAACTAGCCAGGCATGGTGGCACATGCCTATAGTCCCAGCTACTCAGGAGGCTGAAGGACAAGAATCGCTTGAACTTGGGAGGTGGAGGTTGCAGTGAGCTGAGATCATGCCACTGAACTCCAGTCTGGGTGACAGATTGAGACTTGGTCTCAAAACAGCAACAAGAAGAAAGCTGGGTCCTAGTCCCTAGTCAGCTCTGCTGACTTGCTCAGTGGCCTGTCCTTCTCCAAGCATCAGGGCTTCCTACTCAGCATGCAGGGGTGAGCCACTCTGCTGCCCACCAGGGGTCTGAAGGACCTGAAGTTGAAACCTAGCTCCCACTGTCTGGCTGTATGATTTTGAGCCTATTTTACTTCTCTGAAAAATTCTTATGTTTAAAGTCTCTCCAAGTTCTAAAAGTTGAGAAATCTGTGAGGGCCTGCACTATACCAGTAGCAGTAAGAATGGAGAGGAGATGGATAAAAGAGAGATTTCACATTAAGTGATGAAGTAAATCAGTGGTTCTTAAAGCAGGATCCCAGACCAACAGCATGAACATCACCTGGGAACTTGCTAGAAATGTAAAGTCCACAGACCCACCCCAGATCTACTGAGTTAGAAACTACAAGGATGGGTCCCAGGAAAAAAAAAAAAATTAGCCGGGCATGGTGGTGTGCACCTGTAGTCCCAGCTACTTGGGAGGCTGAGGTAGGGGAATCACTTGAACCTGGGAGGTGGAGGTTTCAGTGAGCTGAGATCAGCCTGGCGACAGATCGAGACTCTGTCCACCCCCCCAAAAAAAAAGCCCTCCAGTAGGTTCTGAGGCATGCTCAAGTTTGAGAACCACTAGGTTGGAGGCTGAGGGTGAGGGAGAAGGAAATGTTGAGGGCAGAGGAGGAAATGTAGCCAGCTGGCACTCAGAGCTTGACTTGCCTGTCTCCTAATAGTATTGACTCCCTGACTTGTAGGAGCTGTCTGTAGCGCACAGGGGGTTCGGGGTAGGGATTTTATGTAGGTCATCTATAGACAGAAAACTCACTTTTACGAGGGATATATAGGAAGTTATAATCAGGGAGAAACTCACGTCCTGATTTCATGAGACGTCCCAACACAGCATGAAACAGGACAAGGCCCTGGGAAATGGGACCATCTCATGCACCTGTGTCCTGAAACATCTGGCAATCCCAGACACAGGGAGAGTCAAACAGCACTGAAGAGACTTCACTATTTCCTTTCCCCGGAAACATCCGGGGCCTGAGTGATCCATTTGTGCCTGAGCGATCCCTCTCCTAATAAGGACTCCAATAGGCACTGTACAATTCCCAGGAATGCTTTCTATTCTTGCCAAATAATCAAAACACTGAGGAGGTAGAACCTGGAGGGGGTGTCCAAACACAACCCCACCCATGTCACCACAAAGTTTCGCACAATAAACCCAACATCTGGTTTCTTGTCTGTATGATTACCACTGGGATGCTGTGGAGACCAGGGACCCACTGTTGTAAATCCACAGAACTTGGAACCCAATCAACTCTTTCCTCACACTGTGCTGACGTATTTTGTGCATGTTTTGGCCATATTATTTTTCTGTTTGCTTGTTGTAATCAATATGGCACACACACACACACACACACATATATATGTTGACAACCATTATCTTTATTTTTTAAATATTCTTTTGTACCTGCCAAAGTTTTTTTCAAGGAATACTTGTCATCATTATTAAAATTATTTAAAAGCTAGTGTTCAATGGGAGGGATTCTCTGGAAGATGAGGCTAGAGGAATATGTTCATCTATTTGCTCATTTAAAATACATTTATTGAGTACCTATTATGTCTCAGTCACTGTTCTAGGCACTGGGAGACAGCAGTGAATAACATAAATAACTTCAAGCCCTCATGGAGCTTATAGTCCACTGGGGAAGATAAACTATAAGTGTCATTAGATAAGCAAACAGGACATCAGGCTGTTATATGTGCTGTTAAAAAAAGTGAAGCAAGAACAGAGGGTAGGGAGGGTCAGAGCAGAAGGGACTATTTTATTTTGGGTAGTCAGGGAACGCCTCCATGTAAAGGAATCTAAAAGAAACAAGAGAATGGGCTCTGCAGACATGAGGGCACTCCAGGCAGAGGGAAGGGCAGGTGCAAAGGCCCTGAGATAGGAATTTGCCTTGAGTATGCAAGGGCCCAGTGTGGCTGAGTGGAAGAGGCACCGGAGCGAAGAGCAGAGATGAGTTGAGGGAGATAGAGAAGGGCCAGCTAGCATAGGGCCTTGTAGGCCACTATAATGAATGGTGCTTTTACTCTGAGCGAGGTGGTAATTACAGATTTTGCACACAGGGGTTATATGGTCTGACTTCTGAGTTCTAACAGGAGCACTCTGGCTGCTATTTGAAAATAATAGTAGCTGGGCGCAGTGGCTCATGCCTGTAATTCCAGCACTTTGGGAGGCCAAGGCAGGTGGATCACGAGGTCAAGAGTTCGAGACCAGCCTGGCCAAGATGGTGAAACCCCATCTCTACTAAAAATACAAAACTTAGCCAGGCATGGTGGCAGTCACCTGTAATCCCAGCTACTTGGGAGGCTGATGCAAGAGAATCGCTTGAATCCGAGAGATGGAGGTTGCAGTGAACCGAGATTGTACCACTGCACTCTAGCCTGGGTGGCAGAGCAAGACTCTGTTTCAAAAAAAAAAAAAAAAGAAAGAAAGAAAGAAAAAGAAAATAGTAGCATAGCAGGGGAGAAACCAGCAAGCCTAGTCAGGAGGCTTGGCAATAATCTGGTTGAGAGATCAGGAGGTTTGCTTAGGGTGATATGTAGAAGTGGTAAGCAGTAAGAACTCTGAGTCTCTTCCAAAGTTAGAGACAACAGGATTTGCTGGTGGATTGGATGTGGGACAGAGAGAAAAGGTACAGCCAACCAATAAAAGCTACCAAGTTTTTGTTTTTTAGCAACTAGATGAATGGAACTGTCTTTTAGCTGAGACAGGAAGGACTCTGGAGATAGGGAGGATGCATTGGGAGCTCAGTTTGGAGAATTTCAATTTGAGAAGTCAGTAACACATACTGAGGATAGAATTTAGAGAGACGCACTACTGAATGTGTAGTTTAACCCAAAGACAACCTAGAAATACAACTTCCAGTGAAGCTGGGAAAGGTAGACTGCAGGAGAGAAAATTACAGGCAGAAGACACACTGGGAAACCATGACCCTAGAGTTGACGGGAGGCCTCAGCATGACGTGACTGAGGTCAAGGCTGAGAGATGAAGCTAAACCATGTTCCCCAGCAGGTCACGAAGATTGGCAACCCGTGGCTGAGAGATGAAGCTAAACCATGTTCCCCAGCAGGTCATGAAGATTGGCAACCTGTTACAACAAACACCGTGAAATAAATTCGCATGATCTAGCCAATGGCCCCCTTCTAAAATCATGCCCAGGACATCAAAACTGCAGGGTCACAGAGGAACTGAGGCTGTTATTTCAAGTTCTGACCGTGGGTAAAACACAAGACGTTGCTGATTTGAATATTAATAGATAACACTCCAGCTTCAGTTTAAATACAACTTGGGCCTCTGCATAAGTAAAAACTGAGCAGAGTTTTGCTCTTACCATGCTGTGATCCTGCCATTATCTTCATCTGGCAGGGACTTGCTTTCCTGTTAAAACTTTTAAGCATTCCTTCTGTGCCGTATCTGTTACACAGAGCAATACATAATGGACTAGACAGGGTTGTTGGCCCAGATGACAAAACCAGATGTGATATGGAAGTTTTTTTCCTATAACCACACATACGTCTTTGGCCTCACACAGCTGTTCATTGTAAATAGGAAGATTCACACAATGGGCGAGATGGGGTGCAAAACCCACTATCCACATTCCTTTAGGGGTAGGAAGTGGAGAAGGGGCATTCCTCAGGTCTTGCCTCCTGGCCCTGGCAGGTGTGAGCTGTTGCCTACAGGATGTGATCTGCAGATTGTGAAGGGGCCACTTTCTAGAGGACAGCAAGGTAGCGAAAACCTCTTGGGATGGGAACCTGGGCCCCAGTGCTGCCGTTTCATGTCCCGAGATTTGGGACAAGTCACGTCAGCACTCCAAGCCTCAGTGTGCTCATCCCATGCAGTGGGGATGAGAGAGTCCTTGTCCTAAAAATGTCTTTCGTCCTAAAAATGTCTTTCTCGGGTTTTTAAAGTCAGGATTATGTTGGCCTTATAAAATGAGATGGGAAATGGTCATTTCCTTTCTTTTTTCTGAGAGCTTCTGTAAAATGGGTCTATAAGTATTTGATAGAATTTACCAGTGAGACCATCTGTGTCTGAAGTTTTCTTTGTGGGAATGTTTTTGAATAAGATGATGAATTGAAATTTTTAAATAGAAATTGGGCTGCTTAGATTTTCTGTTTCTTGTTGAGTCAGCGTTGGTAAGTTATGTTTTTCGAGACATATGTTCCTTGAAATAAATTATTGACTTTGTTGACAGAGTTCATAGTATTCTTTTATTATCCTTTTAATATCTGTAGGATCTATAGGATATCCCCTCTTTCATCCTTGAAATGAGTCATTTATGTTTACTTTACTTTTTTCTTGATTAATTAATAAGGATTTGTAAAGTTTATTAATCTTGTCAAAGAATAAAGTGTGGCTTTGCCAATTGTTTCTATTTGGAGTATGGTTTTTATTTCATTGCTTTCTGGTCTTTCATTTATTTCTTTTTTCTTATGTTCATAATTTTTTTCTCTCTTTTAGATTTAATGTGCTCTTTTTCCAGCTTTCTAAGGTAAATACTTAGATCATTGATTTTAAACCTTTCTTCTTTTTAATATAAGCATTTAAGCTATAAATTACCATTTAAGCAATGCTTTAGCTGCATACCATACATTTTGGTATATTGTTTGTATATTCATTATCAGTCAGTTCAAAATATTTTCTTTTTTCTTTCTTTCTTTTTTTTTTTTTTTTTTTAAGACACAGTCTCTCTCTGTTGCCCAGGCTGGAGTGCTGTGGCACAGTCTCGGCTCACTGCAGCCTCTACCTCCCAGGTTCAAGTGATTCTTATGCCTCAGCCACCCAAATAGTTGGCATTACAGGCATGCTCCACCAAGCCTGGCCAATTTTTGTGTTTTTAGTAGAGACCGGATTTCACCATGTTGGTCAGGCTGGTCTCAAACTCTTGGCCTCAAGTGATCCGCCCACCTCGGCCTCCCAAAGTGCTTGGATTACAGGTGTGAGCCACCACGCCTGGCCTCAAAATATTTTCTAACTTCCCTTTTAATTAATTATTTGACCTAGGTTAAAGTGTGAAGCTTGTTATTTAATTTCTAAATATTTGGAGGATTTTCTAGGTATCTTATTGTAATTGGTTTCTAGCTTAGTTTTGTTTGCTGGAAGAACACATTCTATAATACTTCAATTATTGGAAACATTTTGAGATATATTTTGGGCCTCAGCAAATGTTTGATCTCAGTGAATGTTCTATTTGCAGCTGAAAATGATGTGTATTTATACTTATTGGGTGTGGAAAGTTCTATAAATATCAATTAAGTTGTGTTGTTTGGATCTATATCTTTACTATTTACTTTTTTGTATACTTGTCCTATTAATTACCAAGAGAGGGATTCATAGCAAGTTTTTTTAAAGCATAAATCAGAATACGGCCTTCCCAGTGTAAATTCCTCAAAGTCATCTTAGTGCGTTTAGAATAAAATCTAATCTAGCCTGGGCAACATGGCAAAACCCTGTCTCTACAAAAAATACAGAAAAAATTAACCAGACAGGGTGGTACACGCCTGTGGTCTGAGCTACTTGGGAGGGTGAGGTGGGAGGCAGAGGTTGCAGTGAGCTGAGATCACGCTATTGCACTCCAGCCTGGGTGACAGAGTGAGAGCCTGTGTCAAAAGAAAAAAAAAAAAGGAATGAAATAGAATCTTCCCCTGACCTGTAAGAGACTATATAATTCATTTCACGTCCTTCCCTCAGATCTCCTCTTCTAGGACACCAGCCTCCTCCCCACCCTAAACACTAATTATACACCAGTCACTCTGGCTCTTTCTCTGTTCTCTGAACCCACTAAATCTATTCCCACCTCAGGACTTTTGCATTTGCTTTTATTGTTCCCTTAGCGTGGGCTTATATCTTCACCCAGATGATCGCATGGCTGCCTCCTTCACACCCCGTAAACCCAAATGTCATTGCCCCAGAGATACCTCCCAGGACCTCTCTATCTGGAGCATTCTTTATCACATCACCCTGAATTATTCTCTTTGAATAATTTTTAACTATTAGAATTAACCCCTCATTAATTTTTTTGTATTTATGGTTTGTATGGTGGTTGTGTTCAATGCTCCATTTCTAAAGCTGAGAATAGAGCTGGCTCGTAGTGAATATTTGATAAATACTTGTTGTATGATTGGATCGTGGCTGGAAGGATGGGTGGATAGACTATCAGTATCTAATGCCATTCAATATTATCTGTCTTGTTTCTTAACTGTTTCTATTTAGGTGTTATGACTGGGCTGTGAGGTCTTTGAAAACAGGAACTCGTTCTACTTTATCTCTATCTCTATGTCTCTGACACAGCAGAACAATTGCCCAGTAAATAATTGTTGGACAAAACCATGGATGGCCCAGGTGCTTTCGGAATACTCTGTACATACCTGTCAGCAGTCACTTTATTGCATTACTGTTCTCAATCAACTAAGCCAGAGTTTGGCACGGGGCCTCGTACATAATATATGCTCAATACATGCTTGCAGAAAGAAAGAAGAAAAGAGAGGACCAGGTGCAGTGGCTCACACCTGTAATCCCAGCACTTTGGGAGGCCAAGGCAGGTGGATCACAAGGTCAAGAGTTCGAGACCAGCCTGGCCAACATAGTGAAACCCCATCTCTACTAAAAATACAAAAATTAGCCAGGCATGGTGGCGCATGACTGTAGTCCCAGCTACTTGGGAGGCTGAGGCAGGAGAATTGCTTGAACCCAGGAAGCAGAGGTTGTGGTGAGCTGAGATTGCGCCACTGCACTCCAGCCTGGGCAACAAAACGATACTCTGCTAAAAAAATTAAAAAGAAAAAAGAAAAGAAAAGAAAAGAGGGTAGGAAGAAACCTGTCACAGCTCTGATGAAAGCATTAGCTGCAAATTTCAAGTCTGGGGCCCCAAGATCAAAATGTTAGAAAGGGTCTCCTTGCCTGTTAGTTACTTTGAGAAGTCAGAAGAACTACAGTTCCTCAGTGGATGTTACACTTACTGGGTGTGGGATGCTCCCATCACAGGCAAAGGAAGCAGGGCTATAGAAATGGTTTATTCCCCTATAGCCCTGTAGTATAGAACAGATGTCACAGCAGTTGCCCAGAAAAATGGTGACCAAAGCATTTTCATGTACATCTGATTAGCCGTGAAGGCTTAATTGTGTCTTAAATGTTTGTTGGAAAAGAATGCTTTCTAGTGAAGAAGAAAGAACAAAAAATGTGCACTGCAGACCATGAAATCATTTCTGCTCCGATCGTTGAACATCCAGTGTCTTTTCCTTTAAAGGACTCAAATTAACCTGGGACTTATAGAAGTTTTGTCACTGTTGCATGAAACACTGAGTTCATTAGAACTCCCAGAACTTCTCCTCCACTGCACTGCGAGCTTTGTCTGTGACAGCTTATTCACTGTCTCCTCCCATGCCTAGCCACAGGCTTGACCCCAGGTTGCACTTAGCAAGTGGGCTCTGAGTTGAAAAACTGCAGACTTGGAAGCTGCATTGTTCTCGCCTGAGGTGGATAAATATTGAGGTGGTCAATCAACCTTTGTGGCCCACCATCCCCCGCTCCCTGCAGCCCATCTGCACCAACGATGGCTGTGCAGATCCATGGTGGGGCTGCCCAAGTTTCTCCTCAGCTTCATTCACTTTATCCAGAATGAGAAGGAGAGCCGGGGTTAGGTCAGGTTTTGACATATGATAGCTCTGATTCCATGAAGTAAGTAACCAGCCAAACCATTATAGAATATTGGGTATTTCAAAGTGTGGCTGTTCCTTTAGAAGACATATAATTCTGGAGAGCTGTGAACATCAGGATTGACTTATTTTGGTCTATAAACCTGTACTATATTCTAGTGATAAAAATGAGTAAATCCTATATGTAGAAATAAAGGCTAGCAAGTGCCCAAAAGACAGGGTAGAAATGGATGAAGATTGCAGACTTAAATCTGGATTCGTATACATATCATTTACCCATCAGATCCTAATGAAATGCTAACACAGGACTCCTAAGATAAAAATCTCTGATGTTACATTATACAAAATGAGGTTTATAATAAAAATTTTTAAGATTAAGATTGTTGTTGGGTGGGGGGAGGAGGGAGGGATAGCATTAGGAGATATACCTAATGTAAATGATGAGTTAATGGGTGCAGCACACCAACATGGCACATGTATGCATATGTAACAAACCTGCAGGTTGTGCACATGTACCCTAAAACTTAAAGTATAATAATAAAAAAAAGAAAGAAAAAAAAGAGACTGGAGATATTTTCTGTTTTATATGACTTTCTAAAAGGCATTTTTAAAGTATAATCTATATATCCATGATGCATATTACAGCATCCAAATTCACAGGCTTATTTTAAAATGAAAGAAAAAGAAAAATCTATCAGAAAAAGTCAGAGCTGGATGGAGCCTTTATGTGTAGATGGTCCACACTGTCTGTAAATAAGCAGGTTGGCCTTCAGCAGGGGTTTCCAAACGCCGGTTCTTGGACTGGGGCCAGCTCCCACTGCGTGTTGCATCACCTTGCAAACTTATTAACCAGGCAGATTGCCAGGCCGCATCCCTGGAGGTTCTGAGTCAGCCAACTCGGTCTGGGAACCATTGGATTTAAGGCGCTTTCCCAGACATGACATTCAAGGAGCCTGTGACTCCAGGCTTATCCCTGTCCTTCATCACTAAGAATGGTCAGCGTGAGGATAAAAATGGCATTAGGTCCATCTGTACTGGGACTGGGCCTCTGTGTTAGAAAGGACTTTGGGTCCTCAATCATTGTTCAGACTTTTTAATTCCTAAGTGACACTTTTCTGGTTGCCATCTACAAACCTACAGCTCTAGCCACACTGATCTCATTCATTCATTCGTTCATTTGTATCACAAACATTTACTGAGTGCCTAGTGAGAATGCAGTGGTCAGTTCTGCTTTTAAGTCCAGTGACAACAGCAGGCACGTACACAGATTTGTGACCCAATGATTATGGAGAAAGAGCAAAGTATTAGGGTAGCATCTAGAAGGAACTATCATGATCCATCCCCTACGGATGAGCACATTTCCACTTCAAGCTGAAAAACGAAAAAAATTTCTGGGGAGGCAAATAGACAACCCAAAGTATCTGTCAACAAGGCCATCACAATCATTCAGTAAACCATGTTAATTTCTTAGTTCATAACTGGACCACGGTTATACAAGATGCCAACATTAGGAAAGCTGGGTAAAGGGTATACGGGAACACTCTATTATCCATTATCCTTGCAAATCATCTATAAGTTTAAATTTTTAAACAAGTTTTAGAGAATTATCATTTAGATAGAGAAGACAAGGGAGAGACCCAAGGTAGTGACTGTGGGGATAGCTGAGCCAGGCATTTTTGAGAGATTTAGGAGGTAGAATGAAGAGAACTGAGGAATTATTCAAGTGTGGAAGGATGAAGGAGAGGGGTGCTTTGACCAACAGTGGCATATGGGGCACAATTCCCTGGGCTAGAAGAGGCAGATTCTGGGAGGAAGGATGGTGAGATCAGAGGTAGATGTGGTGACTTTGATGCGCTTGTGGGAGCTTCATGTGGAGAAGGTTGGAAGAGCATTTAATATCTAGGTCTGGGGCTCAGAAGAGGGGTCGATGCTAGATACAAAGATCTGGAAATCAACAAGGAACAAATGAGGAAACCATGACTATGACAGTAATAGAAATAAGTGAGATGCATGGACTTCTCCCAAAGAGGGTTAGAGAATGATAAATGAAAAATGAGTAGCGGTCAGAGCCTTGAAGGAGCTCAACAGAGAAAGAATAAGTGGAAAAAAAGAATCCAAAGAGGCAGAGGGAACACCAGCCAAGTACGATGTTATGAAGGCCAAAGGGAGGAAGGATTTTCAAGACAGAGGCAAGACCAATATACACAAAGGTCAAGTAAGATAAGAACAGCAATTAGTGGGTTGTTGGCAACTTTGGTGAGTTTAAATTAATCATTATCTTTCAACTAAATGTTTTGGATAGCACAAAAACAATATGGAAAAATCAGTGAATATTTTAAAGTACCTGCTTTGATGAAACACACCCTGAGCATCAGTCACCCTGGTATTGTGAAGAATCCATGTGTGATCTTGGGTGTCAGGCAGACCTAAGATCAAACAGAGGCTCTGTCACTTGCCAAGTGAGAGACTTTGAGCAAGTTACTTAATTAACCTTTTCAGTTGCTTCACCTATAAAATGAGGATAGTACTACACACCTTGCTTGTTGAGGATTAAAGATAATACATGTAAAGCTTCTACCATGGTGTCTGGGTCATAAAGAATGAAAGCCATTATTATGGGCCAGGTATTCCCCTTCTGGTCTCTAAAGTACCTTATACATCCATTTCCTGTGTCACTGATTACAACTTACTGAAACAACTTGGTCTTTATAACTGTCTCCCAACCCCAGCCTTCACCAGACTGTCGGCTTCTTAAGGATGTCTTATTCAACTTAGTTTCCCCATCAGCCAACACAGAGCAGACATCCTGGAGGTGACCTTGCTTGTGCAGGATCAGAAAGAAGCACTGGAGGTGGGCCCTGCCTTAGAGATACTCATGGGAAGATTTCTTCTACGAGATGAAATTGGAGGTGCAGGTCTGAAAGCAAGATAGTTGTGTGCTCACATGGGCCTGCAAGGAGCTGAACGTCATTTTTTAAAGTTTGCAATCAATCTAATTCTGTAAATCTCAAAGAAAGGATGATGAATCAGAGAAACTGAGGAAGACACGTGGTGCAACTTGATAGTTCACTGATTCACCCAAACTCGCACAATATGACTCTGTAATTATGGACAGTATACCTTTCTGAATCAAGAAGAAAAACTATAAAAATCAGGATACATAGTCTAATGAAGGATTGTGAGCAGGCACCAGGTATGAAAGAGAATCTGGAAGGGTAACAGCTTGAATGTCAGGGTATGGGGATTTTTAAGTCATTTTAAGAGCTCCATAAGAAGTATCTCTGAAGCCAGGGTCATCCTAGGCTACCACCAAGTGAAAGCTCAGAGTGGCTCATACGCCCACTATGTTAGTTTCCCACGGCTGCCATAGCAAACGATCACAAACTGGGTGAAAAATGTATGGCCTCGCAATTCTGGAGGCCAGAAGTCTGATATCAAAGTATTGGCAGGGATAGTTCTTTCCTGGGGACTCGGAGGGAGAATCTGTGCCTTGCCTCTCTCCTAGCTTCTGGCGGCTGCTGGCAATCCTGCACGTTTCTTGGCTTTTACAGGCATCACTCTGGACTCCACCTCTGTCTTCACATGACGCTTCCCCACTGTGTGTCTCTGCATCTACATCTTCCTCTTTTTATAAGGACACCAGTCATTGGATTAGGGCCTCCCCTCAATTTAGTATGACCTCATCTTTACTTGATTACATTTACACAGACCCTGTTTCCAAATGAGTCACATGCACGAGTCCTGGGGGGTTGGAACATTGACATATTGTTTTGAGGGACACAGTTCAACCTACAAAACTTCCAGGTGCTCCTGCTGCCCTTCCACCCTTGCACGCTATTCCCCGGCCTCTGAGAGCTGTGTGCAGTGATTCAGTCTTGCCATATTCTCACCTCTCCATGCCTGCAAACATGCTGGGCCTTTTCCCAGGCATGCTCCTTTCAGCCCCTTCTCTTCCACTGGGAAACTAGTTGGGATGTTATCTTTTAAAACTCAGGGGATATTTCCCATTTTCTAGGAAGATTTTCCTCCCTCTCACTATTTCTCAGAATCACTTGCTGGATTTTCAGTTCCCCCTAAACCCCTCTGTGTATCTTGAGTATGACATTTAGCAAGATAGATTATGACAAATCGTTGACATGCCTTCTCTTTTCACTAGACTGCAAGCTTTGTGAAAACAGTAGTCATACATTTTACCTCTGCATTCTCTATGCCTGCTACACAGTGGATATCCAACGGCTTAAGAGTCAGAATTTGGTAGGAGGCTTAACTCAATGCTCTGTGGCATTGGAGTCTGTTTGAACAGGCCAGTCTGGTCAAGCTAAATTGTGCTATTTCTTCCAGCCCAAACCAACACTTTCCATGGGGTCAAGCGTGGGCTGTCAGTGAATTTCCAACCTAATTTCCTCTCCTTCCCATCTCTGTGGGAGGTCTCTGTTGGACCCTGTCAGGCCAAGCCTGATGTGAGCTGACAGGCTGGGCTGGTTGCTCCCCAGTCTGCTCTAAGGGAGGCTGCAAGCAAGGGCTGTTGGCTGGTGGGGTCCAGTGCCACAATGCCGCATTCAGTGGCTGCTGGGGGGTTCCCCTGTGTGTGTGTGGGCAGCTCATGGTCCAAGGCCAGCAAAGGCCCATAAAAATGTGAGGCCTGTGCAAAGGACAGAGCTCTTTGGTCTTCTTTCTCCCCTGGCTAGAGGTTTTCTTCCTAGTTATGTCTCCTTAAAAGAAGCCCTTCCTTTTCTCCACCTAGGGCTCCTGCCCCTCCAATGCTGTCACCAACAAGTATACGGAGCAGAGGTCAGAGGAGACACGGCACAGACGTCAGTGGCATTTCAGAGCACAAAACTCTTCTCAAAAGAAGGTATAATCCAACCCTTTCTCACAGCTGGGGAAACTGAAGCCTGGGATGAGAGAGAGACTTGCCTAAGACCATGCAGAAAACTGGCAAGAGAGAGAGGGATAGAGCCTAGTTCCCCAATCCCAGACAGCGGCTCTTTGCTTCATCCACATTACCTCTGCCTGTCTCTTCCAAGAAAGAAGAGAGTGAAGGCTTAGTTGACATTTGACAGCAGAACAAACTATATAAGAACTTCACCGAAACCCTTTCCCTAACTGTGTCTACTCAAAAGAGTGTTAATTATTCAAAGAGGTACTGACTCCATTCTCAGGGACAGGACAGAGAGGAGACAGTGTTTGCTGTTCAGGGCTATGACATCAATGCATCACCGTTCCTGGAGATCACAGCTCAGGAATACTACAGAGATAAAAATGGACTTGGATGTTGACTGCACATTCAATAAAAGGTTAAATGTGGCCAGGCGCAGTGGCTCACGCCTGTAATCCCAGCACTTTGGGAGGCCAAGGCGGGTGAATTGCCTGAGCTCAGGAGTTCGAGGCCAGCCTGACCAACATGGTGAAACCCCGTCTCTACTAAAAATACAAAAAATTAGCCAGGGGTGGTGGCACGTGCCTGTATCCCAACTGCTCAGGAGGCTGAGGCAGGAGAATCGCTTGAACCCGGAAGGCAGACGTTGCAGTGAGCAGAGATAGCGCCACTGTACTCCAGCCTGGGAGACAAAGCGAGACTCCGTCTCAAAAAAAACCCCAAAAAACGAAAAACAAAGGTTAAATGTGTTTTAACCTTTCATTAAAACAAAAACCGGTTCATTCTTCACCACTTATTTATAGGGCCCAAGTGTTCAATTAGTGTCTTAAAAAAATAAGGGGGAAAAGGATATTTAGATGCCTTTAAATTCAAGTCAACGAGAGCCAAATGAAACACCAACAGTCACACATTTGTGGGAGTCGGTTCTGTTACCACTTTTCTTCAGCTATTCCTCTCTCCACCATTGGCCAGCATGAGCCCTAATGCTGTGGCAGATGGAAGCTCACGTTCTTCAGTCTAGCTCCAAGGCCCCCACCACAGCTTGCTGCCCACCTGCCCTTCTATTTCCATTCCTAGGCCTCACCTCACTGACATGAATTCCTTCACTGCATGCTGTACTTGTACTGTCTATTTTTCTTTTCTTAGGATTCCCTCTCCTCTCTTTCTCCCCTCATCTCCGTGCTTCCCTCTCTACCTGTCTAAATCCTAAATCTACCATCAAGGTCATAAAACACTCCTGCATCTCTCCAGTCTCATATTTCCTTCTTTGAGTCTAATCTCCAGGGCACCTGATTTGCCTGTACTGTGGAAAATGAGGCTTCCTGCTTAGTGGTGGACTCTCCATCCATTCATCTATTCATTTAGTGTTTATTTACTACTCATCGATTCATTTAAATCATTTACAGAATACCTTCTCTGTGTCAACAGTGCCTGCCTCAAGGAGCTCACCTCTCAATGTGGAAGACAGAAGACAGATAATTGTAACAGCATAACCATTGCCACAAGATCGAAAATGCATTCCGAAGGCGGTGGAAAGTCACTGAAGGATTTAAAAGAGGCAAAGCAGTGACAGAAACAAATATGTGTTCTCAAACCTGTTCTTGGAGCAATGTGGAGGGTGGATTTGGTGACGGTGGGAGTGTGGTGTGCGGATAATGATGGTGCTAAAGTGAGGGTTACAAGGCTCATCAGGAGGTTATTGCAATCATTCCAACACGATATGAAAGTGCGCCCCAAGGGAGAAACAGAAGGAATACAGAGGAGGGGAAATGATTGTGGGCAGGGACTGTGTATGTCTAAGACCCCATGGTTTCTGGTTGGCCCTCTTGTGTGGAAGGTAATGTCGGTCACTGGTTCCAGCAGGAGTAGGTTGAGGGAAGGGCTGAGGGGCTCACTCCTGCCCATGTTATGATTAAGGAGATTGAGTGCAGGAAGACAGAGGTCTACGTGGCTATTCCATGGCTATTGAGCTTAGGTCCCCAGCAGGCTGTAAATTACTCATGGATATATTTTCCCTATTGGTACTTGAGGTCAGAAGCAGAGACTGAGAACTACTCCTGGTTTTTCGGTCCTTTCTTGAGTATATAGATGTTCATTTGCCTTGTGAGTCAATGCAGGACTGAAACTCCAAAATAGACAGTATAAATGGAGAGAAGGCACATTTGTGGGGCACAGTAATCAGTGGGAGCCTAATCACTTTGATATGCCACTCACCACAGCTCCCTAGCCCCAGTTTATTCACCTGTGATGGAGATGTTGGGACAGAGGACCACCATGAGGCCATGAGGTCATGTGTTCTCATCCACCAGCCTCATGAATCTGTGGAAGAAGCATTGCCATCGGGAGCTTGCAGTCATAGTTCTGGTCATGCCTTTGGACAAATGGCTTCTATTTGCTGAGTTTTAATTTTCCGTGTTAATTGCAGGATCTGAAATACCATCTCCAAGTTTAGGATGTTACATCCCAAAGATAGCGCAAGAAACTACGCATTTAAAGAATCATAACCACACCTACTACACTTCAAGGCTCACTAAATGAGAACAAGAATGGCAAAATGACTATCAAATGTCATGAAGACAGCCCAGCCTTGGGATCATTACCCACTGAGGCCTGACATCTTCAGAGTGGCGGCTTCTGTTCATTTCCCCATAAGCAGGGCATTAAGGGACCTCTCAGCGCTGGGGGTGTCTATTCCTGTAACAAAGTCAACTGAGCCGTATCCACATTTTCTCTAAAATAATAACTCACTTTGCAGAGAATGCAGAGACATTGTAATGCTGATGCCAGAGGAAGGGGACAGGGGAAGAGAAAGGCCTGGAGCATCATGTGGTGGTGGAGCCTTGGAGATGAGACCAAATTGCCTCTTGCATTCTACCTGGGCTTGAGTGCATTGTAGTGGAGAGACCACGAATTGGATGCTCCACATGATCTGACTGGAGTCCTGACTCTGTTACCTACTCAATAGAGGACCTTGGAGAGTTACTTAACCCCAACTTAGCCTCTCTTGGTCTCTTCATCTGCAAAACAGGAATAGTACCAGCACCCCTGGGAAGTGACTGTGAGAATGAAATGAAAGAATATAGGACCTGGCACAGGTTGTGGCCAGTAAAATTTAGTGACCTCTATAGAAACATTATTTTTCAATCACCTTCCACTTTTCCAAACCAAGGGGAAGCTACTAGTGTGCGGGAACAGGCCATGGCCAGCTTGGGGTCCTCTGACTGTGGTGGGGGAAGGGAGGCCTCCCTTGTTTCTTCCTGCAGCCTTGGGGAGGCCTTTCATATGCATCCGCCCAGGCTAGGGGATTATGCAAATGCAGGCCACAATTTGCAAAACAGCACGTCTGTCAGGTTTGCTGCAGGAAACTTTCGTGGGGACTCTTGTTAACTGGTGAGACTGCGGTGCTCTGATGAGGAGAGGTCTCAAGCGTGGATCAGCCTTTTGGATAAGCATGAATCCTGTTTGCCTGCTCCTTAGCCTCTCAGGTGTGGGGCACTACTTCCAATGAACCAGGGTTTGAACAAAAGCTGGGATTTGTTTTCCAATGTGAAATCTAGCAGGAAGATGTCTGTGTTTAAATCAAGGCCCCAGCCCCTCACCCCTACTACCTCAGACCCCTCCCAGCTCTTCCAGTGCCACCTGCAGTCTGGGGTGAGGGTGTCAATATGTGTTTGGAGGGTAGAGGCGTGAGGGCAGAGAGGACTTTGTATTGGGTATTACCCCAGAGCAGGAAAGGGTTATTCAGTTAAACATTCATTAACTTATCACCTACTTTGCACCTAGCCAGATGATAGACACAAGCGGAGCTGAGGGAGAGGCAATAGGGGACTGGGGTCTTTTGCTTCAAGAAAGTGTCTATGGAGGAATGAAGGGCTATGCATAGCTACACTGCAAAGCTAAATACAAGCACTCAAAGAGAAGCTCACAGGTGTTTCTGTCCCAGCAATACAAGGCTGCATTCCGGCCACTGGCCCTCACATTTCTAGCTTCAGGCTTTTAAACACATTCCAGCCACTTACCTGCAAGACTTCCCAAGCAACATACCCTAGTCCAGAAGAGAAGACAAAACTAGCACCTGCCTGAGAGATAAGAAGAATATATTTATGCCTTTCATCCTTCTCTCAGAGGCAATTTACTACGATGGAGGCTCTAAGAGAATAAAGAAAGGCATGAGGGACCTTGTCTGCTGCTGCTTTGATTTGTCCTTGGCTCTCGTGGTGAACTGGCTTGAAGGAAAACCTCAATTGGAGGCTGATGTATGAAGAATGAACAAATGAATGAATAATGATACACAGATGAGCATATCACAGCCCTGCTGCAGAGGGACTCTACGGGGCAAAATTCAGAGTTCTCAATCACACAATTAGCCACCTGCTTGAGCAGATTCAAGATCAATGCTTTCTTCCGGGCACTGTACTGGCTTCACTCAGAACAAGTCCCATGTTGAGGAGAAAGACCAGCATCTTGATTGCGCAAGAGTGTGACTAACATTCTTGAACTCACACTTTTCTGGTGTCAAAAATTACCAACAGCACAAAAAGGTCTACCTTTTAGGTCTCCTCAGAGAGTGCAGCTGAGATTGTCAGCGTGAAGACCAGGTGGCCTCTGAACTGCTTGTCTTAGTGTTCAGGACCACTGTGACCTTGCTCCTGCCTGCCTCTTCCTACCCCTGACACTCAGAACCCACCTCGCCCACTGCTCTTCTTCACACACAGCTCACTTGACCTTGGCACGCTCTTCTCAGCCACGCCCATGTTCCCCACCGCCTAGACTTAGCTCATGGGTGGACTTCCATGACCTCTGCCTGCTTAGTCTTTAGCCCCCCACAGAAGTCCTCACCAAATGAAGTTTCCCCCAGTCCCTCCACTTGAGAGGAACCTCTCTGCCCTGTGTTCATGGGCTGTGGTGAGTGTAGCTCTGTGAGTTGGAGGCTCTGTGCATGCAGTGGAGCCAACAGAGCCCACACAGACTGGCGAGCCCGTGGACTCCAGACATGTATGTGGACCAGCTGATTTGCTTCAGGGAAAGGGGCCCTGAGTACTTTGGTTCTTCATGTGTTTGGATCACTGATTGAGATGAAGACAAGGTGCTATTAATTCAGGAGATGTGGAGAGAGACTGCAGGCCAGGGTAGTGTGAGATCCTAAAGGACTGAGAATGTCCCACTGTGGCTCTCCCATGCCCTTGTCCCAGGAATTGTTCCTTATGCTATTAGAGCGTGGATTGATTTTCTTCCACAACAGCCAGGTAAGGGTATCCAGGGTTTACACAGCACAAGGACACCTGGCCACGGTGCCAAATGGGGATAGAATCCCAACCACCCTCCACGTCCTAAGCTGTACTCTTGGATGGGGTTATCCAGACAGCAAAAGAGGCACTGTTTTCTAATACATACAAAGATAAAGTGTGGGCTAGAGGCCTGCCTTAACATTTGCAGAGCCTGGGGTAAGAATGCAACTTAATCAATCTATTATTTAAAAGTTATAAAATAAGCTTAAAACTATTAACTAAAATATATTTTATCCTTCAGCCAAGACAAATAGATCTTTATAATAACGTGAAGCCCATGTTCTAATTTAGAATTCTCAAAAAGGGAGCTTACCCCTAGCCCATGCCCAACCCCCTTCCCTTTCCTTCCCCAGCAATGTCCTTGTCCACAAGGAGCCTTATGCAGCCCCATCTGGACACAGCAGAGCACCCAGCTCAGAAGCCCAGGTCCTCTTCCAAATCCCTTGAATGCAACTATCCTGTGTTGGCCCCTGGACCTAGGGGTGCACACAATGGCTGTGTATCCCTTGATGGCCCAGGGACTAGGGGTGCACACACTGGCTGTGTATTCCTCGGTGGCCCCTGGACCTAGGGGTGCACACACTGGCTGTGTATTCCTCGGTGGCCCCTGGACCTAGGGGTGCACACACTGGCTGTGTATTCCTCGGTGGCCCCTGGGCTTAGGGGTGGGTGCACATGCTGGTTATATATCCCTTGGTGGCCCCTGGGCTTAGGGGTGGGTGCACATGCTGGTTATATATCCCTTGGTGGTCCCTAGGCTTTGAGGTGCATGCACTGGCAGCATATCCTGGGCCTAGGGGTACACACGCTGGCTGTGCAATCCATACTTGGGAGAACAAACCTGAGGAAAGACCCATGTAGGCCCCAGAACTGGCTAGTGGTGTTTTGACAGGGAATTTAAGGGTTCCAGATGCTCAGGGTAAGGACTAGACTGAGGAATACAAGCTCCTGGTAGCCGTGTGCCCTTGACTTGTTGGGCTCCTTGCCCATGGGCATGGGCATGGTCCTAGAAAGTGCTGGACTCCTCTTGCACAGGCCTAGGCGTGGGATTGCTGTACTGGTAGCAGCCATAAGAGTTAAGTTCCACGGCTGGGTAGGTGGGGAGAATGAGGTGGCAAGCGTGGGCCTTCATCTAGCAACCCCTTGTCTGCCCAAGGCCAGGTGGTGACATTCAGTGGCTCATGTCTGCCACTCTGTCCAGCTCTTTGATGTCAGGTGCCATGTCATTTTTGTACTCTTGGTAGCAACTATTAATAGCACTATCCTTCAAGGCATAAGTGTTCAAGGGGCATTTCTAAAATTTGTCGTGATACACATCATGAAAATAACACTGGACTTGGAATCAGGACGCGTGGGTTCTCTCTCCACTCTGCCACAGCTCACTCAGCTTAGGCTTATCTTGTTTCCTCCCCAGGCCTTATATTTTCCCATCTAGAAAATAAGGGTGTTGGTGGCTGGGCTGTGTGGCTCACGCCTGTAATCTTTGGGAGGCCGAAGCGGGTGGATCACCTGAGGTTGGGAGTTCGAGACCAGCCTGACCAACATGGAGAAACTCCATCTCTACTAAAAATACAAAATTAGCTGGGCGTGGTGGCGCACGCCTGTAATCCCAGCTACTCGGGAGGCTGAGACAGGAGAATAGCTTGAACCCAGGAGATAGAGGTGTGGTGAGCCGAGATAGTGCCATTACACTCCAGCCTGGGCAACAAGAGCAAAAGAACTCTGTCTCAGAAAAAAAAAAAAAAGAAAAGAAAAGAAAAGAAAAGGGTGTTGGGCCGACAGTTTCCAAAGTTCCATTCGGATCTG
Source organism: Pongo pygmaeus (assembly GCF_028885625.2). Classification (NCBI taxonomy): domain Eukaryota; kingdom Metazoa; phylum Chordata; class Mammalia; order Primates; family Hominidae; genus Pongo; species Pongo pygmaeus. The sequence continues at coordinate 203,070,712 of NC_085930.1, forward strand.
AAGGTCTGTGGTTTATGACTCCTGCAAGCTAGTTTTCCTTATCTGTCCATCATTCTCAACCCTAGGTACTCAGTACAGTGACCCAGGAAGCTTTACCAAAAAATACCAGAGCCCAGGCCCTACCCCCAGAGATTCTGCTTCAGTTCTTCTGAGGCGTGGCCCAAGCCGAAGCTCCCCAGTGACTCTGAAGTGCAGCCGCGGCTGAGAAGCACTGTTAGAGTTGGACGGCAGGGCTAGCCTCCTCCCATCCCTCACCCACATCCAGGAACAATGGAGCCGGACAGATGCCTGGCTGCAAAAGCAGAACAGCTGTAGGCAAGGCTAGACTCTGGGATCCTGGGGCGGGGGTCTCCTGCTCACTCTCCAGGAAGATGGGAATAAAGAGAGCCAATTTCCTGGCCTCAGGCTCCTCGCCTCCCTATCCATCTTCCCATCCTCCAGCTGAGAGCCTAGGGGGAGGGGGAGGGAGAGGAGGCAGCTGCCTAATCTGGGGAGATTTTCTCAGGGGTGGGGGAGGCTGACTTTTGGCTCCAGTCTTCCTCAGCCCTCACAGCTGGAGCTGGAGCAGCCAGAGTGAGCGCGCTGGGGCTGGGATCTCAGCTGCTGGCAGTTGTTCCCATGTTATGTCCCTGACAGCTGCAAATCTGCTGACGTGTTGCATGTGTGTGTGTCCACACGCGAGCGTGGACTCCAGCAGAACAAATAAGAATAATAAGCAGAACAAATAAGAGGTAGAATGTGGAGCCCAGGAGGTTGCCTATTCTTCCTAGACTTCAAGTTACCCCTGAGGCCTTCCCTGACCCCCAGCTTCCTCCAGGCTGTAGCTCCCATGAGCCTCTCGTGCTTCCCCTCATTGAGAGTCCATGCTAGCAGCGGATTCGATGATTCCAATAGCTACATTTACTGAGCGGGTCCTGGGTGCCAGGCATTCTCCTAAGTAGGGTAGGTTAATGGTTCTATTTAACCCTCAGAATAACCTTATGAAGCAAGCATTATGATTATTTCTATTTTATAGATGAGGAAACCAAGAAAAGATATGTTAACATTTAATCCAAGATCACACAGCTGCGAAGATTCAAAGTCAGGTAGCCTGGTGCCAAAACGTGAGCTCTTTAACACGTTGCTATTCTGCCTCCTGTTGGTAATTGATCACAGGTGAAGGCCTGTTCCAATAAATGAGGTCTCTCAGCCCTGACATTCTAACAGTGGTGTTGCTTGTAGAGACACACATTTTATACTTTGAGTTTTTTTGTTGTTGTTTAGATCAGAGTTTATCTTGGACAATATTGGCTGAGTTCATAAGTCAAAGTCAGAAGCACCTGTCATTGCCCTGTGGGGCTCTGCTTCTGGGCGGACTGTAGGAGAAGTCCTGAGAGGAGAATGGTCCGGGCAGCATTGCCAGAACCAGGCTACAAAACAAGATTGTAAAACCACTGAACAAGAGAACCCCCGATGGTGGTGCAGAATGTGTGGGGCCTGCACCCTCCAGCTTGCAAAGGCTTCTGTTCCCTGGACACCTGAGGCCTTCGCCCAACAGTAGTGTTGGGTTGGGTTGAAATATCCACATGCCAGCCGAGCATGGTGGCTCATGCCTGTAATCCCAGCACTTTGGGAGGCCAAGGTAGGCAGATCACGACGTAAGGATATCGAGACCATCCTGGCTAACAAGGTGAAACCCTGTCTGTAGTAAAAATACAAAAAAATTAGCCGGGCGTGGTGGCAGGCACCTGTAGTCCCAGCTACTCGGGAGGCTGAGGCAGGAGAATGGTGTGAACCTGGGAGGTGGAGCTTGCAGTGAGCCGAGATTGCGCCACTGTACTCCAGCCTGGGCGACAGAGTGAGACTCCATCTCAAAAAAAAAAACAAAACAAAGCAAAACGGAAATATCAACATGCCGTTGCTTTCAGTGATGGCACAGGTCCTGCCTTTCTAAGATGGTGAGAGGCTGGGGGGCAGGGTGGGGCAGAATACAGCTTGTAACCTGACGTCCATAAAGCTTTTTGGACCTGGGGTGTTTTTTGCTGAGCATACTGACCTAATATGTGCATGACTGTAGGGACGGGGCATCTATGAGACGGAAGTAACCATGAGAACAGCTATTAAACAAACGAAAACAGGTCGGCCATTCACTGCAGAGTTCAACTGATGCCTTCCCAGAAATCTCATTTGAACCCCCAACTTGCTTTTATGAGTTTAATCCTCTTCATCCCCTCTCCTTAGCCAAGTTTCATTCCCATTTGTTTAATTACCACTTGTATGAACAAGTCCTTCCATTTTCTCTTACTAGGTTTTACATTTTCATTCATTGACACATTATAAAAATTAAAGTTCTTTACTAGAGAGAGGTGAATTCTGCTTCAGAAGAGTGAATTTTTATGGGGTGTCAAAATTTAATGTGGATAAGAATGCACCATGGAATCACTGGGGTGTCTTGTTAAAATGCCGATGTGGCTTCCATCGGTCTGGGAGGTGGCCTAGGATTTTACATTTCCAAGAAGCTTCCAGGTGATGACAATGTTCCTGGTCCACAGACCACACGTCGAGGTGCAAGGTTGTAGAAAGCCTGTGAGACACACCAAATTAACCTGAAGACTAGAGACCAAATAGCCATTCAAGCAATGTATCTATCTACACTCTAAACAGCCCTACGGGCAGGTGAGTACTGCAGCCTCATCCCCGTGGGGAGCCTGGACCAGCCTCACTCGGCTTCTCTTTCAAATGAGCCCATCTGTTGACAGGCTGCACCCACATTCACATCTCTGCACCTGCATCTCTGCTCAGGTACATTTTTGTCCTAAATCCCTGAAGCCAGGCTTTGTAAAAAGCCTGAGCTGGCTAAGGAATTGCCAGGAAGAGGAGGCGAGATGGTGTGCCAGGGGCACAGCGAGGAACGCGGGACTGGTGGGCCACGCCGCGCACTGCTGGATGGCCATGGTTGCCAAGTTTTGAGTGGAGGAGTAATATAATCTGATTTTTACTTTAAGAGGTTCTCTCTGACTTTCGCTAGAATGGGCTGGAAAATGGGACAGGGGCAATAGAAACAGGAAGGGGAGGTAAGTGGCTGTTGAAGTTCCAGGTGGGAGAAGGTGGCTGGACTGAGGAAGGCAGCAGCAGAGCTGAAGAAATGCATGTCTAGAACTTCCCTGTTTATACTCTGGGGCCTCTTGAGAATAGGGAATGTGCTTTACCCATTTGCCTGCCTTCTTCAGTCAAGCTTCATGAGTGGTAACACCCAGCAGCTGTGATTCTCTCAATTCCCACTCGCATATCCACCCGCAGCAGCCTGGTTTTGCCCTGCAGTTCTGTTGGAACTGCTCTGCCAGAGGCCACCTGGGATCCTCATAGAGTAAAATAACCTCATTTAAAAATTCTGTCTCACCACTTCTATTCAACATTGTATGGAGGTCCTAGCCAGTTCAATAAGTCATGCAAAAACAAGGCATACACATTGTATGGAGGTCCTAGCCAGTTCAATAAGTCATGCAAAAACAAGGCATACACATTGGAACAGAAGAAATAAAACCATTTTTTTGTGAACAATGTGATCATATATGTAGAAAATCCTAAAGAATTTTCAAAAAGCTTCTAGAACTGATAAATGAATTCGACAGTGTCACAGAATATAAGGTTAATATGTAGAAATCAATTGTATTTCTATATGCTGGCAAAGAGCAACCCAAAAAATAAACCTTCAGAAATTCCATTGACAGTAGCATAAAAATATTTAGGAATAAATTTAATAAAAGATATTTAAGACTTATACACTGAAAACTACAACATATTGCTGAAAGAAATTAAAGAATACCTGAATAAACAGAGGGATATGCCATGTTATCGCTTGGAGGTCTCAATATTTTTCATTAAAGATGGTAATTATTTTTAAATTAATCTATATATTTAATGAAATCGCAATAAAAATCCCAGTAGACATTTTTGTAGGAATTGATAAGCTGATCCTAAAATTCATTTGAAAAGACAAACAACCTAGATTAAACAAAACAATTAAAAAAATTTTTTTTAATTGTGGTAAAATACACACAAAATTTACCAACTTAATAATTTTTAAGCTTACAGTTTAGTAATGTTAAGTATATTAACACTGGCCTGCAACTAATCTCCAGAACTTCTCATCTTCCCAAACTATGTTTAATAAACTTCATTTTATTTTATTTTTTGAGACAGAGTCTTACTCTATTGCCCAGGCCGGAGTGCGGTGGCATGATCTCAGCTCACTGCAACCTTCACTTCCCGGGCTCAAGCAATCCTTCCACCTCAGCCTCCTGAGTAGCTGGGACTACAGGCATGCACCATCATGCCCAGCTAATTTTTGTACTTTTTTGTAGAGATGGGGTTTTGCCATGTTGCCCAGGCTGGTCTCCTGGGCTCAAGGAATCCGCCTGCCTCCTGGGCTCAAGAGATCTGCAGAGATCTACCCACCTCAGCCTCCCAAAGCACTGGGATTATAGGTGTAAGCCACCACACCCAGCCTAAATTCAATATCCTTTAAATAACTTCCCATTCCCCTCGACTCTCAACTCCTGGCAACCACCATTCTAATTTCTGTCTCTAAGGAAATGACAACTCTAGTTACCTCACATAAGTGGAATTATACATTTGTCTTTTTGTGATGGACCTACTTCATTTCACATGACCTCAATATTTAACCACATTGTAGTATGTGTCAAAATTTCCTTCTTTTCATAGTCCACTGTGTGTGTGTGTATGTATGTATGTATGTATATGTATACATACCACATTTTGTTTATTCATTTGTCGATGGACACTTGAGTTGCCTCCACCTTTTGGCTACTGTGAATAATGCTGCTATGTACATGGGTATACAAATATCTCTTCCAGCCCCTTCGATTCTTTTAGGTATATACGCAGAAGTAGAATTGCTGAGTCATATGGTAATTCTATTATTAATACTTAAGGAAACACCATACTATTTTTCAAGTGGCTACACCATTTAAATTTCCACCAACAGTATACAAGGGATCTAGTTTCTCTATATCCTCACCAACATGTTATTATGGTTATTTTTGATAGTAGCCATCCTAATGGGTGTGAGGTGGTATCTCACTGTGGTTCTGATTTGCATTTCTCTACTGGTTAGTTACATTTGAGCATCTTTAATGTGCTTATTGGACATTTGTATATCTTCTTTGGAAAAACATCTATTTGTCCTGTGACACAAAACAATTTTTTTAAATAATCAAGTTAAAAATATATGCTACCTGATTATAAGACTTACTATAAAACTACAGTAATTAACAGTGTGGTATTAGGTAACAATGGATCAATAGAGTGGAACTGAGAGTCTAGAAATAGATCCTCACTTTTATATGGTCAATTAATTTTGATAAAGATACCAGGGTAATTCAATAGGGATAAACATAGTCTATTTTTATAAATGATCTTGAAATCACTGAATAGTTATAAAAGATATTACTCTTGACCCTTTCCTTATACCATATACAAAAATTAATTCAAAATGGATTACAGGACTAAAACTACAAAACTTCTAGGAGAAAATGAAGAAATTTTTTTTATATAATTTTGGGTTAAGCAGATTCCTTAGGAAGCAAAAAGTACAAATTACAAAAGAAAAAACAGTCATTAGGCTTCATTGAAATTTAAAAATGTGTTCAGTGACAGGAAACGAAAGATCACAGATTGGGAGAAAATATTTGCAAACTATCTGATTTGAATTAAGAATATATAAAGAACACTTATAACTTCATAGCAAGAGAAACTACCCAATTAAAAGATTGGCAAAAGATATGAACAAATGTTTCACCAAAGAAGATATCTGAATAGTCCAAAAGCACATAAAAAATGTTCAACACCACTGGTATTAGGGCAATACAAATTAAAATTAAAACCACAATAAGATCCAATTATATGCCTACTAGGAAAATTAAAAAACAAAACAAAACAATATCAAGTGTTGATAAAGGCATAGAGAAACTGGGATCCTTGTAAGTTGCTAGTGGAAATGTAAAATGGTAGCGCCTTTTTGCAGAAGTTTGGCATTTTCCTTTAAAAGTAAACACATGCTTGCCATGCAACCCAGCAATTCTGCCCCTAGGTATTCACCCAAGAGAAATGAAAATCTGTGTCCTACCAAAGAGTTGTAAGTCAATATCCATTGCAAGATTATTCATCATAACACAAAATGGAAGCAATGCCAATGTCTGTCAGTTGACGAATAGATAAACAAAATATGGTCTATTCATACAGTGAAAAACTATGCTCCATAAGAAAGAAATATATGACAAATTCAGGCAACAACATGAAGAAATCTCAAAAACAGGTTAAAAGAAAGAAGCCAGACACAAAGGACTACGTGATTCCATTTGTATGAAATTTCTAAAAATGGCAAAACTCTAATGATAAAAGCATATCTGTGGTTGTCTGGGGCTGGTCTTGGGATCAGGGATCAATGGCAAAGGGGTGTGAGGGAAATTTTTGTGGCAATGAAAATGTATTTAAAACTTGAGTGTCGTAGTGGTTACAGGACTGTATAAATTCACTAAAACTCAGTGACCCATATGCTTCAAATGAATGAATTTTATGGCATGTAATTTATGCCACAGTAAATTGGTTTAGAAAAGTCTTTTAATACATGAAACACCTACTAAAACAAATGAACTTTTTTACAAAAAAAAACAAACCCCCCACAAAACTCTTGGCTTTGAATGACTCTGGTTCTGCCCTTTCCTGGTTCTCTTCATGCCTCCGGGATGAGGTGCAGTCTCCTTCATGGAATGCTCTCTTCTGCTAACCCAGTAATGAGTGCTGCCTCTCAGGATCCAGCCTTTGGCCACTGCTTTCTAATGCCAGAGCTCCTCTCTGCATCATTTCACTCATACTCCTGCTTTTCACAATGACAAAGTGACTGTCAGGGGTTTGTTCCTATCCTCACCTCTTCTCTGAGCTTCAGACTCATTGATTCAGGTGGTTTTGTTTTTGTTAGTGGTTTTTTTTTTTTTCCTTCAGGATGTCACTAGCTGGTGCCTGTGATAATGGATACCACATACTCCATTTATACAACATTTGACTCATCTTTCTCCTCCTTTACCTTCTCTTCCTCTCACATCCTTCATCTGTCTTAGTGTCACCACCATCCACAAAAACATTCAAGCTAGAAATATGAGGGTCAAATATATATCAATCACCAGACCTGGGTTTTGTTTTGTTTTGTTTTTTTGAGACGGAGTCTCGCTCTGTCACCAGGCTGGAGTGCAGTGGCGCGATCTTGGCTCATTGCAACCTCCGCCTCCTAGGTTCAAGCAATTCTCGTGCCTCAGTCTCCTGAGTAGTTGGGATTACAGGCATGCACTACCACCATGTCTGGCTAATTTCTGTATTTTTAGTAGAGACAGGTTTTCACCATGTTGGCGAGGCTGGTCTCAAACTCCTGACTTTGTGATCTGCCCACCTCAGCTTCCCAAAGTGCTGGGATTACAGGTGTGAGCCACCACGCCCGGCCCAGACCTGGTTTTTATTTTGTTTTTGTTTTAAAATAAAGTTTACATAGAAAAAAATGCTCAGGTTTTAATGTTTAGTATGATTAATTTTGACAATCATACACATTCGTGTCGTAATCCTCAAAATAAAATATAAGACATTTCTATTCTTTGAGGAAGTTCCCTCATGCCTCTAACTGGTCAACAACCCCCCACCTAACACCCCAAAACACATAAACCCACAAACTGGTGTCTAACATTATATATTCGTTTGTCTACATTTGGATTTCATGTAAATGGAATCATACAGTGTGTACTATTCTGGGTCTGGTTTCCTTCACTTACCATAATGGTTTTGCTAGTCATCCCTGTTACACCGAATACATAAATAGTTTGTTCTTTTCTATTGCTTAGTGGTATTCCATTATATGGACATACCATAGGTTGTTTATCCATGTTCTTCCTGGTGGACATCTGGGTTGCTGCCAGTTTTTCAATATTTGAATAAGACTGCCATAAACATTCTTTACAATTTTATTGGGAACATATTTTTCTTATACAAGTTTGTATAAACATAGCTTTCTTGGGCAAATACCTAGCAGTGGAGTTGCTTGCTTATAGGGTAGATGTACATTTATAAGACACTCTCAGAGTCCTTCAAAGAGTTTCTACCATTGGCCTCTCCCACCAGCAGTGCATGAGAATTCCAGGTTCCTCACATTCCCACCAGCATTTGGTATGATCATTTGTTTTGATTTTAGCCATTCTAAGGGGTATGAACTGCTGTCCTGTTATAGTTTTAACTCTCATTTCCCTGATATTTAATGATGTTGAACACTCTTTCATGTGCTTAATTGGGCATTATCTTCTTTTGTGAGGTGCCTGTTCAAGTCTTTTGACCCTTGCCTTATTGAATCATTTGTCTCTGTATCTTCTATTTGTTGGACAGTCTTGTTAATTTTTAAATCCAAAATATTTCTCCTTTTGGTCCCTTCCTTTCCACCCTGCTACCACTGGGCTAGCTCAGGGTCTTCTCATGTCTCGACTAAACTATTACAGAATTCTGACTCGTTTCTTTGCCACTAGTCCTACCCACTTGTTTATGATGCCTTTGATGCAGGCAGAAAAATCTCTATAAATCAATCTATGTCATCCCTCTGTTTCCCATAACCAACAGGAAAACATCAGGCATTTCAGATGACAATCAGGCCCCTCGTGTGTGTTCAGAGTGACTTCCTCAGCCTCATCTCCCTACACACCCAGTCTCCTGATTTGCTGACGAGTAGCGCTAATCATTTGTACTTGCTGCTCTTCTTTTCCTTCCTCTAAGAGTCAGGCCAATGACATCCCTTCTCGGAAGCCTTCTGTAAAGCCCCAGCCTGAGCTGGGTCCCTCCTCTGTGCTCCCTTAGCAACGGGGCATCCATCCACACAGTCCCAGCCTGTGGCAAGAGCACAGCAAGTGCTGGCTCACTGAACGAGGCATCGATTTCCTAGACTGTGATATCAGGAAAAAGCTGCTCATGGTTTTAACAATGACGAAAGTGTGTGCGGAGAGACAGGCAGAAGCGGGTGAGATGAATAGGCCGAGATCCCTCGAGTCACGCCCCAGGCACCCTGTCTGCCGGGAAGAGTAGGAGTGTGGGGAAGGGCTGTTTGCTATGCCCACCCGGTGGAGAAGTGCCCTCTGAGCTCTCCCTGTCCTGGCTGACTGAGTCCCAGCAGTGGCCTGAGTCCATGACAGAGGGGCCTGGGGAGCTGAAGGTGATCTGCTGCCTGTGAGCCCCAGGCTGTGCTACCCAGCTCTCTTGCTTGTCACCTTGCTAAAGACAGCAAAGAGACCCCTCTTCTGGTCAACGCCCAGAGGCACAGTGTGTAGACTCCAAATCCAACTTGCAGGCACGCAGAACGATTCTGTCTTTGTCCCTTCTCTCTCATTCTGGAGACCCCTGAGGGAGTTTGTTGTTAATTTGCCCACCTGTGATGCCAGTCTTCCCCGTTCACATTTAAGCATGTTTGAATAAGAAGCCAGGTGTTGGCATTAGCAGCTCTTAAGTTATAGTAAGAGGAGGGAGGAATCCAAGACTCCCAGGCAGAGAGTGAAGCTTAGAAGATTAGGCCCTCCACCCTCCTCCATGCTTGGTTCTTCTCCACAGCATCTTTGTTTAGTGGGCTCTCCACCCCGACTGAAATCCCTGCAATGAGGGGAACTCACCACCTCCCGGTACATCCCACTCCACCTGGAACAGCTCTGACAAGGGCAGGACTTCGTAATTTCGAGCTGCAATCGGTCCCCCTACTTATCCCCACCATAGTCCTGTTCTATCCTCTGGGGCCCCAGAGAACAAAGTATGGGTCTTCCCCATGACAGTCTCTCAGGTATGTGAAACCAGCCTTTCCATTCTCCAAGGCTTTTCTTCTCCAGGCCAAAGGTCCTCCACTCCTACAAATCTTTTCCGTGTGACATGGTTTCAGTTTCCCTCAGCAACCACCCTGCTGTTACCATGCCATCTGCAAACTTGCCTTGGCCTCCAGGGGACTCATAGCTTGGACATTCTCATTATCCTCCTGAGTCTAGTCATCTCACCAACTCAGCTTTTTTTGTTTTGTTGTTTTCACTCAGTTGGTCATATTCTTGGCAAATAGACATAGGCTATCAGCTGACTCAGCTGCAGAATCAGCAGAAAGGACTGTGTCTCCTTCACCTCTGTCTCCCCTGCGGCACCCACTACAGTCCTTGGGAATGGGTGGCTGCTAAGAAAAGGTTTGTGAAACTGAGTTGAATGGAGAGGGTTGGCTGGAGACCTGAAAGAGGATTTTTAAAGGCCCAGGTCTCATCATCAACGTGGCCACTCACTAGGTGGTGGAAGGAATGTAGAAAGGATCCTTCCAGCTAAAGCAGGTCTGTGGCGCACCTGCTATGGGTGGTTTCTGTGCCAGATTCTACACTAGAAACATAGCAGTCCACCTTCCCTTCTTTGAGGACAGCACAGGATCCACATCACGCCCTCTTTATCCCCTTCTTGAAACGAGTGTCCCAGAAAAAGTGTTTAAACCAGTTTGAAGAGCCCATTCTTGGATTTGGGATTCATATGTATATTAACAACCCTGTGGAAAGGCAAAATGTTGTTGTCTGTCTCCCGGAGAGCATAGATCTCCCAGGAGATCTGTGGCTTGTCTGATGTTGCCTACAGTGCCACTGGCCCCTTTTCTCTTCAAAATAAACTGTCAGGAAGATTAGCAATACCAGGCAGGCCCTCACAAATCATGGAGCGGAGGACAGGCTGTCCCAGCACGGATCCTGCAACAGAGGTCAGCCACACAGCTTCTCATTTTTGCCATCAATTTCTTTAAGCCTGTCTCTCTGGAACCCAGTGCCCACATTTGCAATGAGCCATAGAGGCTCTTACGAGTTGGAAGCGGTCACTCGATATTGATTTAGGGCCCTTGGGTTTCTGGAAGCACGCCAAATCTGGAGCAGGAAAAAAAAATCTCATCACCAAGAAGATTTTGGGATAAAAATTGCTCTTTTGTGCATCTACTTTTTAGCATTGAGGTTGTGGCAAAGATAACCTACTACTTTTGCAACAGTAACAAAATCCCAGAGGCTAGAGCTTCTTGCTCTGAAATTTTAATTTTTTCCGTTTTTCTTTCTCTTCTTTTCTTTTTAATTTTTAGCTTTATGGGGAGCATTGAGAAAAGTTACTGAGTTTCCATGCTGACATACTTCAGAGTTTAGAAAAGATCGACAAAAATCTAATTAAAAAATAACCCAGTTGTAAGACAAAAGTCCATACAGTTTCACCCAAGGCCTGCTATGCTAAGATTTAATTCCAATCCATTCTCTCAGCAGAAAGGGATCTTCCTTAGTTTTACAAATCTGTGGGAGCAAGGGACCCGAGGTGTCTGGGCCAACCAGGGTCACTCAGCGAAGAAAAATGCCTTTTGTGACATTCAAGTTGTATTTGTCTGGGGTTCCCACACATACTCATGGAATCTGGAAGATTAACAGTGAAAAATGACCTATTTTAACAGGTGCACACTTGTGTGTAAGTGGGATTTAGCTGAGCGTGGAATTATTTTAACATGGAAATAAGTTGTGGACATTGAGAAACATCATCTTTTGACCACACAGGAATCAGACACATGGTCAACATTTGGGAGTTTCTCAAGTCTTGAAATGGATGTGTTGGTTGGATTTTTCCAGAGGAAGCCACAATATCAGAGAAATAAACATGAATGCCTATAAAACATGACTGTTCAGGTTCCAATTCCTTCTTCAAAGCATGTCCCTTTTCTCCAAGGAACAGAGAGCAAAATTTTCAATTATTAAATCTGTTTTGGAAAGGTCATTTCAAACGTACAAAATAGCAATAGGTAAAGTAAACCCATGTTTCTCAGCACAGTACCTTTCAGAGGGGTTGTGGTCCAAAGGAAAGATCACTGGCCGGGTCAGAAGACAGTGGCTCAACAATCATGAGACAGCTGACCTGGGACAAGAAGCTGCATGTCACTGCAACTTGACATTGTCACCTGTAAAGTGGGGATCCTGAGCCTGTGTGCAGCCTCTACCACACAGAGCTATCGGGAGGGGCACGTTAGATGGTAATGGGAAGATGTGGTGAATGGATGAGGGCTGCCAAGGTCACTGGATCTGTCATTGCAGTGGAAATGACTGGAACCGGACAAACTGGTTTCTGAGCCCTGTTCCCATTTTTGTTTTGTCTTGAGCATGTGTAGTTTTGTCTGTTTTCCCTGGAGCGGAGGCTCAGGGATGCCACATGCAGTAGGGTGGAGTGGCAGAGGTGGGATCGCTAAGCCTCAGTAGTGCCTGCAGGAGAAAATAATTTTTTTTCAAGGTGATAGCCATTCTGTCCCGTGACGTGACTTTCCCTGGAATTTATTCAGGGACTTGGATCTGGAAATCATCAAAATGATTTCAAGGTAGATGGAAGCACATTTCTTTAATGAATAGAAAATTGAAATCTGCTTTCTCAAGATAGCCAGATGAAGCCTTTTCTGTTCCTAAAACAGCCCTAAAGGTATGATTTCAATGTCTCTTCATTAAGTGTTTATGGTGGAGCAAGTTTGTCCAACCCATGGCCCAGGACAGCTTTGAATGTAGCCCAACACAAATTTGTAAACTTTCTTAAAACATTGTTTTTTTGCGTGATTTTTATTTTTATTTTTTTTAGCTCATCAGCTGTCATTAGTGCTAGTGTATTTTATGTGTGGCCCAAGACAATTCTTCTTCTTCCAGTGTGGCCGAGAAGCCAAGATTGGACACCCTTGTATAAAGAAACACTGACTCCTGGTCAATTCTTTTGGAGAAACACATTGGCTGTGTGACTTTGTTCAGGTCACTTGATCTTTCTGAGGCTCAGCATCCTCATCTTTAAAAGGGGGAAATGCAACCCTGTCCTGCCTATTCCACAGGGCTGTGTGTTTGTGTGTGTGTGTGTGTACATACATATACATATGCACACACATACACAGACTCATAGGATGGGGAAATGTCCTCACTATGTGAAAAGCACTTTTTTTCTTTGTTTCTTCTATACACACACACACACAATCTGAGGCAATCGGTAAGGCGAGGTCATCCAGAAAGATGATTGAACGTCCACATGGAAAGTTGGTTTGAGAATAGGATTTACAAGGGAATGGCTGAGCAATATTTGTTCAGGGCTAATAATTGCGACTATTTAGTGCCTACTATGTGCCTGGCATATGGTAAACTGTGTCATCATTTAACCTTAACAACAGCCCTGGGAAGTAGGCATGTCACCATTTTGCAAACGAGGAAGCTGAGGCTCAGGGATGCCCCCTACCTTGCCCAGGTTCATACACCAGTAAGTGGCAATGGTTTGGCTCTCTGCTCTGTCTCCGGCAGAATCTGGCTTCTCGCTGCCTCGTTCCTGTGGCATAGAGAACAGGGGACAGTGCATGAGTCAGAGATCCCAGCTGTTCACAAAGACTGACAAACTGGTTTCTGAGCCCTGTGCCCTTTTTCATTTTGTTTTGAGCATGTATAGTTTTTGTCTGTTTTCCCTGCATCAGTTAATATTTCATGGGTTTTTGTTTTTGTTTGTTTGTTTGTTTTTGTTTTTGTTTAGACAGAGTCTGGCTCTGTCACCCAGGCTGGAGTGCAGTGGCACGATCTCAGATCACTGCAACCTCTGCCACCCAGGTTCAAGCAATTCTCCTGCCTCAGCCTCCCAAGTAGCTGGGATTACAGGTGCCCACCACCATGCCCAGCTAATATTTAGTAGAGATGGGGTTTCACCATGTTGGCCGGGCTGGTCTCAAACTCCTGACCTCAAGTGATCCACCTGCCTTGGCCTCCCAGAGTGCCAGGATTACAGGCATGAGTCACCATGCCTGGGCAATATTTCATCTGTTTAAGTCTGTTTTGTAATTCTCAGGCCCACAGCTCTGTCACTGCTCAGCCTCAGGTGCTGCACTATAAGTGCTCCCTAGCTCCATCTCTCTTCCACAGCAGCCCCCAGTTCCCAGGCTGAATTTGCTGGGCCCAAAGCACGGGGATTAGGAAGAGAGGACCTTCCTCAGGAGTGAAGCCCCTCAGACTCTCAGTTCTTGCAGCAGGGGCTCCTGGGCCCCGGCTCTGGCCACCCAAGGAGAAAGCCTGCCTGGGCAGAGAAGGGGGCTCGGAGAGGTCCTCCCAGCCACCTATTTATCATTGCCCAGGCTCCTAGGCCTGGCTCTGTCAGCCAGGGCCTGCCCATGGCCCTGGGAGGTGATGGGAGTGGGGGTAGTTTCAGTCTCTGATGAAAGCCGCTGAAACCGGCACCAAGCACACATGAAAAGGATGAAAGAGAAGGCGCAAGGCTAACTGCCAGGTGGCAGGCGTGATGGAACTTGTCTCCCACTTGGGGAGATGAAGACAAAAGGCAGCGTCATCCCCCAGAATGAGTGACTCTGCCCCTGTAGGGCTGTTCCTGAGCAGGGCCTCCGTGCCTCGAAGAATGATGCCTTTGGCCTCCTGAGTGCTGAGCAATATCCCCTGGCTGAGTGGGTTGTTCCCATCAATATTCAGGAGTCTTTGGTGTTGAGAAACCTTGAACGATGTAAGCTGAGAGGTAGCACCATCAATTCCTGTCTAGACTAGATTTTTGGAATCCAGGCTCCCAAGATGAAAGGGTACATTATGAAGACAGGGCGTAAATCTACCATGCCAACAAGACCCACATTCACCTCGGATTATTTACACCTTTCTGCCTCCCTCTGGGCATTGCCTGTCCCACTGTAGCCCACTTTCAAGTTTTGACAGGTTCACTTAATGCATCACGACCTACAAGTAGCCAATTACATATATTTTCATTTTGAGGGACTCTGTACCCCAGGCCAGTTTCCCCCTCCTGACTCCCTGCAGTTTTACCTTTTTACTTGGCCGTTAAAGACACCACAGATGCTAAGGAAGGGATGAATGTTGGTCATAAGCACGCAGTGAAACCTGGCTGGGGAGGGTCACCGAGTGTGTATTACTAATTCGATCTCTGCCGCACCCTTGGTCTCATGCCCAGCACCTTTGTGTGGTGGTTACTCAAGGATGTGGGAAGCCGCTGGAGCGAGGCTGCTGACGCGCCCCATTTCAGAACTGCCAACGCGGGCTCCTTGGCAACCAGAGCTCACCATCTGCCCAGGCAACCAGGGAGGGCACAGAGGGCAGTGAGCCTCTGCCAGGATGGACAGTTCTCAGCATTGAAAACTAGCTGTGGGTTCTGCCAATACCGTGGAGCCAATTGTACCTCTCATTCAGCCTCGGGTCCTGCCTTGCCAGCTGCGTATAGGCCATCTTAACTTGGATGATCCCTGGATGCTTACCATTTAAGAGCATAAGGGTGGATCAAGTCACTTTCTCTTAGAGGCCTCCATTTCCCTGTCTTTGTCATGAGAAGATTGGGCTGCAATAGTCTTTCCTGTGCCTTCCAGCACCGTGCGGTAGGATAGAGCACATGTGGGCCTTGAAAGCCAAAAGGTCGATGTTCATATCTGGCTCTGCTGTGTGACTGCAGGCAGGCCCCTGAACTTTTTCACCCTCATTTCTTTGCCTCTGAAATAGGGTTAGATAAAGCCTCTTGGCCCCTGGCCCCCGTTATTACCCCCAGTTAACAACAGTGCTAATAACGACTCACACTTACTGTTGGCTTCCTGTGAGCCAGGCTGCGCTCTAAGGGCTTGGTATATGATAACTCATCTCGTTTGTAAGAAAATCTCTCCAAAGCAGAAACCTCCCAGTTTCACTTTCACTGAGAGTGGTCATGTGCCTTCCCAAGGCCACACAGCCAACAAGTATTATGTCTGGGACTTGAACCCAGTAGTGAGAGCTTACCTTCTACACGGTTCTCTCTCTGCAAGAGGAACCCCGTAAATGTCATGTCCATTTTCTTCTCCTTTTCTCTTTCAGTTCGGCACACTTCCTCATTTGGTGTCCAAAGTAACATCCACCTACTCTTAATGTTTTCGGCCAGGTGCAGTGGCTCATGCCTGTAATCCCAGCACTTTGGGAGGCTGAGGCAGGTGGATCACCTGAGGTCAGGAGTTCGAGACCAGCCTGGTCAACATGGTGACATGGTGAAACCTCTTCTCTACTAAAAATACAAATATTAGCCAGGCATGGTGGCAGGCACCTGTAATCCCAGCTACTCAGGAGGCTGAGGCAGGAGAACTGCTTGAACCCGGGAGGTGGAAGCTGCGGTGAGCTGAGATTGGCATCACTGCACTCCAGCCTGGGTGACAAAGCAAGACTCCGTCTCAAAAAAAAAAAAAAAAAAAATGTTTTCACAACTCTCCTCATCCCACACAGTCACCTGTGACTCCTGCCTTTTCTCCCAATCCCCTTTACTTCCATATTTCTTAGTGTTCCAGTTAGAGGGAACCCCTTGTGCGAGTGTCCCATGGCAAGAGAGAATGCAGAGGGAGGACGAAGAGAGGGAACAACACAGTGGCTGCCTCCAGGCAGGCTGAGCTTGTTGAACCAATAGGACCCAGACCATCTGAGCTTTGAGTTCTTTCTGCATGCTAAGAGAAATGAGAAACTTCTGAAGCATTTTAAGTGAAAGAGTGAGATGATCCAGGCTACCTTTTTAAAATAGTTTTCATCCAGCTAGAAACCTTTCCAGGAGCCAGCAGGGCCTTCCTATTCTGAGCCAAAGTTTTTCTGCCTCATATTCAAGGCCCCAGTCCAGCATCCAATTGAGACATGTGTCTGGGTTGGGGGCAGGGAGAAGGGCTTCCCAGGTGGGTGGATAGGATATGTAGTGAAAGACCCTTTCATTCCAAGTCCACAGGCCTCCAATGGGCTCTTTCACTCCTAATGCATGGCCCCTCACCTGTTCTGTGCTTTCAAATGGCCCTTTGCCTCCTTCCACAGATCTCTAAGCTTTACTTCTTTCCAATGAACCTTGTGAAGTCCTTCTAACCCTTTCTGATGAACTCTGGCATCTATGTTTTCAGAGATTTCTACATCCAGCTATGCTATACTGACAAAGATGTTTCCTGAGCATCTATTAAGTGTCAGGTGCTGTGCAAGACTCTGGTGATAAGGACACATAGTTCTGCCTGCAAAAGGTACTCACAGTCTAGTGTTGGGGGCAGAATCAATCATGTAAGCAGGTGACGATCGCACACCCAGAGGAAGAGGCACGGCGTGGTGAAGTTCAAAGAAGGGAGAGATGCTTCTGCCTGGTGGACTGGGGAGGGATGAAGATCAGCATGGTCATGTCATAGTGAAGCCGGGACTGGACTCAGGCCTCATGGGCAGATGTGGACCGTCACACATGGCAGGAAGGGCACTCTAGATGCAGGCAACAGCAGGAGCCAACGCCATGAGGCAAGGAAAGCACAGCTTTCTACAGGGCTAGGGGAGTCGATTGTATGAGGGGAGGACTCATGGGTGTGGGATCATGAGAGGCAAGCCTGATGAGGTGAGGAACAGGGTCCTTCAAAGAAAAATACCACTCTAGTTTCAATCAGAGCTATCTGGTGTACCTAAGTGTTTGAGCTCCTACAAGGCGGGGTCTAGCCACTACTCAGTTTATAAACAGGTCAGCGCCTAGAACTGTGATCTGAATAGCGTAGATGCTCAGAGAGGCTCTTCCTCATGTCCCTGCAGGAGGCAGAAGAACTGGGGCCAAGGACTGGTGGTTAGGCCTGGAATGTTCATTCTCTCTGCCTTTCTTCAGGCCATTCCCTTGCTTCTTCCCATCGGTCACTTCCAAATCTCCATCTTCAAGTTCCAACTCAAAAGCTACCCTGCCCTAATGCCTTCTCAGAAACCCAGCTAGGAAAGCACTGCTGCTCCTTTGGAAACTGGGAGCTTCCTTAGAATAGTCCCTTGCATCTCCTGCACCCCGGAGCAATCCCACCCCACTCAGTATGTGTCTGTGCAGCAGCCCATCCCGCCTTTCCGAGTGAAAGGTTTTTAAGCATCTCTCAGCACCTCTTCCCTTCCTGACATCCTCCAGGACCCTAACACAGCAACCACCTCATATTACGTGCACAAGAGTGCAAGATACCTGACACAGTCACCTTAAAAAGAGGCCACACTCCTTCCTGGGACCCAAGAGCAGTGTGCAAGAGGTGGTGTGAGGTCGCGGGTGGGGCCTGGGACAGCCTCTGGCATGAACTGGGACTGCACTTATCTGACTCTGTGCCTACTTGGCATCTGCCTGTGCCCTCAGGAAAAGCCTGTATCATGATGGCTGATTGCTGATAAGAGGGGGTAAAGCATGCTCTATTCACCTGACTCCCAGCACAGTCAAACCTGCAACCACTGCTCTGAATCACCCAGGAAGGTCCCATTTCCACCTTGTGTTTTTTTGACCTCTCCTTCACGTGCATTAAAAGCACCAGGAGCAAGGCCAGGCGCGGTGTCTCACACCTATAATCCCAGCACTTTGGGAGGCTGAGGCAGCCAGATCATGAGGTCAGGAGTTCGAGACCAGCCTGGCCAACATGGTGAAACCCCATCTCTACTAAAATACAAAAAATTAGCCGGGCATGGTGGTGCATGCCTGTAGTCCAACTACTTGGCAGGCTGAGGCAGGGGAATCACTTTTGGACCCAGGAGAGGGAGGTTGCAGTGAGCTGAGATCAGGCCACTGCACTCCAGCCTGGGTGACAGAGCAAGACTCCGTCTCAAAAAAAAAAAAAAGAAAAAAAAGGCACTAGGAGCCAAAAAATATAGATGCCAGGGTGCTGGAAGAGCTCAGTGGGAATACGAGCAGAGGGAACCTCTTTCTTGGTAGGATTTTGGGGTACACAGTTTTTTTCCTCTGAGGCAGATTCTCCTCACTCCAAATTGGGTGTCATGAGTCATAAGAAGCCATCTCTCTCTGATGATTTACAAACATCTCAACTCATTCTTTGCTTCTTAAAATTGGGGCGAGCTATCAAATGGCTTTATGAGGTATTCATCGAGCATCTGTATGTGCCCAGGGGTGTTGTTGAGGCTTTAGGGTTTACAACAGAATTTCAGCCCCAACCTACCATTCAAGCCTCAACTCCAAGTGCACCTGCTGTGCTTCAGTGTCCTGGACAAGGCCCGCAGCAGCCATGTGGGGCTGCCATCTTTTCTCACTCTGCCTACAAAGTCCCACCACCAGCCAGGGTTCTGCTCAAGCTGTTCTCTCCACATGGAATCCTCTTCCACCCCCATCTGCTTATTAAATTCCCAATATCCTACTTATTCTAAGGAATCTTGCCTATCCTCTTGTAAGGCCCAGCTCTAAGTTAACTGTTACCGGAAGACCATACAGTTTCTCCCAGTCAGAACTCCACTGCCCCCACCACCTCTCTCATGGCAGAGTTCTGTGTCCCTCTCCAGGCACCATCTGGAGTCTCCAGTAAAGACTCTTTCACATACAGAGGACTTGTCAGTGCTGTGAAGACAGAGACCAATACCCCAGAGATGAGGAGACCCAAGTGCTGGTCTAGTCTGACCTGGCAGTCGGTGACCTTGGACCCAGGGTCTTCATATTTAGCCTGTTTTCCCATCTGCGGACGAGAGGCTTGTCCAGAGTAGGATTCCCAATCTGGATTCTGCCTAATCCTGTCTCCTGGAGCACCTGTTCAAAATACACTGGGTCCTCTCCCAGGCTGACGAAAGTAGACTCTCAGAGGGCAGAGCTTTCAATCTATATTTTTAACAAGCTTCCCAGCTGGGCGCAGTGGTTCATGCCTGTAATCCAAGCACTTTGGGAGGCCGAGGCGGGCGGATCGCCTGAGGTCAGGAGTTCAAGACCAGCCTAACCAACACAGAGAAACCCCGTCTCTTCTAAAAATACAAAAACAAACAAACAAAAAATTAGCCAGGTATGTTGGCACATGCCTGTAGTCCCAGCTACTCGTGAGGCTGAGACAGGAGAATCGCTTGAACCCGGGAGGCGGAGGTTGCAGTGAGCTGAGATCGTGCCATTGCACTCCCACCCGGGAAACAAGAGTGAAACCCCTGTCAAAAAAAAAAAAAAAAATATTCCCAAGCAACCTGTGCATAGTCTACCTGGTGCTCCTTTCAGGACTAGAGGTAGCACCTAGAGGGTTCCTAAAATCCTACAAAAATCCTGTGGTTCCTTGAATGATCCTTTCTCTGCTTCATTTGATGCTCCCTAGAATAAACTACATCAAAAGCACCACCAGGAGTACAACTCCAGTGCTTGAATGAGAAAACCCTGGGTCATGACTAGGTCTCATGTCTCTCAAAGGGCTACTGTGTTTTGTGGAAATTTCGGGTGGTTGGAAACACATAATGATAACCAACCCATTTATATTAGTTAGCTTGGGTTGACCTAACAAAACACCACAGAGCAGGTGGCTTAAAAAACAGAAATTTATTGCTCACAGTTCTGAAGCCTGAGATATCCAAGATCAAGGTGCTGGTCAATTTGGTAATGAGTGAAGCCCTCCTTCCTGGCTTGCAGCCGGCGGCCTTCTTACTGTATCCTGACTGGGAAGAAAGAGAGCTCTGCTGTCTCTTCTTCACCTTATAAGGGCCCCAGCCCTATCAGATTAGGGCCCTAGCCTTCCAACCTCATTTAACCTTTATCACCACCTCCTCACAAGCCCTATCTCCAAAGACAGGCACACTGGAGGTTTGGGCTTCCGCATGAGTTTTAGGGAAGCACAAACACTCAGTCCATAATAACTCTATGCCTGAGGCTTTAGAGAAAGTCAAGCTGACCTAACAGGCAAATTGGTGTCCAGATAAATTCTATTACCTATTTTCCCCAATAAGTTCTTGAGAAATATCTGCTGCTCCCACCATTGCATGGTTGATTGAGACTCACAATTCAGGAAGGCAGTGGCCGCTTCCTCCCCATGGTGGAGCAGGCTCCATGCGGCACTCAGTGTGCCCTCCTGGGATGCTTTTGGATGGGTTTCAGTGTGCTCCTGGCTTGTTCCTGTCTATTTCTCCAGCTGTATTTCCAACTGTTCTGTCAATCCTATGACCACTCCCATTTCCTTCTAATGAAATGTCTTTTCTACCTGAGTCAGCTAGCATGGGTTTCTACTGCTTGCAACTCAGGTCTTACTGACACATATATCATGCAATGAATGATAGAAGGCGCTGCAAGTATTTCATCTGAAGCAAGGAAGTCTCCAGGAGTTGCCCGCTTATCTACAGATACCTAAAGGGCTATTGTATGGAAGAGAAACAGGCTGTTTCTATGTGGCTTCAGAAGGCAATACTGGACCCACAAGGAGAGCTTTAGGGAGAACTATTTCAACTCAACACAAGACAGAAGCTTCAGAGCTAGTCCTCAGGAACATGGTGCTGAGGGATGAAGTGAGCTTGCTCCTGTCACTGTGGGGAGGGGCAGGCGGTAGTGGAGGCTGGACCTTTTTGTCAAGGATGCTGTATAGAAAAGGTCTGTTTTGACATAGACCAATAGAACAGAGTAGAGATCTCAGATATAAGACCACACATCTACAACCACCTGATCTTTGACAAACCTGACAAAGACAAACAATGGGGAAGGGATTCTCTATTTCATAAATGGTGCTGGGAAAACTGGTCAGCCATATGCAGTAAACTGAAACTGGACCCCTTCCTTATACCTTATACAAAAATTAACTCAAGATGGATTAAAGACTTAAATGTAAAAACCAAAACCATAAAAACCCTAGAAGAAAATCCAGGCAGTACCATTCAGGACACAGGCATGGGCAAAGATTTTATGATGAAATTGCCAAAAGCAATTGCAAAAAAAGCAAAAATTGACAAATGGCATCTAATTAAACTAAAGAGCTTCTGTACAGCAAAAGAAACTATCATCAAGAGTGAACAGGCAACCTACAGAATGAAAGAAAATTTTTGCAATCTACCCATCTGACAAATTTCTAATATCCAGAATCTACAAGGAATTTAAACAAATTAACAAGAAAAAACAACCCCATCAAAAAGTGGGCCAAGGACATGAACAGACACTTCTCAAAATAAAACATTTATGTAGCCAACAAGCATATGAAAAAAAGCTCAACATCAGTGATCATTAGAGAAATGCAAATCAAAACCACAATGAGGTACCATCTCATGCCAGTCAGAATGGCAATTGTTAAAAAGTCAAGAAACAACATATGCTGGCAAGGCTGTGGAGAAATAGGAATGCTTTTACACTGTTGGTGGGAATGTAAATTAGTTCAACCATTGTGGAAGACAGTGTGGTGATTCCTCAAGGATCTAGAACCAGAAATATCATTTGACCCAGCAATTCCATTACTGGGTATATACCCAAACTAATATAAATCATTCTATTATAAAGATACATGCACACATATGTTTATTGCCATACTATTCATAATAGCAAAGACACGGAGTCAACCCAAATGCCCATCAATGATAGACTGGATAAAGAAAATGTGGTACATATACCATGAAATACTATGTAGCCATAAAAAGGAATGAGGTCATGTCCTTTGCAGGGATATGAAGCTGGAAGCGATCATTCGCAGCAAACTAACACAGGAACAGAAAACCAAACACTGCATATTCTCACTCATAAGTGGGAGCTGAACAATGAGAACACATGGACAGAGGGAAGGGAACATCACACACCAGGGCCTGTGGGGAGTAGGGAGGGAAAACATCAAGATAAATAGTTACTGCATGCGGGGCTTAATACCTAGGTGATGGGTTGATAGGTGCAGCAAACCACCATGGCACACGTTTACCTATGTAACAAACCTGCATGTTCTGCACACGTGTCCCAGAACTTAAAATAAAATAAAATTTTAAAAAAGAAAGGATCTGTTTCCTTGATGAAGATGTCTCTGCTTTTAAGATGTATCTGCATTTTTAATTACACTTCAGTACAATTCACGTGCCATTTAAGTAATTAATCTTCCACTAGAGGAAAGGAAAGGGAAGAGAAGGGAAGGGAACCATCTAGTCTTTTGCTTATTAATTTTTATGTTAGTAATTTTTGTGATTATGAGAAGAAAGTGTAAACCATGTGCAGTGGATAAAATTTGGTTACTAGAGAAAAACATGAAGTGGAAAATAAATACCACCTGTAACCTACCACACATTTTGGCAAATGTATTTCCAGTCCAGTCTTTTTATATCAATTAGATATGTACTTTTTTGGTAACAGCTTTATTGAAATATAATTCACATACCACACAATTCACTGGTTTCAATTGTACAACTCAATGGCTTTTACTATATTCACAGAGTTGTGCAACCAACTGTTGCCACAATACAATTTCAAATATCTTCCCCAGCCTCTCAAAGAAACCTCCATCCCTTTTAGCTGTCACCCCTTACTTCCCTCATCTCCTCCATCTCCAGCCCTAGGAAACCAAGAATCTACTTTGTGCTTGTATGGATTTGCCTATTCTGGACATTTCATATAAATCGAATCATATAATATGTGGGGTTTTTTTGGTAACTGGCTTCTTTCACTTAGTATAATATTTTCAAGGTTTATTTGTGTTGTAACGTGAGTCCACACCTCCTTTGTATTGCTGAGTAACAGTCCAGTGTTTGGGTATAACACAATTTTTAATCCATTCATCACTTGATAGACATTTGGGACATTTGGGTTGTTTCTGCTTTTTGGCTATTATGAATAATGTTACTATGAACTTTCGGCACAAATTTTTGCATGGGTGTATGTTTTCATTTCTCTTGGTTATATACCTAGAAATAGAACAGAATGGACTTATGTCGTAACTCTATGTTTAACCTTTTGAGAAATTGCCAGACTGTTTTCCAAAGTCTCTCCACTATTTTACATTTCCACCAGCAGCGTATGAGAATTCTGATTTCTCCACACCCTCACCAACAATTTTTATTATTTGTCTTTTTTATGATAGCCATCTAGTGTTATATAATTTCATTGTGGTTTTTATTTGCATTTCCCTGATAGCTAATGACTCATCTTTTTATGTGTTTATTGATCATTGTATATAGTCTTATGGAGAAATAGCTTTCAGATCCTTTGCCTTTATTTAAAAAAAAAAAAAAGAGAACAAGTGTCTCTCTGTTGCTTAGGATGGAGAGCAATGGTACAATCATAGCTCACTGTAACCTCAAACACCTAGGCTTAAGCGATCCTCCTACCTTAGCCTTCAGGGTAACTGGAACTATAGGCATGCAAGAATATTCCTGCCTAAAAAGAAATTGATGAGGACTCCTGGGCTCAAGCAATTCTCCCGCCTCAGCCTCCCAAAGGCCTGGGATTACAGGTGCGAGCCACTGCACCCAGTCTTTTGACCGTTTTCAGATTGTGTTCATTGTCTTTTTATTATTGAGTTTTAAGAGTTATTTATATATTCTAGATACAAACCCCTTATCAGATATATGGTTTGCAAAATTTTTCTCCCATTCTTTTGGCTGTCTTTTATACTTTCTTGGTGGTGTTCTTAGAAATACAAATATTTTTAGTATCAATGAAATCCAACTTAACTATTTTTTCTTTTGTTGCTCATGCTTTCGGAGTCATATCTAAGAAACCATTGCCTAATGCTAGGTCATTAAGATTTATCCCATCTTTTCTTTTAGGGGTTTTCATAATTTTAGCTTTACATTTGAGTCTTTGATCCATTTTAAGTTAATTTTTGTGAATGGTGTGAGGAATGGGAAAATTTATCCCATGCCTCTCTCCTAGCTTCTGGCAGTTCTTGGCTTTTCTTATAAATAAATCTTTCCAATCTCTGCCTCTGGCTTCACATGGCTCTCTCCTGTGTATGTCTCTGTGTCTTCTCTTTTTCTGTCTCCTTATCAGGATTTAAGGCCCACTCTAAATTCAGGATGATCTCATCTCAAGATCTTTAACTTAATGACATCTGCCAAGACCCAATTTCCAAATAAAGTCACATCCACAGGTCTTAGGGGTTGGTATTTGGAGTATCTTTGGGAGGCACCACTCACACCTGTCCCGTGGTCTTCCTATGAGGATGGGTGAGGAGAAGATCAGTTACTTACTCACTTATCTGCTCGCTCTTCCAACAGCTACGCCAAAGGTCATAGGAGGATCCAGGGATATGATAATAAATTGGAGAGGATCCTTGCCCTGGAGAATATCACTATTTGGAAGGGCTTTGGGACATGAATAACAGGAACACAAGGAAAGGGATGGTGACAGCCATAAGATTCGGAAGCTGAAGGACTAATGGAAGCAGCCCAGAGAGGGAAGGGCTTTCAAAGCAGAGGCTGACATTGTCAGCAAAGGCAGGGGCTAGAGAGCAAAAATAGGTCAGGAATCCTTGCAACTGAGTTTGGCAGTATGGGGGGTGTGGGGGAGAGAAAGAGGCAAAGATAGAGAAGCAGTCACCCAGAAAACTCAGGCTCCAACTGCCATAGTTTCTTTTAGGATATGTGAGGGTGGGCTGGGGTGTTTGCAGGACCACTTATTCATATCTTCAGCACCCTCCGAAACTGGCCTGGTAGTCTAGAACTCCAGGTAGGGATCACCTTGAACTGAACGTGCAGCTAGAAGATGTGGGCTGACCATGAATTCCATATACCTTCACAGGTGAAGTTGTATGAACCCAGAACCAGCTGAGTTCCCCAATCCGGGCTCATGCTAAAGCCAGTTCTGATCATCTCACTTCCTCCTTTGGCAAGAAAATGCCTCTGTCGCAAACCAGTTGCCCAGCTTCATGTCTTTCATGCAAATTTTGCTATAAAATCTTGTCACAACAAACAGAACTGAGCTGCTCCTCGGAGCTCCATGAATGTAGATGGCAAGACTGTCTTACTTTTTGAGGTAGCAGTCACGACAGTTGTCATGGGGTAGTATTGTTGCTCCAGAGCCCTGTGGCCAGGGTCCCGCTGAGGGCTCCACACAGAGGGGACAGGGTGGCATGTAGACAGAAGGCTCTCACCGACTGGACCTTGGGACCCTTGAGATTCTGAGCCCAAGAGGTGTCACCCCACCCCATTGGACCTTATCCACAGTCTCTCCCTTGAAGAGCAAAGGCTGGGGGCAAATAGGAAAACAGATTAACAGCGTAAAAGATCCCTGGGTCTTCAGCCAGGAACAGCAAGTTCCATACAAATTTACACACATGTGGCAGAAGCGTAACAATAAACAGAGTCGTGTTGGGCTAGCTGCGCCAC
Organism: Pongo pygmaeus; assembly: GCF_028885625.2. Taxonomy (NCBI): domain Eukaryota; kingdom Metazoa; phylum Chordata; class Mammalia; order Primates; family Hominidae; genus Pongo; species Pongo pygmaeus. The sequence continues at coordinate 203,096,769 of NC_085930.1, forward strand.
TTCTGCCTTGGAAGAACAGTTTCGGGAGCCAGTCTCCTGGGAGGAGCCCTCTTTGGTGGAAATTTGGACACACAGGAAGAGCACACACTGGTGGGGCCTTGCTCCCTGCAGCACCATCTGGGTGAAAAGGAGTTCAGCATACACAGTTTGGAAGCAAGAAGTCACAGCATGGAATATGCAGGACTTCCCTCTCCTAAGCCACAGTTTTCCCAGGTTCAAAATAAGCGGCGTGATGTCCTCTGCCCACCCACCCCCTCCTTTTCTTGTAGTGTCCCTTATCTCACTTAACAAAGTGTGGGCTCTCACCAAACCAGAAAGCCTTCCTGAAACAGGCAGAGAGAGCACTGCTTCCCACCCCTCACATCCTCCCTACCCTTTCCCCTGAACCCCCTGTGCCAAGTCACAGAGGGAGAGCAGTTCCCAGGGTAAGCCTCATGTGCCAAAAATAGTCTGTGCTCTGCATGTGGGAGGATTGAGAATCACAGTGGACTAAAGCCAGGAGACTTGGTGTTGAGTTCTAGCTCTGCCACTAACATGTTCTGTGGCTTGGAGCATGTCACTTAGTATGACCACACCTCAGTTTCTCTCCGTAAAACAATCCAGGTAGTACAGTATTTCAGTGTTGCAAAGATCCTTAGAGATTTAGTCCAGGAGTTGGCAAAATACAGTCCACTGGCCAATCTTGTTCACCACTTGTCTTTGTAAATAAAGTTTTATTGGAATACAACCACACCCCTCCATTTACAACCCATCTATGGCTGCTTTCATGCTACAATGGTGGCTTTGGATAGTTGAGAGAGGTACTGACCATGTGGTCTACAAGCCTAAAATATTATATTTGGCTCTTCACATAAAAAGTTTGCCAACCCCTGCTCTAGGCCAACATCATCACGTTAACAACACAGAAAGAGAGGCATGGGCAGATTAAGGAATTTGCCAAACTCATAGAGCAAGTCAGGGCAGAGGCTGGGACAGCCTGGCGCTCCTGATTTACATTGGCCCAAAGTTCTTACCTGGTCTAAAGCTCTCCGTCTGATTCTAGGTAGAAGCTGTGTTGGGGAGAAGCCTTGTGGGGATAGAGGAGCCGGTTCCATGAAAGAAGTCTATGCAGTTGGGGCAGAACCCTGAGACTTCTGCAGCAGGGACAGTTCTGTTGAGTTCTGTATGGGTCAGCGTGAGGCTACCACACCTCAGGGCTGCTGAGCTTAACAGAGGAGCCAAATGGCTCTCTTGATAGGAAATGGGGCTTCAGGTTGGAATCAGATGAGAGCTGGCCTCTGAGGACATTTTAACCACAGGTCACAGCTCTTGGTAAACTTTAGTTGGCTTTTGAACCACGGGGAGACATTTTTTCTTGCCTCTTTACTTACTGGCTATTTCCTCCTTCTAGCATTTATTAATCTGACTGGTTAACCATTGAACCCAACTCAGTCTCCTCTTGTTTCAAATCTTGTTCTCCCTGTTGGCTTCAGAAAAAGAGTTCACACTAAACAAACCTACTTTTCTTCTCTTTCTTTTCACAGCCAGAGCCAAGTGATAAAGGAGGTGGGGTCAGGGGTGCTATGTTTACTATAAAAGACACACCCCAAACCTGAGCCCTGGGAGTGGGGAGGGCCCTTCTAATGCAGGCCAGCCATTTTCAGAAAGAAATGTATTAGCTGCAACAGACACAAGGCAAAAGCAAATTAATTAATTGGCATGTGGGCACAGTTTAAAGAAGAGATTTATACAAGCCTTAATTTTTCTGATTTCTCCATCATTGTATAAAATATCATATTTCCTGCTTCTTAACACAATTGCTATTTGCTTTAAATCCACCAGTTAAATGGAGAGTGGCTTAGAAAAGGAGAATTATGAGAATGGAGGAGGGAAGAGAGCCGAGGCTGTGGGAAGGAAAAAGAGAAAGGGGCTGGGGCAATGTAAGGGAAGAGCCTTCTGAACAGAAGAGCCTCAGAGCCTGACATCAGCCCTGTCATCACTTTCCTGTGAACCATTAGGGTCTGCTAGAATGTAAGCTCCATTAGGGCAGGATTTTATTTGTTCACTGCTGTATCCCCAGCACCTAGAATAGTGTCTGACATGGAGTAGGTGCTCAGATGTGTATTTGTTGAATGCACGAACACAGTCTTTCAGCAGGGAATTGAGGCCCCACAGTGGTTCATGTGTTGTCTTTGTCCAAACGTACTCAGAAGTTCCTCTTGAATTGGCACAGAAGTCACCATAAAACTTCATGAAGGGCAAGAAGGACTCTCTCTCTCCTGAACCGTGAAAACAGCTGCAGAAAAATCTCACCCCCAACGGTAGCATTTCCACTAAATACCCGGGGAGATCCAGACAGTGCCCAACACAGCCCTGTCATTGTGAGTTTCTCCCTCTCATTCAAAGGGACCATATGTACACAATGTACACAATGGGCATTTGCACCTTATTCTAATAATGCCTACTAGTTAGTGAACACTATTTTGTGTCAGGCATTTCACAAAGATTTTCTCATTTAGTCTTCGTGGTAACATTGCTAGGTAGGTATTATTACCCCCATTTTACAGATGAGAAAATGAAAGGTTACTGATATGGTTTGGCTGTGTCCCCACCCAAATCTCATCTTGAATTATGGTTCCCATAATCCCCACACGTGGTGGAAGGGACCCAGTAGGAGGTAATTTAATCATGGGCGTGGCTACCTCCATGCTGTTCTCATGATACTGAATGAGTTCTCATGAGATCTGATGGCGTCATAAGGGGCTTTTCCCCTTTTGGTAGGCATTTCTCCTTCCTGCCACCATGTGTAGGATGTGTTTGCTTTCCCTTCTGCCATGATTGTAGGTTTCCTGAGGCCTCCCCAGCCATGCTGAGCTGTAAGTCAATTAAACCTCTTTCCTTTATAACATACTCAGTCTTGGGTATGTCTTTATTAGCAGTGTTAGAACAGACTAATACAGTTACTGAATTTGCTTATGGTCACACAGAGTTCTGATCTGTCTTAGGCTTGTCTGACCCTATAGACAGTGCTCCTTCCACCAACCACACATTCTGCCTCTAACTATCTCTGTAACCCTGGGCAAGTCACTTCTCTTTGGCCTCAATGTTTGTATTCTCAAATGTGGGAAGCTGAGCGATGTTATTTAGAAAGTTTTCCACCTGTGGGTCTGTGAACAGGTGACTTCATTCCTTTGCAGGCTATAGCTTCATTTTGCTTTTGGAGGTTGAAATAACAACACCCTTTACTGAGAGTAACTGAAAATCTTTTCTGTTCCCTCAGTTTGGTAATACTTTGAGGCACTCTGCTAAGTCCCAGCTTTGTTTTGCTTCCTTTTATATAGTAAAGAGTAGCCCAGTTTTTAATCTTAGCCCCAGCCTCAGCTGGGCTCCCACCACCATCCTTGCTGCCCCGGTTGTAGGTCTTTGCAATGGTCCCAAATTCTGTTCCATTTGTTCTGTGCAATAGTAAAAGTAAGCAGACCCCTTCCAGGAAGCTGTGCACAGGGCAGCATGCTGACGCGGCTTCCCTGTGCTCTGAGAGCAGGTTTCTTCAGACAGTCTCTCAGGCACCGGCGAACATGTTTCCTTCTAAAGCTGAGGTGGTGAGGGGAGAAGATGGAAGAGAGGTAGCTTTTGGAAGGTGAAAAGGAAGAACCCTGGGAAGACAGCAGTGTTCAAGGTGGGGCCAGGAGTCTTAACTCACTTGTTGCCCAACTGAGGAGCTAGGGGAAGTTCAGATTCTTAGCAGTAGAAGGGACCCTAGTGATAATTAAACACATAGTTTCAGGTCTTTCTAGCTGCAGAATCCAGTGTGTAAAACAGAAAAGTTCCATTCTGGTTAAATTCAGAGGAGTGGGGTGGCAGTTGTCTTCTCCCTTCTCCCCCAACCTGTCCTGGCCACCTAACAGGTGGTCTCCAGGACTTCCACAGAGCACAGTTGGAAATGATTCTAATCTAACCACAACTCCTCCAATTTTCCATCCAGAGTCCTATAAAGGGAACCATTTACCAAGCCCAATCACTGGTGGCAGCCTTGGAGCTCACATTCAGAACACAGCCACTGACTTGGTAAGTCAATAAGGTGGTTAGGAAAAGGGTCAAAGGTGGTGCTGGCCCAGGAAGGATAATGAAGAAGCACGTGCAGTTACATCAACATCAGGCATTTTGCTTGGGTAGCCCTGAGAGCAGGCCACACTGAGAGCAAGGCAATTTGTGATGCCACTGCTTTGCCAGCTTTTGAACCTCTGGATCCATTCAATTACCATGGCTTCCCACTCTCCCCATGCCCCACACCTTCACCTTATTGTATCTGCCAAGAAGCCTCATCCAGTGCTCTTGTTTCTTGGTTTCCCCATTTTCTCTAAGTCTATAGTTCTCTCCTAGTTCACGTCTTTTCATATCACCCTAAACTCTGGGATCCATCTCCAACCAATCTCTAACCAATATCCCCCAACTCTGTCACCTTCAGACAGTGACTGTCTATATGCTGATGACTCAAGCCCTGCCCTTTCTCCTAAGTTTCTTTTTTCTTTTTTTCATTTCTTTTCTTTTCTTTTTTTTTTTTTTTTTTTTTTTTGAGACAGGGTCTTGCTCTGTCACCCAGGCTGGAGAGCAGTGGCATGATCATAGCTCACTGCAGCCTCAACCCCCGGGACTCAAGCAAATCCTCCTGCCTCAGCCTCCAGATTAGCTGGGATCACAGGCACCCACCATCACACCCAGCTAAATTTTGAATTTCTTTTGTAGGGACAGGGTCTCACCATGTTGCCCAAGCTGGCCTCAACCTCCTGGGCTTAGGCAATCCTCCCACCTCAGTCTCCCAAAGTGCTGGGATTACAGGCATGAGCCACCACACCTGGCCCTTCTCTCCTACGTTTCTAATCTAAATCATAACCAAAGGCTGAGTGGTACTGGCCAATAGGTGAAAACAACAGGCCGGCATTCTCCAAGTCCAAAGAGAGAGGCCACTAATCAAGCACAGCACGTGTTTCTCAAGCCTGATTGCACATCAGAATCACCTGGAGAACTTTTACACCACTAAGAAGGCTGAGCTCCTCCCCAGAGCAATAAAACCAGAGTCCATAGGGGTGGAGACCAAGCACTGGTACTTTTAAAATAAACTTTCCATTTTAATTATAATATGTGTCAGACAATTACATTAAAGCCTTGGCAAATTTTTACAATGTGAATATCCATATGTAACTACCATCTAGATAGAAAAAAAAAAATAGCTCTACCAGCAGGCCAAAGACCCCCTCAGTTTCTTTCAGGTCTTCTCCTTCCTCCCCAGGATAGTAACACTCTCCTGATTTCTAACACCACACATCTGTTTTGCCTCTTTTAGATATTTATAGAAATGCAGCCATAGAGTATGTACTCTTTGTGTCTGACTTCTTTGATTCACTATTTTATTTTTAAGATTCATTCATTGGCCCGGCGCAGTGGCTCACACCTGCAATCCCAGCACTTTGGGAGGCTGAGGCAGGCAGATCACCCGAGATCAGGAGTTCAAGACCAGCCTGGTCAACACGGCAAAACCCCATCTCTACTAGAAATACAAAAATTGGCTGGCCATGGTGGCGTGTACCTGTAATCCCAGCTACTCAGGAGGCGCAGGCAGGAGAATTGCTTGAACCCAAGAGGTGTAGGTTGCAGTGGGCCAAGATTGTGTCACTGCATTCCAGCCTGGGCAATAGAGCGAGACTCTCTCAAAAAAAAAAAAAAAAAAAAAAGTTCATTCATGTTGTTCTGGGTCGCTGTTGTTCATTTCTTTTCATTGCTGTACAGTATTCCATTGTCTGCCTGCTATGGTATGAATGTTTGTGTCCCACCCAAATTTCATATATTGAAATCTAATCTCCAATAGTATTAAGTGGTGGGGGCTTTAAGAAGTGAATGGGTTATTAAGGCTCTCCCCCCATAAATGGAATTAGTACCCTCATAAAAGAGGCTTGAAAAATCCTGTTTGTCCCTTTTGCAATGTGAGGACACAGCAAAAGGGTGCCATCTATGATGAACAGGCCCTTACCAGACATCAAATCTGTTGACATTTGCATCTTAGACTACCTAGCCTCTAGAACCATGAGCCATAAATTCTGTTGTTTGTAAATTACCCAGTTGAAGTATTCAGCAGCCTGAACAGATTAAGACACTGACTATGCATACACAGCATATAACTATTCTATTGATACACATGGATTGTTCCCTTTTTTTACATCTTACAAGTAATGTGTGTATGTGTATTTTTGTTTTGTTTTTGTTTTTGTTTTGGACATAGGATCTCTCTGTTGTCCATACTGGAGTGCTGTGACACAACCATAGCTCACTGCAGGCTTGAACTTCTGAACTCAAGGGATCCTATCACCTCAGCCTCCCAAGTAGCTAGGACTACAGGTGCACACCACCACACCCAGCTAATTAAAAAAAAAAATTTTGTGTGTATCGAGACGGGAGTCTCACTATGATGCCCAGGCTGGTCTCAAACTCCTGGCCTCAAGCAATACTCCCGCCTTGGCCTCCCAAAAGGCTGGGATTACAGGCATGCACTAGGGCACTTGGCCAAATAGTGTGGTCTTGAACATGCCTATACATGTTTTTTGACACAGGCACGTATGTGTTTCTGTTTATATACCTAGGAGTGGAATTGCTAAAATAAGCAAATGTTTAGTTTTAATGGATAACACCAGTTTCTAAAGTAGTTGTACCATACTGGAGCTTTGCAAAAGCTTCCCAGGTGATTTTAACGGGTGTCAAGAGTTGAGAATCCTGCCCAAGACTTACTAACGGGTGGCAAAACCAGCCCATTTTCAACCCTCACTTTGAAACCCTTCCCACTATTATCAAAAGATTGGGGACGGGAACAAGGGAGGGCATCACTGGGAGAGGTTTGTTCTCTGCCTTGTTGGGAATAAGCGTACCAGGATTTCTGTCTCTCTGCACATTGATCTCCCTTCCTCGGAACACCCCTCTTCCACTGTGTCTATGGGTGAATTCTCAGACATTTTTCAAGGTGCAACTCAGTGTCACTCTTTCAGAAAGTCCTTCCCTACCTTATAGGCAGAATCGCCTCACCCCTGGCAAAGTGACCAGTCCACTGTGAGGCTCGTTATCCCTGTGTATTCCATCCCATGGGGTCTTCACCTTATGTGTGCATCCTCGTTTAGACCACAGCTACCTGAACATAAGCAGGGCCGTGTCCTGTGTGTCTTTTATTCTTCAAGCCTAGCACAGTCCCTCTATAAAAAGTGCTCAATAAATGCTTATTGTGATAGAAAATTCATAATGTGACTAAAATATGAATTAATAAATGCTTAAGACTACCAGCTATGAAGAAAGGATTGAGTCTTGTTCTGATTAGGGAGTATACAACAGACCATTCCAAATGCAGTGGCTTTATACAACAATGGATTATCATCGTCACCAGCCTGTGGGTTGACTGGGTTCAGTTCCTGTGTGGTTCCTGCCTGGGGTCTGGTTACAGTCAGCTGGAGGTCAGGAAGGGATCATCTGAAGACTCAACTGGGATGGGCGTGAAAAATGGCCTCTTCCCCCACATGCATAGGCTACCGTTGCAATGGCTGGAAGAACTGAGGCCTGAATAGGTGGCCCTCCCCATGTGGCTCATTTAGGAGTCCTCACACCATGACAGTCTCAGGGTAGCCATACTTCTTACATGACAGTGGTTTTCCTCAAACGAGCATTCCTGAAGACCCAGGCCACACTGCAAGGCTTCCTATGACCTGCTCAGAAGTCACACGGCATCACTTCTGCTAGTGGTCAAAAGCAAGTCACAGAGCAGGGCAGGTTCAGGAGGAGGAGACTTCACAAGGACATGGACCCATGTCCAATCAGAAACTTACATCAGGAAAGACAAGTGAAACTTCATTACTCTAAGCATCACTGAAAGCAACACAGGGCAAAAATAAAAACTTAATGTAAAATACATATGTTTAAATAAAATACCTTAAAAGATTTTAATAGGGCTTAGGGCCTCAGCTGTATATCATATTGCACATATTATCAGGATAAACCTATGACACTTTGGGGCAAACAAACATTTGTGAGTCTCTACAGAAGACAAGAAACTCAGAGTTTTAGAGAATGGCCAAAATCACCCCAGGGAACCTATAGGAAGCATTGCTTGTTGGTGGGGCAGCAATTTCAGCATTTGATGTAGAGTCTTATGCAGATTTTCCTTCAGATCCCACTTCTTAATATGTGGACAGCTACCTGGACTGAATGAAAGGTGCTGGGAGTTAAAGACAGGCCAGGAAAACAACAACTCACAGGCAAGAATGTTCGACACATTTGTTTATAGCAAACAAGAAAGAACCTCAGTGTCCAACAGTAGAGGACTTGTTACAAGCTGTTATGTTCTTATACAGTGGAAAATTATGCATTTGATACTGCTTAATGAATTTTAATGGCAAAGTGTACAACAAACCATCAGGTCAAAAAGGAGTCAATATACAAAAGTTCGCATGAAATATTTCAATTATGTTCAAATACGTACATGCACAGAGAAAAGGCTAAAAGGTTATATATCTTAATTTCAACGGTAGATATGTCCACATAGCAGAATTATTAAAATGTTTTAACATGTTTTACTTTGTGCTTTTTGTATTATACAAGTTCCACACAGTGAGCACATATAATTTTCATAATCAGAAAATAAAATTAAGAGTGAGATGAAACTCCAGTGGGAAGTTGGGGCTGCGTCATGGCCCCAAGGCCCCCCCAAAAGCCTTTTATCCTGGAGCTGCTAGGGATCAATATATTATCTCTTGTAGATGTGAGGCCTTATCAGCTACTACCTTAGATCAATACTGTGGGCTCTCATGTAAGTTTCTTAACTTCTCCAGACTCTGGTTATCTACTCCATCAAACAGGGGAGTTGGACAGTAGGATTAAATCTTTAGAACTTCAGAATTTACAAGCACTTTCTCCTATCCTATTCCTCTTCACAATAGCCGGATGGCAGAATCAAGGCAAGCCTTATCACTGTTTGGCCTATAGGAAAACAGGCTCAGCAAAGTCAGGTCAGTAGCCCAGGGTCACACAGATGTTAGGCAGCGGTGAGCATTCAAAACCAGGTCTTTGGGCTTTACTCCAGCAGATCTGACTGGTAAATCAAGGTTCCTTTCCTAGATCAACTGTAAACTCCCATCCTGTCATAAAACTCCAGCCAAAATTTCTGCCTTCCGAGATCACATATCCTAGGACTAATCTCTTTCTTGTTTCCGTATTCCAAGGATCTTAAAGGCGGCTCTAACGTCTCCTTTGAGTTATCCCCAGTTCTGTCTGCTCCTGCTCAAATGACATTGTTTGGGGTCCACACACCATTTTAGAATCCCAGAATCAGAATTGGAAAAGATATTTAAAGGTCATCTGTCCTAAGAAGTCCCTGTCAGCCTTTTACAGAAAGCCTCTCATCTGAAAAAGTCCCTTGACAATGCTCCCAAGGGGGTCCTTGGGCCCAGGGCCAGGGCGATGAAGTGCCCTTTCCTCTACCGAGCGGGGAGACATACACAGGTGACCTTAATTCAAAGAGGGAATGTTTGGGGCTGCAAAGTTCGAGGCCGAGTGACTCAGGCCTTTTCACAGGGACATTGTGCACAATGGAAAGATCTGAAAGTTCCAAAGGGAAAGAAAACCAGAAAGGCCAAGACAACTCATACACGCAGAAAGCCAGCTTAGAGCAAATCCAGAGGGCCAAGAAGAAACCTGTGGAAAAAATCTCTCTCCTAAGAGGGCTCTATTGTGTGTACTCTGGGTCAAAAGAACCTCGCTCTACAGAGCAGCTCTCCCACCTGCTGGGATTCTCCAGAGGAATCCTTTTTCTTCCGTCTGAGTTCAGCGAACTTCCTGCTTCCTCTACCCAGCGCAGCGAGCCCCTCTCTGTACTGATCAGCAAGGGTGACAGGGCTTGGCAGCCGTGGTGGCAGCTTGCTGGGGCACTGGCACAAAGTGACTTCGTAAATACCGCAGCTTTGATAATTTCTTGCTTCACTGGTCTCTTGGGATTCTTTCCATCTGCATTAAGAAAACAAAAAGTTGGACCTCCCTCTGCCCACAAAGTTAGATGCTTTTATTTTGTGTAGGACTTAAAGAAATAGATATCTATTTCTATACCACTTCATTGAGTAATATATACTTTTTAATAGGGGGGTAGGCAAACATTTTTAAGTGCCCCCTCTCCGAACCTCAATGAAAGCTTTGTTAATATAGACATTTACAAAGTAAAACTTTATTCAGTTTGAAATGGAAACACTTGGTTAGAATCCCAAATGACTTGTATGCATGAAAACTATTATGCAGAAAAAATTCTCACAATGGTTTTTTTTCCTCCAGATGAAATTCTTTTGTGTTAATAAATATTTCTTCATTTATGTCCAATCTTAGGGCGTTCACAAAGAGATCTCCCGAGGTTACATCCCTTTGTTTCTGAGATTTAATGAAAGAATTTTATGTAAGTTAAAGAAAGGAATTCTCATTAGATTTATATATCAAAGTAAACCACAGACCTCAGGAGTTATTTCGCCCAACTTGGCCACCCCACCCTATCTGATGTCAGAGTCTTTCTAATACTGTCTTGAGTCAACTGTGTGCCAGGATAGTGCCTGCTGGAAACTGGATGGAATTCTCATTTAATTATCACAACAGCCCTAAGAGAGATGTGAAATCTCTGTTTTCAAATCATGAAACTAAGTTAAGAGAGCTCAAGAAATTTGTCCGCAATCACAAAGCTAAATAGGACAGTGGGACAGAAAGACTCCTAAGCCCAAGGACTTTTTAAATATTAGAACTTCTCCTTCCTATGGTCATCTAATCACTGCTCGAACCCTCCCTACACACTGCTTTCCAGTTGGAGGCAGTTTTTGTTGTTTTATAGTGTTCTTCCCTATCCTGAGCCTTCTTGTAAAGTCCACCTGTAAGTTCAACCACAAGCATGATTTTATACCTCAGGCAGGAACCAGATCTAGAGGGCATTCTAGGAGGAGTAGGCTAATAACCACACACTAGGAATGTGTTGTTTGCAAGCTCCAGGTCAGAAGAAGTTGAGGCTGGCATACAAGGAAGTATCATTCTAGGGCTGTGTCAGGCCAAGCCCACAGCTTCTGTGCTGTGGATAAGGATAAGGGATGCTGAGTTTTAGGAAGTATAAGGGCTGGCTGATATATGAGGGGAAAGCAGACCGTGAACCACAACCCCCACACCACAAGCTCAGTTCACAGGAAGACAGCTCAGGAAGGAGACACAGGTTCTGATAAGATATAAGCTCCAGATCCCACCCTGCATTTGTCTGCAAGCCATTTCCTGGTTCATGGTTGGCAGTGACCTGGAAATATGGACCACAGAGGTCATGATTCTAGAAATGCTGCCATGCCTTACTAAATTCCCCAGCCAGTTACACCCTCTGCCTCCACAGCCCTTTGTATAGACTCCTTTACCACATAGTCTCATCATGAGCTGTTTTAATTAGTAGTCTCTCCTTTAGCCTATGCCCTTGTAGTTCAGGGGTTGGCAAACTATTACCCACAGGCAAAATCTATGCCACTACCTGTTTTTGTAAATAAAGTTTTATTGGAACACAGCCATGAACATTCATTTTTATATTGGCTATGACTGCATTCTATACAGCTTCAGAGTTGGGTAGTTGTAATAGGAACCACAAAGCCTAAACTACTTGTCACTTGTCCCTTTATGGAAAAGTTTGACAACCCCAGTTCTTGAGAGCAAGGACAAAGTTCTGTTTATCTTATATTCCCATTAGGGTCTTGTATCTCCAACATTATAGCCATACTTTTAAAATCTGTAAAATAACAGTGATATCTCTGTCACAGAGATATAGTGAAATATAAAGGAGATATTAATATATTTGGAGACAGGATATACAAAATGCCTAGCACAGTTCCTGGCATAGGACAAATACTCAATAAGTATTTAGTGAATGAAGCAGAAGGTCAATCCACTCCGAATGAAATGATGCATGTGAGAGCACTTTGCAAACCACAAAGCTCTGTGATGACATAGTGGGTTACTATCATCATTGTCAAATACAGAAATGTTCTGGAGCAAAGCCTGCTCTCCCCTCTGGCTTTCTTGATCCTGATCTTTTGAGTAAAATCTCACATACAGTCTTAATTTAAGCAAATTCATAATCCAAGTTTTACATGGATCCTATCCATCCCTCTCGCTTACCCTCTCCCTCTAGGTACTGGTTCTTAGGTTAAATCTTGAGTTCCTTATATAAGAGTACCAAACAGTGACTGCTCTGGTGGTTCTGTACTGAGTCAGCCTACCTAAGCCCAAAGGACATTTCCCAGATTTTTCCTTCTTTCTATGGCGCTTGTTATGGTTGGCCATAAGAGAAATTGGCATGAGATTTGGAAAGCAGACCAACCATCACAACACTCGAAGGTTGGTGCAGGGCTACAGGTGCCATCGCAGCTCATGCACACAAACAGACATCAGCATTTATCTACTTGCTTACCTCCTTAGCATGGAGCAGTGGCCAGTTCTGCAGCTCCCCTCAGCTCCTGCTGAGTTTTGGCTCAGGTGTGTGGTGCACCCCTATGGTAAAGGGCACATACCTCTTCTATAGGGTTAGTTGTGGTGAAAGACAGGGAAAGGTTCCAGGTTGCCCTTGCTCTCTCCTGTATCAGGTCCAGCTTATCTTCCTGAATCCTTCTCCCACTATTGTGAGAAGTCTAATTGCTATGGGAAATTATTTCATATCACTAGGAGTGACTCTGCCTCCCTGATGAAACCATGAGCAAGAAAATCTAAAGGATGAGTTCTCTGAATTGGTTCTGGAATTGGCTCTCTGATCTGATTATATTTAAAAGCATTAATGACTCTGATGCCAGTAGTAAAGGGGACCTGGTGGTAACAAAAGAGTTAATTACATTATCACCTATAAATACCTGTAATTAAGTGCCTATAGAAGGCACTTATATAGAAGGCAGGGCTTTGGATAACCAAGTAGTTGCTTCCGTAGAATATTTCAGCAAAAATAAGGAAGATACAGATGTTGGTAGGTAGCTTCTAGGTTACTGAAGAACTTGGAGAAAAAAAAATTATGACTTTAAGTTCCCAATACAAAGACTAACTAAGGGAAATCTTTAGTTCCTGTGGCTGTAGGACAAATATTTCTGAAAATCAAGCCCAAGGTCTGATTTTGGGAAGAATTATGCAAACTGAAATCACAACCTCACAGAGCATCTTATGGTAAAATTAGCACATTGATTAGGAAGAAGTGTGGTCCTGAGGATTGGGGTAGAGACATATGGGCAGATTCAGATGAAGCTGGGAGCTAGAACTTGAATTTTGCTGAGCCTTTTCTGCCAGCAGTAGCAGCACTCCCTTCCTAGCTAATGAGCTCACCTTGCCTAAAGAAACTGCAATGGCCTTTCATCGAGCCTGGACCAGAACAAATGACCAGAGGTGCCTTGCAAGAAACTACTGATTCTCCTTAAGACCTACCTACTCTCAATTCTTCTCATTGCCTCTAGACCTATAACTAGACTCAAGTTTCAGCAGGCTCCAGGGGTTAAAGTTTAAAGTGTGATCCATGTGAAACTGTCATATACATCAAAAGAATTATAAGGTTTTTCCATTCATAGTCACAGAAACCTGAGAAACATGTTTAGAAATGGATCTTAATGATGTTGAATCAAGGAAAGAGAAAGATAATGCCAGACCAGGCCAAAGATTTCAATATAGGTACACTGGAAAGAGATTCTGGATTCAGTGTATTACTTTGAGTAACTTAGAGTGATTCTAACAGTTTGGTTCATTGACTAAAGCCTAGACAAAATGGTGGCTTATACCTAGGGCAATTGAAATTCTAGAACTTTCTTGATATGGAGGAAGGTACCCAAATGCTTAGGGGGACCAAAATGCTGGGGTAGATTTATTATGTGAGGCCTGCTTGCATATCACTTTCTAATTATGTCCCCAGGAGGGGCCAGAAGACACTCCCTTCATGAAGGTATTGAGATACGGTAGACAGACCAAAAGAGGAGCCCCAGTATCTGTAAAGGGCCTATGGTACCTAGTAACTATAACCAGGAATGACACGAAAACTGCTGCCACTTAAGTGCACTCCACAAATTCACGGGGATGAGGGGATGCCCAGGTATCAGAAGCCAACTGGAAGACACTCAATCACCAGACATGAGGTAGTTACTGTAATGAACAGCAGAGCCAAAACATTAACTGGAATGGTTTGACCTGCAGAAGGTTGATCATGGTGTCCCTGAAACTGAAATAGATGTGTGGCCTACTCAAGTCTTACTTGATTTACGTAAGTTGAAAAGCTCTGGGTCTGGTGAAAGAGGTGATGATCACAATAGAGAATCATGACATCCCTAATTAATTCTGAGACTTGAGCCAGTTCTTATTCAAATGAAAGGGGAGTGGATCCCTTCAGGAAGGAATCTACTACTTGGCCCAAAACTTATACAGTAAACCTTTTCTCCAGCGTTTCCCAAAGGAAATTGAGGACATCTATGAGTATGGATATGTATTTGGAAAGAGAAAATTACTATGCCTTTTAGCAATTACTAGGTGTTGGCTCTAAGTTGACACTAATTTCAAGAGACTGAAAATGCCAGAATGGCCCACAGTTAGAATAGGGGTTTATGGAGATCAGGTGATCAGTGCAGGTTTTGGCTTGGGTCCATCTCACAGCGGGCTTGGTGTGTCCTTGAGTGTCTTGTAGTTATTTTCCAAGTTCCAGAATTGGTCATTTTAGGAACAGACATACCAAACAACTAGTAGAAGTGCCATATTGGTTTCCTTCTCCATGGGGTATGGTGAGAAAAGCCAAGTGAAAGCCAGTAGAATCTCCTCTACCTACAAAAGCATAAACTAAAGAAATATCGTCTTCCTGGGGATATTGCAGAAATTGGTGCCACCATCAAGACTTGAAAGATATAGGGATGGTGAATCCCATCACATTCCCATTCAAATTGCTTATTTGGCCCATGCCAAGATATGTGGATCTTGGAGAATAACAGTGGCTTATCATAAACTTAATTGAATGGTGACTGTAATTGCAGCTGCTTTCCCAGGTGTTATTTTTTTTTTTCTGAAGAAACCAATACAACCTCTAAAAGCTCTTAATCTGACCAGTGCTTCGTTGCCACCCTCTATACCTTGATAAAGACCCACCAGAAATAGTTTGCTTTCAGGGACAGCATTACACCTTCACTGTTCTATGTCAGATCTATATTAACTCCCAGTCTACTGTCAAAATCTAATCCCAGAGATCCTGATAGCCTCTCCATCCCACAGAGTATCACACAGGCCTACTCCACTGATGATAGTATGATAATTGGTCCTGGTGGGCAGGAAATAGCAAATACTCTGGATACCTTGGTAAGAAAAATGCAAGCAGACAGAGGAAAATGAATCCCACAAAAATTCACGGGCCAGCTATTTTGGTGAAATGTCTATGGGTCCAGTGGTCAGAGGATGTTGATATATTCTGTCCAACATGGAGGAGAAGTTGCAGCATCTGGCCTCTCTTACCGCTAAGGAAACGGCAGAATGCCTAGTGAACCTCTGGAAGCAACTTCATTTGATCATGCTACTTCAACTCATTTGTAGAGTAACCTGAAAGGCTGCCAGTTTTGAGTGCAGTCCAGAAAATGAGAAGACTTTGCAACAGATTCAGCTACTAGGCAAGCTGCACTGCCACCTAAATGATTCAGCACATCTAATTTTGCTAAAAGGATCTGTGGTAGATAAGGAAGCTATATAGAACTGTGCACAGGTCCCTTGAGGGGTAAGTCACAACAGAGACCTTTAGGGTTTGGACAAAACTATGCCATGCTTTGCAGATAATTATTATCCCTTTAAGAAAAGCTCCTGACTTGCTACTGGGTCTGATAGAGATTGGATGCCTTGGTCGGGCACAGTGGCTCGCACATGTAATCCCAGCACTTTGGGAGGCTGAGGCAGATGGATCACCTGAAATCAGGAGTTCGAGACCAGCCTGGCCAACATGGTGAAAACCCATCTCTACTAAAAATACAAAAAAATTAGCCAGACATGATGACAGGCGCCTGTAATCCCAGCTACTCAGGAGGCT
The DNA here is from genome assembly GCF_028885625.2 of Pongo pygmaeus. Lineage (NCBI taxonomy): Eukaryota > Metazoa > Chordata > Mammalia > Primates > Hominidae > Pongo > Pongo pygmaeus. The sequence continues at coordinate 203,112,847 of NC_085930.1, forward strand.
GAGGCAGGAGAATCACTTGAACCCAGGAGGCAGAGGTTGCAGTGAGCCAAAGTCATGCCATCACACTCCAGCCTGGGCAACAAGAGCGAAACTGTCTTTAAATAAGAAAAATATAAAAAGATTGAATGCTTCACCATGCCACCAAGTTACCATGTGACCTGAGCTGATCATCATGAATTGAGTCTTGTCCCTGTGAGTTCCGGCCTGTCCAGTGCTCTTTTGTTTTCACTTTTCTTTCTGCTGCCTTTCTTGCAGACCTACAGGAACTTCAGGCCACTATCAAATGCAAAGCCTTACACAGACTTCTTTACCTGCCTCCCTTTGTGGGGCCTGGTGGGTGACTTTTCTCTGATTCTTCAATTGTTCCCATCCAGATCTTCACTCCCCTGGCTTCCATCACATCTGTGATGGCCACACGCCCATCACAAATCCTTTATTCTACGTCACTCACAGTGGTTCTGCTTTCCTCATCAAACCCAGATTGGTAGAACTGCTTATTATGTACATGATTACATTAGATTTTTATAACAACTCTGCCTGGTAGATTTAAACCCCTCGTTTTATAGATACAGAAGCTGAGAACTGAGGCAGTTTGCCCAGGGTCTTGTATTTAATCTGTGGGAACAGGAATCAGATCCCACCCATGTCCATGTCCATCTGACTCCAGAACAGCACCGCATTGTTTGTGGGGAGCATAAGGTGGTCGCCAGCCTGCATCCAGCCGCACCCCTAGGCTGAGTCATCAGTGCATAGGTTGTTTCCATGCATTTCTTGTTCAACCCAGCCAGTGAGAAACTGGGACATGCCCACTAAAGTGCTCTCCTTTCTCTGTGCCCTATTTGGTTTATTAAATTTTAAAACACATTTAAGTTATGAAATATTTCAAATATACAGAAAAGTCCAGAAAGTAATATAGCAGACATTCTTTTTTTTTTTTTTTTGAGACCGAGTCTTGCTCTGTCGCCCAGGCTGGAGGGCAGTGGCACGATCTCGGCTCACTGCAAGCTCTGCCTCCCGTGTTCACGCCATTCTCCTGCCTCAGCCTCCCGAGTAGCTGGGACTACAGGCGCCCCCTGCCACGTCCAGCTAATTTTTTGTATTTTTAGTAGAGACGGGGTTTCACCTTGGTCTCGATCTCCTGAGCTCGTGATCCGCCCACCTCGGCCTCCCAAAGTGCTGGGATTACAGGCGTGAGCCACTGTGCCCGGCCTATAGCAGACATTCTTATAGTCAACATTCAAAATTCCTATATTTGCTTCCACTTAATTTTGTTTTCTAAAAAAAGAAAATATGAAAACAAAGATACGTTTGTTTGAACATTGTTTGCCAATAGCCACCAATATAAATGAATAAATAAATGTGATGTTCAAACGCAAATAAATACCATTTAATAACTAATAAAGTAGACCTATATTTTGAGAGGAAAGGGCAAATTGCAAGTGAATAAGAACAATAGAAATTAGTATTCACGTACATTTAAAAAACCAACAGACCCATACTAATATATGCTTGCAAAATCTTCAACTCTTTTTCAGAGCTGTTCCCTTAGGGTTTCTACCCTTATTCAAAGCATCCTTCATTCTCTCCATCCCTGCCTCCCTTTCCATCTTAAGGACTTTTCTGAAATGCCATTTTATCTCCTTCCACTTCTACCTCTTGGCACCAGCAGCCCAACCAGTATGTGTCTGCTTCTGTAACTCCATTCAGGAATTTATAATGATGCTTTGCATGGCAAAGCTTTATTATGGGCCTTCCTCTGAAAAAGCAATTCATTGTATTTATTTACAAATATTATAGCACTTCAGATCTGAAATGGATCCAATAGCACACCAACCTCTGATTATTTGTCTAGGATGCCCCTCAAGCCTCCTTTAGTGACAAACCATAACAAAAAGTTCAGTGATTCCAGGTTTTGGTGAGTATAGAGAAAGGTAGGAATTTTGGGGCCCTGCTGGGGGGAGTAGGGACTGGCGTAACCATCATGGAAGACTGCTTAATGGCTTCTGCTAAGGATGGAGATACGCCAACCTCTTATAACCTAGTTATTCCACTTCTGGGAAAATCCTAACAGAAATGTGTGCAGCATGGATAGGAATGTTCCCAGCAGCACCATTCAAAATAGTCCCAAACTAGGAACAACACAGATGCCCTTTGAAAGTCAAATGGATAAGTAAATGGTGGTGTGTTCTTACATTGTGGTGGTGAAAATATTCCAGCAGCAGTCTCACACAAGCAGGGATGGTGTGGCCCCTAACTTTGAGAGAGGGAAGCCAGATGCAAAAGAGTACGTGCATACGATTCCATTCTATGGAGGTCAAAGACAATCAGAATCACATCGTGTTGTTTAGAGACCAGGGGTGCATACTTAGCTGGTGGGAGGAGAGAACAGCAGAGAGGTGGTTGCCATAAAAGTCAAGATAAAAGTTATTTTTGGTGGGAAGGGCTATGACAGGAAGGGGAGTGAAATGCTGCCAATGCCTTTTTACTTGTCCTGAGTGCTGGCTGTGCAGGTGTTTGTTTTATAACAGTTTGTTTTGCTGTAATTTATGTTTTGTAAACATTTCTGTATGTATTCTGTATTTGAAAATAATAATAATTTTTTAAACCACCACAGATCACAGCACTCATAAGTTCACAGTGAGAGTGCAAAGGATACTTTGCAAAGTTCTTTCAAGAAATCTTAAATTCTCAAGTGCCACGTGGGCAGTGATTTCCCCCGTGAAATTTCTATTTGCTGTCCAAGAAACATCTTTTTAGACCTCTTCACTTTCAAAAGAGGCATTTTTTTTCCAAAGAAGATTTTATCACTTATCAGAATATGTTGCCTGATAGAGCATCTAAACGGGCAGCATGAGCCCCATTCTCCCGAGTAAAGTGACACAGCAGAGCCCCCTCTTCACAGTGTACTCTGTTTCAATTCCAAGTCCCAGACCCTTGGGAACCTCGGGAATAACTAATACCAAAAAGTGCTAGTCCTCTGAATATAGCGATAGCTAACAGTTTCACCCTGCAATTTGTTCATTCCCCTTTATGGAGAAGAAAATAGAGGCACAGGGTAGTTAAGGAAATACCGTCACCATCTAGGAAACAAACAGAGGCCCTCTGACTCTGGAGCCTGCATGAGTAACCACCCAACCATCCTGCTTCCCCCACTATTGTCTAAATTAGAGATCAGCACATATTGGGGGAAATCTTTAAATTCTCCCTCTCCCCATGGTCAAAAATATCATTTTTTTCTCTTCCAAGATGTCTCTTGATTCTGTCCTTTATTTTCATTTCCCTGGCTTAACATTGGCCAACTCCATCCCTCACCTGGTTTACTGCACGTTCTCTCTATATCCAACTCCTCTCTCCCCAGCCATAAATCCTTTGATGGTTCCCCACTGTCTGCCTGGCCTAGTCCTGACCCTCACCATGACCAAAGCGCTCCATGGCCTGGCCTTTGCCTTTTCTTCAAATTTCATCTCCTACTCACCTCTTTGCATATCTACCTGCTAACAATCCCAGACTATGTACCATACCCTCATGTACCAAGGACGTTCTAACTACAGTTAGAAGTTCCTCTGCTGGCCGTTCCTCCTGTCCTCTCCTTCCTCTCTCTAATTCCATTTATCCTTCAAGACCAGTGCAAATACCACCTTCTCTGGGGAGCATTCTCTGAAGCCATCCAGCCTAAACCTCTCTCCTCAATCTTGCTGTATCTCTTGTCGCTTTTATACGAGTCTGCTCAGGCTGATATTTGCCCAACTGCCCTCCCACTAGTCTAAACTCTTGAGGATAAGGGCTGTGTCTTAGCTACATTTTGGTTTGATCCCAAAGTCTGTCATAAAACAGCATGAGCTATTCAGTTCATATTAAATGAATCTGTATCACCCAGTTAAGTTTCTGTCCAAGGGTGAGGATTTACATGTCACTATGATATTCTTTTGTCCTAACATTCTGGCCTGGTTCCTCCTGAAGCAAGATGGCTAAAGCAGAAGTCAGGTGGACAGAGTTGTTTCCTGGCCAACGGGAGACAGCTGATACTGGGAACAGCATAGAGGACCATTCACTTTGGGTATAAGTCTGGCTGGAAAATCCACCTGAAACAGATTTTCCCTGCCCCAGTCTGGGACTCCAAAGACTGGTTCACCAAGGTGAATCAGAACAAGAAGTGGAAAATTCCTCCTTCACATTTCACAGGGAAACTTGAACCAGAAATCAATGTGTCAGGCCCAGCCTGTCTCGTTTTTCCAGACGAGACTCCCTGATTCTCCAGTCTGCTCTGAGAGGTGCTGCAGCAGAAACAGCACAAAGCTGCTGAAGACTTTCATGTGGCTTCTCCTGTTAGAAAATCACAGCCCCCCCTCTAGAAGCCTGTGGAACACAGCATCATTGAGAATCTGGCTTTTCTTCCAGGCAGGGCATGGGAACTATTTTTCAAGGGAAAGCACGTGCATAATTGCTGGAGAAATATACACATTTAATTTCTCTGGAGCCCTTGAAGCTTTCTTCCTTAAATAAATCATTCTGCAGGATCCTGTGACCTGAGACCTGGAAGTGGTTTTGTTTTGGCCTGGAGCCACGGCCTCCAGTGAGAGGAAGTCTGTCCCATTTGGATGCCTATGTGAATGCACACGACATGGCTTTACTCTCCCCCAAAATGGGCAGACCAGGTGGAGTTGCTAGAGTCTATCATGTAGGTCCTTTTCAATAGCTGAGCAGGTACATGACCAACTGTCTGCCTTATACATTAAAAAGAATAGGAAACCATTACGTTGAGACAGGTAATGAGGACTGTAAGCTTGGGTAAGGGGATTTTTGGGAGCTTTTGAGAAGCTGTGTGTTGGAGCTGACAGAGAAAGCAGAAACCGTCTTTGACAAACCCCTTTATTTACAGAGCAGGACACCAAGGTCCAGAGAGGGAAATCCTGTCACCAATGTCCCCAAGGACTGCCTGTATGAAGTCGCCTTGGAACTGGTCACAAAAACCATTTCTGGGCCTCATCACAGATGTAGGATCTCTGAGGATTTCTCTAGGAACCAGAGTTTGACCCACTTCCCAAGTAGTTCTGTTGTACTGTGAAGCTTTGGAAGCTGTGCTAAGTTCTCTGGACTTTCTGCTTGGACGCAGGTTGGGTCCAGCCTTCGCACAGGCCTCGGCTGTTCCTTCATCTGCCTCTCTCTGCCTGCCCCTCCAATTACCATCAGTCCCTCCTGAGCTTCCTCACTTCCAGGTCACCTCTCCCTGCTGGCCTCCCTTCCAGGCCACCCATCTAAGGCTCCTGGCATTCTAAGCTGCCAACATCAGGATAGGAAACAACACGCTCTGTTCAGGAATGTCGAGCTGGACAGGGCCCAGGAGAGGATCCAGTGCTGCCCCTCCTCCCTGCTCCCCATTCAAATAGGTTTCTTCCTCTGCTCCCCCTTGTGTATTAAATGATGACATTGCTCATAGAAGCAATAGCATCTGCTGTTTCCAGAAGCTGGAAGCACTGTGTGGTCTCAAGAGGGTCCTGGAAGATTCTAAGGGCTTTGGAATTTAGGGACTCGCTCAAGGCTTATTATAAACTGAGTCCTTGGATGATTGAAAAAGAGTAACCATTTTGCCAAATGTCTGTGCTATGGTTTAGAGCTTTGCTGAGTTCATACAATGTTATAATCGGTTCCTCCCATACAACCACCTACAGCCATCAGCCATTAATTTATGTGCATGTCTTTTTGACATTCCTTTGTGAGTGATACTTACTTCAAGCCAGGGTGGTTAGTCTTAAAGCAAGCAGAGAAGAGGAATGGAAGCCAATGGCTGTGGAATCTGGTCAACACGAGGCCACATTCCTGCCTCACCTGGTATAGTTGCTGGGCCTGGGGACTTGTCCGACTCCTCCCTACAGCTCCTGTTTTCTCACCTGAAAAGGGATTGTAATTTCTACTTCACAGATGTTCTACCATCTAGAAGCACTGTGCCTGAGGCCAGCACATAGATAGAGAATGTTTCTTTCTGTTCCTTAGCTTTGTAAGCTGCTATTTCAGACAATTTGCTGCAAACTCTCTAGGCCCAGTTCCCTGTGCTCTAACACTCTTCCTCATAGTAAGAGGACTCTTCTGGAAAGAACTCTAAGTTGTTAAAGATAGAAAAGTAATCTCATGAGGATGCAAAGGCATAAGAATGATACAACGTACTTTGGGGAAGTGAGGGGAGCAGGGAAGGAGGACGAGGGATAAAAGACTACTCACTGGGTACAGCGTACACTGCTCGGGTGATGGGTGCACCATCTCAGTAATCTCAGTAATCACCACTAAAGAACTTACCCATGTAATCAAAAAACCACCTGCTCCCCAAAAACTATTGAAATAAATGAAAATAAAAAATAAAAATATAAGGCCAGACGCGGTGGCTCACGCCTGTAATCCTAGCACTTTGGGAGGCCAAGGTGAGTGGATCGCTGGAGCCCAGGAGTTCCGGACCAGCCTAGGCAACATGGCAAGACGTCATCTCTACAAAAATAATAGAGTAAATAAAATAAAAAGAAGAAAATAGAGCTATATGTACTGGTAGAGAAAGATGTCCAAGATAAATTGTTTTATGCAAAAAAAAAGCAAGTTGGAGAACAACAAATAATATAATCCTGTTTTCTAAAATAAATATTTTGCTGGGGTAAAAAAAAAAGAAAAGTAAATTCTGAGTCACTACCATTGAAATGACTGTATCTCAGATGAGTACTTGGGATTCAGTCTGTCATGGTGGCCACCTGAAGAGGAACTGGGACCAAATTACCTAAGTTAGACTAGACAACAGCTAAGCCTCTTCTCCTTCTTATGATTCTATGATAACAAATTTGGCCTGACATTTAAGGCCCCTCATAATCCCAGTCAAGCCTGTCTTACAGACTCATCTAACATTATTCCTCTAAACTCCGTATTCCTTCTAAGCTGTGCAGTTTACAGTATTCCACCTATATCATGCCCCTTCCTGCAACCAGAATTCTGATTCTTATACTTTCCACTCTTCCTCCCCTTTCCAATATTAGATTCCACCCATCCTTGAAGGCCCTCTTCCCTCAAGCCCCTCCTGCTTCCACAGTGGCAGTACACACTCCAGCCTTCCATCTGCGTTTCTCTTACAGTGCTCCTAGCAAACTACCTTGTATTCTGGGTATATGGAAACATGTCTTATCAGACCACATCTTACCGGACTCTCTGAGGACAGCTCCTAGGTCTCAGTTTTTCTCAGAATGCCTCTAGCACCTGGCACACAAACATTGTTCATGAAATATTTATTGAATTGAGCCAAGGCATTCCAAGAATTAATTCACATAGACTCGGTAGACTCAGTGTTTGGTTTGAGCATTTTTCTTGTTCAGGGCACGCTGGCAACAAGGATCAGGTACCCTCTGGAACAATTTTAAATGAAAAGAGGGGTTATTAAAAGGATACAGGGGTCTGTTGTTGACCTCCAAGGACCCAAAGTGAGAAAGGGTAAGTCACAAAAGAACAAAAAAGATCTCCTCTCTGTGTCCTTCAAGGGACTACAGGGGTTCTTGTCACCCCTAACTCTTTCTGCATGTCAACTCTCTTCTCCTCTTGGCAGACTGGACCTCTCTGGAAGGCCCTTCGTTTTCTCTCTCCCACAACTGAGGCTTGCCTATGGCTCCTGCTGTGTTCTGCATGGTACTAGTTGCTGTCCTGCCATCTCAGGACCTTTCAGTTCAAGCATCCTCCCAACCTGAGTCTCTATGTCTCTTACCTCAAATTCTCTCTCTCTCTCTCAAAAAAAAAGGGAGGATTGGCTGAGCCAGAACTTGGCCCAAAGTCACCATTGGTCTGTGGTGACCAGGAGCAGTACCATACGACTTCCCAGGCCCCACCCTTTCAGCAAGAGGCTGGAATTTGGGGGAGGGTTGTGATGTTTCCTACTAACTGGCCATTAGCTGGATCATCATTTCCAAAGGAATCTAATACAATAATGTCCGCAAAAAGCAGTGAAGGATACAGGGACCACAAAATAGATCCACAATGTGGGTAAGAGTGTCATTGGCCTCCCAACAGTTTCACAGGAGCCCCTTGGATGCTGCTGAGCATAGGTCTCTGGGGACTGGAGGAGGTGAGGGCCACTCCCAGGTTGGCTCAATCTCCCTGAGAACCTTCTCTTTGCATTTTTGTTTTCTTCCCAGGAGCAGGCAAGTCTGACTAGATGGATATTTCTGGTCTGTTCTCTCAGTAGCCAACAAAGGCAATGCTGGGGTTGACAGGATGAGAGCTGGGGAGAAGGAAGAAGTGGAGAGGGAGGGTGTGAATGCAAGCAGCCAGGTGTGCACCCACCAGGTCATGTGGGGGACACTGGAAGAGGGCACTAAAGTCAGTTCCAGCAGGGTTGGGTGAGACCTCAGGGTGATGCATGGGCACTGTTTTTGCTCTCCTTACTGGACCATTCAGCCTAAGACATGCTGTAGTCTTTCCCTTAAAAGAGTCCTCCACTGGCTCCTTACATCCTCTCTGTCCTAGTCAGTTTGGCTACTATAACAAACTATCATTATATTGGATAGTTTGGATGGTTTATACACAACCACCATAGATTGGATGGTTTATACACAACAGAAACTTGTTTCTCACAGTTTGGGAGGCCGGAAGTCTGAGAACAGGATGCTAGTCTGGTCAGGTTCATTGAGGGCCTCCTTCCAGGTGCAGGCTGCAGACCTCTCATTGCAGCTGCACATGGTAGAAAGACAGCCAGAGAGCTCTCTGGGGTCTCATGTGTGAGGGCACTCATCCCATTCATAAGGGATTTACCCTCAGGACCTAATGACCTCCCAAGGCCCCCTCACCTAATACCGTCACATTGGGATTTGGAGTTCAGTGTACAAATTTGAGAGGCACACAACATTCAGTTCACAGCACTCTCTAACTACTACCCCAGTTTCCTTTTTCAGTCAAAATGATGCCCAAAGTCACATGCCCTCTGGGAGCATTATCCACAGAAACATGTGGGATTGGTTCATTGCCACAGAGATTTGGTGGGGCCCAAAGGAACTTCTAGAAACTTCAAGTTTACACATCACTACATCTGCTTTTGTTGTCTCTGTGAACTCCCAGTCGCTTCACAGGAGGCTGCTGGATGCTGCTGAACATGCAGCTCGGGGGCCTGGGGGAGCTGAACGCCACTCCCAGGTTGGCTCAGACTCGGCCCTAAGCACTGTGTAGTGATGTGCTTCCCCTGCCACACCCCACCTCACCGCACTCTCCTCCCTATGTTCTCTCCGTCTCCAGGAGACACTTCCCCTTCAAGGCCCTATTTAAAATTCTCCTTTTCTGTGAAGACTTTGCTGACCTCACAGCCAGACAAGCCTCTCCTTCCACTGGACTCCACATCCTCTTGCCCATATCAAGAAGGTAGCAATTGTCATGCTCTACATGGGTCTCCCTGACAAGCCTGGGCACTGCCAGGTGGCAAGAACTGCACCTCATTCATCTTTATGGTGCCCAACACCCGCTAGACTCTCAGGATTGTTGGATAAAGGAAGACTTCTTTGCCAGACATTGAGCAAGACTCAGTTTCTGTAAGGTGTACTATGCTCATCTCTAAAACAGTGGCAGACAGGCCTACTCAAATCCAGTGAGTCCAGCAATGGGGGGAATGCCTTGCAAATCCTAAAGAACTGCAGGGATGTGTGAGGATTCTTCTCTATGCCATCACATACTTCTCAGGGACAGCCTGGTGACCTGGCCCAAGAGAAGCAGGTATAAGATCATTCCGGTCATGCATGTTTTCATTTCCATGAAATGAAGAACTGTGTGTCAGTTTTGACTCTTACATACTGATGCCAGATGCACTCTTGCCTGTGTGGATCTCTCCCCAGTCCAGGGCAGTAACCTCACAATGGTACAGATGCACATGAGTTGCCTAAACATTGCAAAACGAAGGACAGAATTAGAGCAGTTAGTTTTCTTAGGCTTCCTGTAGAGCTTGTCTCAATACCCACCCAGACAGCACTGGGGCGTGAAGAAATTTCCTTTCTCAAGCCCTTCATTCACTCACTCATTCCCTCACAGCTTCAGCACACTCCCTGGTGGAAATAAACAGGTAACGGGGTGGTAAGTCCTATGACAGACCTTTGCAAATGTCCTCAGAGGAGTGCAGAGGAGGAACACTTATGCCAGACTCTGGGGAGAAGTTGCCTGCCGGGGCTGTCACCTGAGGAGGACACAGGGAGGGTTTTCCTTGCAGCAGGAACAGCTTACGCAAAACCTGGATGTGAGCAAGAATATGATGTGCTCCCAGAAGAATAAACTGTTCAGGGTGGCTGGCGTGTAAAGGGTAAAGGGTGAGTGAGCAGAAATGCCCCCAGAGCAGGAGGTGAGAGCCAGACCAGCGGCCCTTAGGAGCCAGGCCGAGGATCCTCTCTGAAGGATGCCTGAAATGCCTCTGCTGCAGCTTGCGAGAGGCCTTCTAATTAACCTGCGAAGAACCGTCTGCAGGCCCCTAGTCCAGAGTTCACTGCTCATTCATTCGCTCTTCATTGGGTGCCCTGGCACTCCAAGCCTCCAGCGCACACCCAGCCCTAGCCTTGACCAGGGTGCTGAGCACGAGGAGCCCCACCCTGAGCCAGGCCTGGAGAGACGCCTTTAAGCGCAGGTCCTGCGGCTGCTGACAGGTCATCAGAGCTGGGACCAAAGACCCGCCGGGAGGCTGGCAGCCCAGGTCGCTTCTCAAGCTCTCCGGGCCCTTCCCTTCGGCAGTTAATTTCCACTTTTCACAAGGATGTGTTCATTCAGGGGACTAGGAGCAGAGGCGCGCCCGATGGGGGACACGTGCCCCCTCGACGGCACGCGCTTTGATGCTCGCGAGGGCCAGAGACCAGGCGGCGAGCATCTTGCGTTCCTGCGCCAGACGCTGTCTTTGGGAGGCTCCAGGCGTAGGTTCGCATCGCGTGCGGGGAGCCCCCTGCAGACATGAAAGGCTCGCTGTGGGTCCCGGCTCCAGCCCCAGCCCTGCAGACACACTCCGCTCCCAGCGAGGAGCCCCGGAGCCGCACAAAGGAAATGGCAAGAGACTGAGTCACCACCACCCAGAGAGGCTCGCCCGCGGCCCGGGCTGCGGCCACAACAGGACCTTTGTGCTGCGCTCCAGGAGGACGAGGAGGGCCGGCTGGAGGGAGGCAGACAGTTCAGGGCGCTGAGTAATGCCGGGGTGAGGGGAGGAATCTCCCCCGGAAGAGAGACCGACCTCTCGGCCCCTGCCACTCCTCAAAGCCACGGTGCAGCGCGGGGACTCGCAGGCTGCTTAGAGGCGGCCTCCCTGCCTCCACCGTGTCGCAGCGCTGGCCCCCTGAGGGGTGCCTCCTCCTTTGCAGGCATCTGTTTCCTCTCCGTGGTGTGAGGGGCTGGAGGCCTGGGACGTGTCTCCTTCAACTCTTTTCCTGCCATAGTCCCTGACAGCATGCAGCAGGTGCTAAATGTTTGTGCATGGATGGATGGAGGGATGGATGGACAGATGGAAGGTTTCACCCCACAAACGCTGCATGTGAAGAGCTGACCCAGTGCTCTCCTTTCACAGATGGAGAAATGGAGGCCCAGACGTGGGAATGGTTTATGCCAGGTCCCGCATGAACAGTGGCAGATCTAGAATTGAGGTGCTATGCTGTCGGCCTGCTGTTGGTCTGCAGAGCTACTACACAGCTGTTGCTTGACTCAGGGAACACCTGGGGCGTGACTGACAGGTGGAGAAGCATCAAGGTGGTTGGAGACCAAGCGTGGATAAGACAGCCCCGGAGGGAGAGGCCAGCCTGGGACAGGGCTTACTGGAGAGTGAGGGAGAGAGGCCAGCGCAACAGCAGCCTGGGCCCCAGGCCTCAGGATGATGACAGTCTCTTGGTCAAGATAGGTCATACAGATTACAGAAACTGGGAAAGAACCAGCGTTTGTTGAGCACTGAGTGAGTGTATGCAAGGCATGGATATTTAATACTTTACCCAACCCTGAGGGAGGTGTTGTTCCAGATAGAGAAGGTGATTGGGAGACAGGTGCCTTCTGGAATAATCTGTTGCTGGCTCTGGCAGGGCCTCAGAGGGGTGGTAACTCTGTGGGGCCACCTTGTGACAAACATGGGTTCTCAGCCTGCAGCCCAGAAACTCCCTATTGTCGGTGTACTCAGAGGACGTCAGCATCTGAGTAACTCACACTCAGAAAGTCTGAGGTCAGCTACCGAGATACTGGGGTGAAGGATGATCTGCGCTTTTCCACGTGTGAGAAGCTGAAGCCCATGAGCCAGCCAGGTTGCCTGGGGGCATGGAAGCAGAGTCAGAGGTTTAGAGCCACTCTAGGGAGCTCTGACCATCTATGAAACTCACCGGGGGGAGGGAGGGGGATGGGCTGCCACACACTACACAGCTGAGCTCCTGAGGATGGGCACACCCAGGGCAGTGTGCATTGACGGCCCCTCCTCTCCTAACGCCTATGCTGACCATAGTCACCATGCACCTTTGTTAGAACAATCTTTCAGCTCAAACCAAAGCAACACACTAGCTGTTCAGACAAGCCAATACAGCCACTCTCTGACACCACAGCCACTCTCTGACACCACACCCAGGACGGTCTGATGAGAGGCAGATGGCCCAGAAGTCCTCAGCCTCCTCTTGACCAGAGCATGGTTTAGAGCAAATGCTGTCCATATGTGGCAGAAACCATTCCCTACCTCTGGTGTTTTTTAATTCCTTAACAGAAGCTAATCTTAATTTTAAGAATTCCATCCCAGAATCTTTCTAAATTCTTCAGAGTTAAAGATGAGCTATTAAATCTCATCTTTAACTTTAGAGAATTTAGAAAGATTCTGGGATGAAGTTTAATAGTTCATCTCAAAAGCCACATGGCTAAAAAGTGGTGGCCTAACACTCCAGCCCATTACATCCCACTGCACCTCCCCTTAAGACTATTCACAACAAGCGGGGTGCAGTGGCTCATGCCTGTAATCCCAGCACTTTGGGAGGCCGAGGCAGATGGATCACCTGAGGTCAGGAGTTTGAGACCAGCCTGGCCAACATGGTGAAACCCCATCTCCACTAAAAATACAAAATTAGCCAGGCGTGGTGGTGCATGCCTGTAATCCCAGCTACTCGGGAGGCTGAGGCAGGAGAATCACTTGAACCCGGGAGGCGGAGGTTGCAGTGAGCCGAGATTGCGCCATTGTACTCCAGCCTGGGCGACGAGAGTGAAACTCCACTAAAAAAATATATATATACACATATATGTGTGTATATATGTATATATGTGTATATATGTATATATGTGTATATATATGTATATATGTGTGTATATATGTATATATATATACCATTCACAACAACGGCAATGATAAAGGCTAATGATTGCTGAGGGTTTGCTATGTGCAGGCGTGTTTTTTCACGTAATCCTCACAGTAGCACCATGAGACTGTTCTCAGCCTCATTTTAAAGATGAAAGTTGAAGCACAGAGCGGTAAAGAAACTTGCCCAAGCTAAGGTCACAGAGCTATGAAGTGCAAAGGCTGGATTTCAAACCAGCCTGTCTGCCTCTACCCAAGCTCTTAGCCACCCCACTCCACAGCAAAGCAAAGCAAGATGTCTGCAATAACTAACCCCTGTAGCACCCTTGGGTCCTGCTGTCCTGGAGAAATTTATCTGCAGCTCTGAGTGGGAGAGCAGGGAGCCACCCCATCATGGGGTTACCAAAGTCCAGAGTCCTGCCCCTGGCATTGTCAGTTGAGAGATTAGGTTTCTATCAGCCTCCCGGAGAGGAACAGGTTCAGGCAGTCTGACTTATGGTGACTCAACCCACAAGGGAACGCGCCAAACCCAATGAATTGATTCACCTGTGAGATGCACTGGCCAGAAAAAAAGATTGTGGTTTAGTGCCCTGGCTTCAGGGTCAGACACAGCTGGGTTTGAAACTCCATCCACCACTTCCTAGCCCCATGACTTTACAGAAGTTACTCACTCTTTGGACATGAAACTCAATCTCAGTTTCAGCCTCTGGAAATGGGGGAAAATGCCAATCTTGTGCAGTGGCTGTGGCTTAAACCAGATGTGTATAAAATAGTACAATAGGAGCTCAATAAATGTCAGTACTTAAAATTTTCATTATTTGTATTGTTCAAAAACCAGGCTTATTGGGAGGCCTACATGGGCAGATCATGAGGTCAGGAGATCGAGACTAGCCTGGCCAACATGATGAAACCCCATCATTACTAAAAATAGAAAAATTACCTGGGCATGGTGGTGTACGCCTGTAGTCCCAGCTACGTGGGAGGCTAAGGCAGGAGAATTGCTTGAACCCAGGAGGCAGAGGTTCAGTGAGCCGAGATCACACCACTACACTCTAGCTTGGGCAACAGAGCAAGACTCCATCTCAAAACAAACAAACAAAAAACAAGCTTCGCCACTTGATAAGATCCTCCCTGCACAGTGGGTAGGTCCCACCATAAACAAAACAAAACAAAACAAAACAAATTCCAGCTCAAAAGGCTGCTAAGAAAGCCCAGATTAGAAGAAGGGGACTTATCCCTCAGCTTCTGATAGCTGAATGAGCTGTCCACCACCCTTCCCTCACCTCCCACCCCAGGGTATTCTTATTTGAACCTAGGATGCTGTTTTGGACCAGAAACCCTGGCTTCTCCTGGACAGAGCTGCTCATAATAACAGTCTCCTTCACCAGTACCTCCTTCTCACTGGAAGTCCTGACCTGCCACCTCAGCTTCACAGCGCCTGGTGGGTAAACTCTTGTCCCCTCTCCGTGGCTCTGGTCAAAGTTACCTTCATTTGTGAGGTCTTCTCAGCACCCTCAGACACAGTTAAATTGATCACACACTGAGCACGTGGAGTACACTCCCAGCACTGAGAAACGACAGTAAAAAACACAGAGGCGGTTCCTCTCTTTCTCAAGCCTGAAGCCTAGTGGGACAAGAAACAAGCAAAGAAAGAAACAAAATTTTTAGAGCTTCTGGTAATTGCAAAGAAGGAACTAGCCAGTATGATGTGATAGAGAATAACTCTGGGGCAATGCAGTGGTCAGGCAAGGGGAGGTGGCATTTATTCTGAGGCCTAAAGAGCAAGCAGCAGCCAGACTTGCCCTAAGCTGGGAACACAGAGTTCTGGAATAAGGAATAGCTTTTCCCTCCTGGGGAAAGAAAGAACTTGGCATGTTCCTCATGATCAGAAGACCAGGCCGGAGCAGAGCGAGTGGGGAGGATAGGGGAGGAAGAGGCATGGCAGTCAGAGGGAGGCACAGGCCTTGATCCTCTGTGAACCCAGCTGCATGTGTGGTAGTGAGAATATGAGTTGTTACCATTTACTGAACACCTACTATGTGCCAGGCACTTTCTATAAACTCTGTCATGTAATCCTCACTCTCCCAGCCACCCCTACCCATACACAGTGTCTCTCTTCATGCTCTTGTCTTGCCTGTTTTCACTCTCTGCAGGTTTGTTTCCCTGCCCACTCCACCCCATTAGACTGTAAGCTCCTCTGTAAGGCATCTCAGTCCCCCAGCATGTAGCACCAAAACACAGGGCTGTCATGCCTGCAGAGTTTTAGTCTTCACTTGTTCTTGAGCAATTACAGTTTGGGGGATCAATGACAGAAATTGATGCTTTCAGATAAAGTTCATAGAAACATACTAGGCACCTGGCTGTGATGGTGTAAGAAATAACTTAGTTGCACTGGTAGCACACTCAGAAGTATTACTTAGGCCAGCTCGTTCCTTGGAACTATGCACAGGGGCTAATCTCACCCCTTTGTGTGTTAGTGTCTACTGCAGGGGGTGATAGGCCCAAACTTGCCCCCAGATACAGAGATGTGATCTAGAGAGGCCATAGGGACCATGCTGCAGGCAGCAGGAATGAGCCCATTCCATTCAATACACTGTCATTGGACACCTACTATGTGCGTGACTGTGTGGCAGATGTTCTATTGGACATAAAAACGAATTCAGTGTCTCATGCTCTTTAGTTGGAATATTGCAGGGTTGAGTGTGTGCAATGTTGTAATAGAGGTAGCAGGGCTGAGTGTGTGCAATGTTGTAATAGAGGTACAAGCAACACAGGGACAGGGAGAAGGTGATCCACATTGCAGGGGCCTAATAACAGGGGGCCCTGAATGCCAAGCCAAGACTTGGAAAATTAGAAGGTAAGTAATGGAAGAAGCGAGAATCACAAACTTGGCTTTCGTTTTTATTTTTTTAAGTACTCTTTTCTTAAAGAAGGAAATTGTAAATGTTCTGTTTTGAAAGGACCATTCAGAGAGAAAGTAAAGAAAACAACTGACGAGGGGTTCAGAATAATAAGAAAGGAGCATGGCCGGGGGAAAGCATTTGGGGCCAGGAGTGGAAGACCATGTGGTGGTAGGGGCTTGGGGTGGCTCACCCCATCTGTAGTGTGAACAGACCTGAGGCTAAGAAAGGGAGGGGTCACAGAAACCTAGTGAGGTGCTGAGGGATAGGTGGGAGGTGGGGCAGGGCTGGGACTCTTACTGTGGACATGCCAATCAAAGCTGACCAGCCCAAGACTCTAGAAGCCAGAAACAATGGAGCTATCACTATGAAAGGAAAAATACTAGCCTTAAGTTGGAATTGGGTTCCAGTCCAATTCCTTGCCATTGATTTACTATGTAACTTGGATCAAGTCACTTCACTCTCTGAACCTATTTCCTCCACTGAACAATGGTGATTACAACCTCCAGATCTCATGTTGTGATAGATAACAAAGGCGTGTGAAGGCCCCTTTCATTGAATCTGAGAATCCGAGGCCTTTCTCCAGGTGTTCAGTTGGAATCAGTCTCTACTTCCTTCTCACATGTACCCATCCCTGTGTCCCTGCATGAGCTTAGGCAAAGGACAGGCTTTCAACTCTGTGATTTCTAAAAGTCCCCCTTGCTCTAAACTTCTAGGTTTCTATGACAAAGCTGGATTTTGTTGGATCAAGTTAACTCAGGTCTACAGAGCACCCAAATGAATCTGTTTCATAAGGAAAATCATAGGTCTATAAATAATAGGGCAGTGTTGCATATTTACACATACCATATTGGGTCTGGGTAGATGCTGCAATCTATTTTGGTTTGATTTTCAAGTTACAATGTTACTTATTGCTTAATGGCAGACAGTAATGTAAAGGGAATTATGTTACTATAGCCATTAAAAGTAGGCTATATA